>NC_067204.1:6497528-6984561 GCF_026262505.1 Trichomonas vaginalis G3 | reverse complement strand
TAGAGGGGATACTGGAAGACAAAAATATGCCAGAAAGAATAAGAAAATTCTTCTAAACTTTTTCATTAGATGTAAATCAGACAAAAATAATGTTTAGCGTGAAGAGTGAGATCTCACCTGTTTTATTCACCTCTTTTTTCACCCCGTGAATTTTCATGAATTTCCCTTAAGATAGAAAAAATAAAGTTAGTTTTTAAAAATTATTTTATTTTTTATTTTTATGTAAAGACAATAATGTCAGTTCGAAGCAAAAACATTCACGAACAAATCTAATGGTGAAACATTGCACAAAAGGCACTTATAACGGTATTGAAGTCTTACGTAGAGACAAGGATGGTTACATTAATGCAACATAAGATGCAGAGCAACAGGAAGTTAAACCATTTAAACAGATTTCTCAATAGTGCTAAAATGCAGGAAATTCTTGAGTTTGGTTGAAAAGAATACGGTCGAGCCAAAAGTGGCTCAAAACTCAAAACAAGCATTTTATGAGCTTACTAAGGGCGTTTATGAATGAATTCAAAGGTATTTACATACATGCTGACCTTCATTCGCTTAAAACTCTTTTTGTCTTTTTGTTTCTGACTTCAAATGACTCACAACAGTGAATTTCATATTTCTCATCTAACAAACAAGTTTCCCAACGGTCCTTTCCAACAAACTCAGCGTACATTTCAAATAAAATAAAAAAATATATTTTTTATAAAATTTACTCAGAAAAATTTTTCTTTGTATATACGCCGTTCTGTATGTCTAAAAGACTTTTGACATTTGCCAAGAATGTTCGTTTAGACGCTGTCATATAACCATACTCTTGACAATATTGTTTATATTCATCGTACAATGACCTTTCATCTAAACACTCAAAGTTAGTCTCATCTATAAACAGTTCATATACACTCTTGTTTGCTTCTAACAATGTTTGTCTCTCTTCGGTATATGGAATTTGTCTTGGATTGAACTTTGAAATATCTAATGTCATGAAATATGAGAACAAGTGGTTGTAAAAGTTAGGTGTCAAGGTTTCTGCTAAGTCGTCAAAATATTCTGTATCTTGCATATGAGCTTCTGACGTTCTGACAACTACATATCTTCTGTCAGAACTTTCTAACTTCATCGGAACGGCGTTGTTTGAAACCATGACGAAGTTTGCAACATTTTCACAAACTCTTTGGTCTTTATATTTTCTTTCAACAACTCCAACTTTGTCTGTTATAAGACTCTTCAAAGCATCTGAGTTCAAAACTTTTGTTGTATCTATACTTTGAAGTTCGTTACATACTATAAGTTTCATATTCTCTATTGAAGAGTTAAATTTACCGCAGATGTTTTCTAAGTTTGTCATATTCGGATTCGAATAACCTTCTAACAGTTTGCACAAAATATCTGTAAAGAAAGTATTCTTACCAGTTCCTTGTTTTCCAATTATAATGAGAGCAGTTTCATTTTTAGCACTTGGATATTGTAAGATGTTTGCAAACCAACATAAGATATACTCATAGACTCTTTCGTTTCCATTGCATATAATTTCTTTGACATGGTCTAACCAAGCTTCTATAATATTTTCTTTCCATTCTACTTGTTCATATTTATATCCAGTGAAGATAGAATAGAAGTTTGGAGAAGTGTATAGAACTTTATACCACGAACTGAAAATCTTCTAACTTTGACAATAAGATATCCCAAGCATCTAACATCTTCATGCCAACTTGTACGACTTTTATTTTCTTAAGTTTCTGTCTACATTCTTGTTCTGAAACTATTGTCGCTCTTGGTTGTTAAAGACAACATCCCATTCTTTCATGACATAACATTCTGGGCAGAGTCGACATAAATGACTAAACGTTTCAAATTCTCGACTGCTTTGTTATAGTCTCGAAATGGACACATATTTCTGAAGGCTTGGAAGTCATAAAAATCTGAAACATCTATTCCGTACATTTTTATAAAAATAAAAAAATATTTTTTTATTCTTGACTTTGTTGTTGCATTTGTTCCATTTGTTGCATTTGTTGTTCTTGAGCTATTTGTTGTTGAAGTTGTTCTTGTAGTACATACTTTCACCAGTTGCATCTTCCAATTCGAAACTTTCTGCCGTCATTGACAAATACATAGGACATAAAAGTTTTACAGGAACAAAGTTTGCGTCAACTAATGTTAAGTTATATTTTGCTAAAGTGTTTGAGTTTACTAAAGCTGAAAACTCTGCATTCGAATGAACAATAGGCAAACCAGCAGAGAAAGTGTTGTTTATACGCATGAGTATCTTTTGGTCATAGTAGTTTCTGTCGACATTCGAATAGCACTTTGAACCTAAGTTTGAAACAATATATAAAATAGGTGTACTTAAAGTCAATGGAATAGACATTCCTTGTATGACACCTTTTCCTGTTATAGGAAACTGTTGGTAGTAAAAACCAGATATAAGTTTTGTATTATAGCTCATATCGTTTATACTAAACTCAGTCGGACATCCAAACATAATGAAACCTGCTCTAGTTGCAGCACATGTTACATCCGTCCTTAAAGTATTAAATAAGTCAACAAAACCTGTTGGTGGTATATCTGAGTAAGTATCTTCAAAGAAGTATTTTTTACCATTCACAACAACAAAGTCTTCTGGTGTCAAAAGAGCAAAACAGGCTTTAGTCGTCATCGTGTTTAAGGTCAGTTTACAATATCGTCCTTGAGGACTTTGTAAGTTTGTTGTTATAGAATTATATGACTCAGGGTTTTTGTCGTAATAGTATAAACCATTGTCTTCTGCCATTTACTTAGCAAATAAATTTTAATGAAATGTTGTGGTCGTCAAATATTTTTATGACGTCTGGGAAACTATATTTTAAGTTCAACGTTTCACCTCCTTTCATAACGTATATCTTGTCAATGACATTATATGAAACACCACAGCAAGCAATGTCGGGTTCTATTTCTTTGATGTTTATATCGTCTGCCTCTGTCAAAAGTTTCAATAGTTCTTTCAAAACTTCATGAGGTGCGATGACATATGAGTTCACTTTTACAGGGTTGTGTTCAACCAAGTTTAACATTATACCCAAAGCTGACAAATCTTCTCCTGAGTTTTAAGTTTGTCTTTAAGTTGTTGGTAGTCGTTTCGAATATCTGCAACAGAACTTAAGTCTCTGCTAACTTCAGGGTATGTTGGTTGTTCTTTTACAGGAACTATTGTTATACCATCTTGTCTTCGTATGGTTTCCCCACTTCAACATCTCTTTCTTTGACATTGACAACAACACTTTGACTGTTTGTTTGAGTTGGTGAATTTAACTTCACATCTGCCACCGCCATTAAACCTTTTGAAACACTTACGCTTCTATTTTTCGGAAATGACATTTTACTTAGAATAAAAAGATGGACGTATTCGAGTATCTCTTCGAATTGAAGCAGAACAAAGTTTACACACACAAACAATACAAGTTCATTGACAGAATAGTTCTTTACACAAACAATGGAAAATGTTATAGAATAGCAGTCTTTGCTGAACCAAAATATTTTCATAAAGCAAAGAAAGTTGGTATAACCGATGGTGAAAGTTCTTGAAGCAGACAAAAATATAACAACAAAACTGACCGATATTTCTAAAGGTAAGTTTTAATACAATATTATCAAAACTGGCGTACTGTCAATATTTGACGGAGAGAAGTCAGTTCAAGAACAACTTACTGACCTGCTGCCAAAATCTGCTCGATGGAAGCTGTCGTTATGCCAATCTGAGGAGCCCCAGCAGGTTTCATCGAACGAATCTTCAAAAGAGCATCTTCCGTGAAAAGTGCTATTGGTTTTGTAAACTTCTTTGCTTTCAATTCATCTGGACCGTCTCTGTCACCAGTATATTGTATTTGAACTGTACCAACAGTTGAAATACCACCCATAAAGTCTTCTGAGTCAGCAAATGGAATGCCAAGCCAAAAGTTTGAACGGTCTCCATTTGTATATTGAGTTTTTTTGACCTCCTGTATGAGTCCATACTTTCACATATGGCATAATAGAACTTTGCATTTCAGGGTTAATGGTTGTTGTGAAGTTGTTGTTAAAGTTCATAGCATCTAATGTCAAGTTGTATGACCTCATATCCTCAACTGTAGAATATTCTTCTCTTGGATAGTATTTGCCATCTATGTTTATATGGTATTTAATACCAGGGTTGTAGAAGCAAGAATAGTCATTTATAGTTCGTCTGAACAGTACAAACATAGTATCTGCATGTTTCATTGCAGTTGTTAAAGCAATATCTGTTCTTGCACCTGGGTCAGCACTTTGGTTTCCAACTTCACCTGCAAAGTCTTTGACAGATATTTGGTGTATAGGGAACATAAGTGGAACTGCAATATATTTGGCAGCTAAAGCATTTGAAATATCTGGGTCCAACATATAGACTGCAAGTCTGCTTTCTATTCTCTTGCATTCAAATTTTCGCATGTGAACTTAACTGGGTCCCAAGCATCTCCAGCAGCATTGAAATAATAGTTTACTTCAGTGTTGAGGTTTGAGAAACCAAAGTCTAAGTCAACTTTGTTTTTGCAAAAGTCGGCGAATGACATTTTATTTGTTCCCACTACTTCTGTAAGAGTGAATGGGTCTTGTGTTGGTGCAATGACTAAGTTATTTTTGCTTGGAGTAAGTTCGATAGAAATTTTTCCTGCCCAGTTTGGCAAGTATCTTAAAAACCTGAAGATGAGGAAAGATGACAAAGGAACTCTAAGTTTCAATTTACTTTGGTTACTGCTGCTGCAGTTTGTCCAGAAAGGTTAACATAAACTCCTGGAACGTTAGGGTCAAGTCTTCTTATTTTCTCAATAGTTGCATACTGGTCTGTTTGTTCTCTAGCTTGTGGTTGTACTGAGTTTCTCAAAGCGAACCATTCATAGTTTGCCCATGTTACTGTTTGAACTAAGTCAGAGTTAGAATATATCTTATATCCCATGAAAACTTCTGGAGCATATTGGTATCCGACATAGAAAATTCCATTGCAACCTTTCTTGTCAGACAACTTGGCAGAAGGTTTTATTTCAATGTCTTGTTCCACGTATAAGAATGAGTTGTCAATAGAAATAATATGAAACCTGTCGCAAGCAATATCTACTGTTGTTGAAGAACCTTCTCCAAACTCACCTACGTTTCCATAAGAAACAGCAGTTGTATATTCGTAAGTTCCAGGAACTATTTCTGACCTTCTAATGGCATTGTCGCATTCGTTATACCATTCGGAAACATTTCCATTCATAGCATCCAAAACTGTTGGCGTTATATTCTGAGCGGCGTACATTTCATATGAGTAAAAATATAGAATAGTTGGATTTATATGTCATAATAGAACCCACGTGGACCAAGCTTTACTTTCTTCCTGACTGAGTTTTTAACTCTTCTTTTTCCTTCATTGCCCTCTGCTTGAAGTTGTTGCATCTTTGCATTATGTTCATCTAGTATGTTGCAAATTTCCCATGTCCTTTTTGCCTTTGGCTCTGGTCGCCCATCTCAGGTAACCTATATCCTAGAAAGAGTTTGTCATAGTCTGTATTTGAGTCTTTGCGTATTGTTTGCATGACTCTTTCCTGAGTTTCTGGTTCAAGCTCTTCAAACAGTGCTTGTCCATATGGAATAAGCTCGTTTCCAAATATATGTTTTTGTAGCCATTCTGGTTTTTCTTTCCATGTTACCAATATCTTTTGTGAATGGGAAAGCTTTTACCCAATCTTTCAGTCTTGCGTCGTTTATTTCTGTAGTTGGTTTTATTTTGTCAAGGAACATGTTTTTCAATACTAACATTTCATTTGGTACTGTCCATTTGAGTTTTCTTAAATATTCATCCTTCTCGTTCATCGTCCTGCAAAGTAAGTTTTTATGACATTTTGTAAACTTTCGTTTGCAAGGTCATGTACAATAGGTTCTCTTCCTTCTCCTCCCTAACTTTCTTTCTAAACTCTTCACCAAATATACCATCTCTATGGTTCTGTGTAGTTCTTTGAGATAAATGTTCTAGAACGTCAGGTGTTATATTTCCATCAGCCATGTTCATTTCATACTGGTCCAAAATATCTGCATGTTTCATATCTTTCAATGGCATTAAAGCCGCGCTTAAAATACCAGCTATATCTCGTTCACCATTGACTTCCATTGCGTCTACAACTTCTTGGAATTGTGGTTGTAAGTTTATGAACCACCTATCTGGATTAGCTTTATGACCCCATCTCATTGTATTCCATCGTCTGCAGAAACAAAAGTAGGTTTGTTTCCATCTTGGTTAGGTTCTGAATGAACTTTAAACAATGTTTCATTTCTATATGTTTTCTTGAAATTTAACCTTTTATTTTCACCGAGTTCATCCGAAGATTGAACGTTAAATGCTCGTAAGTAAAAAGGGTTGTTGTATTTGTGTACATTTTTTTTCAGTCTTCCATTCTATGCTGAATATTTTCATCTGATGTTGGAGTCTTTTGTATGTCGGCAAACATTTTTCGATATTCTTCTACTATGTCAGCCGATTTTTTTTAGACTCTTGGAAATATTCCATATTCTCCGCATACTCTTGTTGAGGGTCAAGATTTTTCGGCTGTTCCAAATCTTCATCTAGTTCTGTGAAGTTAGTTTCCAAAGGAAGGACTTGTTCGTTTCCTTCAGGCTCTTCTAGCTGTTGTTGCTGAACTATTTCTTCCATGTCTGGTTGTATCTGAACTTCTTCCTGTGGAGTTTCTTGTACCTCATCTGCTGGCATTTCATATATTCCGAGACCGTTTTCAACAATTTCCCTATCTACGTCATCCGCATTCATAAGCTTTTGTTCTTTCGTTCCGTCTCTATTTTTTACGCGTTTCATGACGAAAGTTGAATTGTCATTTAGCTCTGACATCAAATATCTCGGAGTAAATTCATCCATGTCATTTGGATGATATGCTATTAAATCATATCCCTTAGCGAGCTTGTATTTTCCAGGTTTGAGATTATATCCGTTTTGGTGCTGAGCCATAAAGCTAAATAGGTTCGGGTCAGTATTTCCATCCTTGAACTTTCTAATAGCTTCTTTATATCTGTCACTAAAGTCAACAGTATCTGGGAAACCACACTCTTCTTTAAGCATTTTTAAGAATTCTTGGTTTCCTTGTTCTCTACTTCTTTTATGTCCTTGCTCTGTTTGTGGTTGTTGTTGTGCAGGGTTTTGAACTGTTGGTTGCTGTGCTGGTTGTTGTGTTGGTTGTTGTGTTGGATTTTGAACTGTTGGTTGTTGTTGTGGTGCATGCCTGTGTCTGTGTCCATGTGACGATGTAAATGTTTTAGGTAGTCCTGGTGCAGGTGCTTCTCTTGGAGGGTTTGGTGGTATATAAGTTCCACCAGCTGGCACATATGTTCCATCTGCAGCATAATGTCCTACCTGACTTTTCGTTTTTAAGAAAGCATTTACTAGGTCTGTTTTGGTCTGTTGTAACTCTTTTTCTTGACTTTCCACAACAGTTGCTCTAACGGCGTCATAGGCACTTTGAACTGCCTGTCTCGTTGCTGCATCTGTTATTTTCGTCATATTTTGTGCTACTTCTCTTAACTCTTTGTCGAAACCTTCAGACTTCAGTTTCTTTCCAGATGAGAAGTCGTTCACTTGTTTCACCTTACTATGAAGAGCTTCGAAGGCGTTCTTAAAGTCAGCATTTGTTAAAGCTTCATTTGAACTGTCTTCATCCGCTTGTATTTTTGTCCTTATTGACCCTATAAGCTGGGCTGCTTTAGCGTTGGCTTGGGCATCTAACCAGTCATTGTTAGCTTTTATATATTCTGAGCTTTTCATTGCCTTTTGCATAGCCGCGTCGTTATTTTTACTTTCTTGTGCTAAGTTTTCATACTGTACGGTTTGGTTTTGCAACTGTAAAAGTTTTTCTGCCTTTACATTTGCTTCAACTTCCTTTTTATACTCATCGCTATCCATATATGTCTTCAGGGCTTTTTGTTTTATTTCTTCATCTTTCAGTACTTTATATCGAGTAGTATGGTTTTTCAAATTTATGACATCTTGTTCCATTTTTGCTACTTCTGTTGCTTTTTCTGACACTTTTTTCGCATATTCCTCTGTACTTAGTTCTTTCAGTTGTTCTTCTTTCTTCTTTTTCTCTACGTTTAACTCATTGAGTTTCTTTGTGTGTCTGTCATATTCTAGTTTCTTTTCGTTTTCACTTATTTGCTTCTGTATGTCTATGTTTGACTTTTTGACATCTGTTATTTGATTTTTGAGTGAACTCAAATTCATTTGACTTTGAGGGTTATATGCTGTTCCGTCTGCAGCTCCACCATAGCCTGCCATTTTCGCTAAAAGTGCCGCTCTTAAACCTCCACTCTGTGCACCAAGAACTCGGTTTAAAAGCATAGGATTGCTTGACATTTGTTGCAACATAGTGGGGTCATTCATCATTTGTTGTTGCAACTGTTGTTGTGGTGTCAGTTTTACTATTGGATGTTTCAATGCTCTCTTCCTCTTACGTATATTCTTACGTAGCTTACGTGGCATTTTAAGTGAAGTTAAAAAGCGGTTTTTGACAGATGTTTATATGACACTTTTTGTTCAGCACAAAAAACTACTCGGTCAAAGTGTTGTCAGTTTTGTAAAATAACCGTCCTATCTCATTCTATAAGGGGAAAAGGCTTCTCAAAGTATACTTCCTTGGAACGCCTGTAACTTTTCCTGTAGCGACGATAGACCCTTACTTGTCCGGACAAAGTTATACTAAACATCTTCGGGGCTAGAGGGCACGAAGTGCCTGGAAGCCCCACTACCTTTTTTTTTTTTTTTTTTTTTAAAGCAAATAAATATGAGACTTACTTTTAATGATTATAGTAAGAATGAAACAAATTTATTTTGATTTTTAGATAGTCTTTCGGAATTGATCGTTTTGCTTATATCAAAAACAATAACAAATCTCTATGATTTCTATTCAGTTATGAGTTCATGATCATTTTCCGTAAATATTGAATTTTGTTTTTGTTTTAAATAGATTAATGAAGTAAAAATGCTTTTCCATGGGAATTTACTAATATCATTATAGTGAATTTATTTTCTAAAAAACAAAAAAAAATTAATTAAACAGATAAAACAGAAGGTTCGTTTTGTTTCTTTGGTTGATACTCAGCTATAACTTTCCTAACATCATCAGCATCAACACATTTCTTTAATATAGGCAATATTCTATCCATTAGTTCAGTATCTTTTTGATCTCCTTCCCAAGTTATCGAAAATATACCATTCGCAGGATGTCTGTTAAAAGAGCATGGGTTGTTATCAACAATGATAATCTTTTTAATAGGCGCATTAAACATATCGAGATCTTTGACATACATTCCGTTTGAAAATGAACATGATTCACGAAAAAGACGCTGCGTAGCTGGTAGGTTTGGAAGGATCTTATCTATAATTGGGTTAGCGTATGGACCTAATGAAGCTGTAAAAACAACAACATAAAATAAAGGCATAATTTGAGCTAAAAATTCATCAAGAAATGGTCTTTTTTGTACATATACATCGTATTGAACTCCATCAATAATAATTGGTAATGTTAAATCGTGATATTCTGGCGGATAAAATGAACAATGTACGAGCGTTTCATCTAAATCGAGAACGAGTACTTTCTGTGCTGTAATGGTTTCTTCAATAACGACAGATGGCACCCTGGCTGTGGCTGGTGCAGCATGAAATTTGCAACAACAGCCACAGCAACCAGAACCAGCATCGTCATCATCTTTGACGAGACCATCATGAGATATCACTCTGCTTTCAATATCTTGAATATTCTCGTCACTATTTTCACCCATTCTTTATATTTATCTTAAATTCTTTTTCACTTTTTGAACTTTTTGTAAATTTTCAAGATATTTATTTGAAGTAAGAGCCGATATTTAAAGTAAGAACATGGTATAAATTAATTATATCATGATTTTTAGTCCTTACAACGCACATTTTTTTTAAAATATTATTATTCTTCCTTAAATCAGTCAAATATATTAAGATTTTAAGACATCTCGTGAATACCTCAGTACGCCAGTTTTGACATAATATCTCTTGACGACAAAAATATAACTTCAAAACTTACAGATATTACTAAAGGAAAGTTTATAATACAATATTATGTCAAAACTGGCGTACTGTCAATATTTGACGGAGAGAAGTCAGTTCAAGAACAACTTACTGACCTGCTGCCAAAATCTGCTCGATGGAAGCTGTCGTTATGCCAATCTGAGGAGCCCCAGCAGGTTTCATCGAATGAATCTTCAAAAGAGCATCTTCCGTGAAAAGTGCTATTGGTTTTGTAAACTTCTTTGCTCTCAATTCATCTAGACCGTCTCTGTCACCAGTATATTGTATTTGAACTGTACCAACAGTTGAAATACCACCCATAAAGTCTTCTGAGTCAGCAAATGGAATGCCAAGCCAAAAGTTTGAACGGTCTCCATTTGTATATTGAGTTTTTTGACCTCCTGTATGAGTCCATACTTTCACATATGGCATAATAGAAGTTTGCATCTCAGGGTTAATAGTTGTTGTGAAGTTGTTGTTAAAGTTCATAGCATCTAATGTCAAGTTGTATGACCTCATATCCTCAACTGTAGAATATTCTTCTCTTGGATAATATTTGCCATCTATGTTTATATGATATTTAATACCAGGGTTTAGAAACAAGAATAGTCATTTATAGTTCGTCTGAACAGTACAAACATAGTATCTGCATGTTTCATTGCAGTTGTTAAAGCAATATCTGTTCTTGCACCTGCGGCTCTGGATTTTGGTTTCCAACTTCACCTGCAAGGTCTTTGACAGATATTTGGTGTATAGGGAACATAAGTGGAACTGCAATATATTTGGCAGCTAAAGCATTTGAAATATCTGGGTCCAACATATAAACGGCAAGTTTGCTTTCTATTCTCTTGCATTCAAACTGTTCGCATGTAAACTTAATAGGAACCCAAGCAGTATTGTTGTCTGCTGTTCCTGAGAAGTAGTAGTTTACTTCAGTGTTGAGGTTTGAGAAACCAAAGTCTAAGTCAACTTTCTCTTTGCACCATTTTCAAATGGTATGCTGGCAGCTCCACAGCTGTATCTGTAAGAGTGAATGGGTCTTGTGTTGGTGCAATGACTAAGTTATTTTGCTTGGAGTAAGTTCGATAGAAATTTTTCTGCCCAGTTTGGCAAGTATCTTAAAAACCTGAAGATGAGGAAAGATGACAAAGGAACTCTAAGTTTCAGTTTTACTTTAGTGGCAGCAGTTCCATCTGAACCAGAAAGGTTAACATAAACTCCTGGAACGTTAGGGTCAAGTCTTCTTATTTTCTCAATAGTTGCATACTGGTCTGTTTGTTCTCTAGCTTGTGGTTGTACTGAGTTTCTCAAAGCGAACCATTCATAGTTTGCCCATGTTACTGTTTGAACTAAGTCAGAGTTAGAATATATCTTATATCCCATGAAAACTTCTGGAGCATATTGGTATCCGACATAGAAAATTCCATTGCAACCTTTCTTGTCAGACAACTTGGCAGAAGGTTTTATTTCAATGTCTTGTTCCACGTATAAGAATGAGTTGTCAATAGAAATAATATGAAACCTGTCGCAAGCAATATCTACTGTTGTTGAAGAACCTTCTCCAAACTCACCTATGTTTCCATAAGAAACAGCAGTTGTATATTCGTAAGTTCCAGGAACTATTTCTGACCTTCTAATGGCATTGTCGCATTCGTTATACCATTCGGAAACATTTCCGTTAGTTAGTATGGCTAACTTGGGTACGGCGACACTGCGTTCCACCTTACCCAATATAACCTTAAATATTTACAAAACCAGTAACGTATATTTTACAACACAAACGACAACACTAACTTAACATTAAATATTTACAAAGCCGCCAACCACTTCACCTCACTAACGTTTTCACAAACGACTTCACTAATGTAAAAAATAAACGTTCTCACTTACAAAAGTATTGCAACTCCTCCCATTGCTGTGCTTCACATAACAGCTCATAATCTTCTGACTCACTTTCTTCTTCATATAGGTCAAAGTCACTGTCAAAATAAATGTTAGTAAGTTTTGACAAAGCTAATGAAACACGCTTACCGTTTGTATCTATTGCTTTTATATATCTCCCATTATGTTTGTTGTCATAAACGCTCAAACTAACTTTACCCTTTCTCCCTCGTATCTGATAGAATGTATTTTCACGAGGAACGAAGAACAAATTCTTGAACTCATGACCGTTGTAGTTTGTTATCTCAATAGTTTTCGTCATTTACATCCAAATAAAATAAAAAATAAAATATAAAAATAAACTTAAAAATTAATGATATCACCACCCTCACACGTATGAAAACATAGCACAAAAATAAATTTAGGTGAAGCGGTGAGATCTCACCTCTTTTTTCACCTGTTTTTTCACCCACTTGAATTCATTGCTTTATAACTCTCTTCCTTTCTCCAACTCTTCTAACTTCTTCCTAAGTTCAGCAATGTTGTCCTCATGAAGTTTAATCTTTCTCAAAATTCCTTCTTTATCTAATGGTTGCTTTATCTTTCTAAACTGAACTCTACCATCCTTCATAGTATGAATGTAAAAACCTTCTGGAATAGTTCCTGATTTAATGTATTCTACCAAAAACTTTTGTTTCATTGCTTCAGTGACTTTATTTGTCATTTCAATCAAATAAAAATTTTAATATTAAATAAAAATAACGTTATTTTTTCAGTAAGGAAACGCAGGAGTTTTACGATTTATTTGAGGAGTAGGTTCTGGTTTAAATGTTGGAGTCGGTTTAGGAGTTGACTTTTGAACAGGAGTTTGTACTTCCATAGGTTCAGGAGTCATTGAAGGTTTTGCTTGTGAAGGCGTTGGTTTTGGCGAAGGTGTCGGAGTTTGTTTAACTTCAGCTACTTCAGTATTATTTACAACATTTGCTTTATTTCTTTTCAACATCATTACTGCTCCTGCTGTAGCTAGCAAACCTAGTGGGAGACCATATTTTATATAAGGACTTGACCAAATGCTATTTTTGGCAGGAGCTGGTGGAACACCTAACCTTGGTGAAACTGCTCTTTGCCATTGTGCAGCTCGTAAGAAATATTCAATAGGTGCTCCATAATCGTTTGGTAAAGTTTGTTTCATAGATGGTGAAGGTTCACGAGAGCTTGATGAAGAACTCATTTATAAGCTTTAAAAATAAACGTTCATCCTTTATTCCTCACTGTCGTCCGTAGCTAAGTTATAGTCGTCAAGTCTTATTATGGGGATTCCATTAGCACGCACCTGAATGGCAAAGCAACAATCCCTCATAAATCCAATAAGTGGCTTTGGTACATTTTCAGTTGCTAGTTCAATAGGTCCTTTAACAGACAATTTGTATGTTATTGGAGCAGTAGATGTTTGACCTTGCTGGAAGCAAAAGTCCACTTCTGTTGGAAAACCACATAAGAAATGTGTGTTGTCATAACTATCCCATTTATGTTCCACACTACCATCATCCACCAATGACCTCATAACATCTTCATTAAATCCTATCATATCATTGTTTGTATTGCAAGCGTTCGCAACCATTTCATAAAATACAGGTCCATATGATTTTTCGGGTTCTGCAGGCATATTTCCATAAGCTCCCATGGAAAGCTGAAGATATTTAAACTTAGGGTTCTCAAAATTAACATAATAGTTGTCTTTCTTTCTAAATAGTGCCCAAATACTTTTAACATTAATAGGCGTATAAGCTGCTGTAAATGTTGCACTTGAACTATCTGTATTCTTTGAGAATGAACCGTCCATAGGAATCCAATCCATAACTTTAACAGGAAAACATAAAGCCTCGTTTGTATAATGTTCTACAAGTTCTGTATAAATGTTAGGGTCTAAAGAGAATGACTTTGGATGAATGAAACATTCATTAAAATCCATCTTTGTTCGAAATAGTTGTTGGGTTACAGTTGTAATAGTAACTGTTCCACTAGCTTCTACTGCCTTCGTTATCATAGTGAATGGTTCATTCCATGGAACAAATTTATTTGTCGGTGGATTTGAATCTGAAGCAAATGCAACTTTAAGAGTTGGATTGAAAGCAATGATATCATTTACAGATATAGATGTGCATTGTAAGGCGTCGCTACTGAACTTTACTTTAAGCTGAATGTTTCCTGCAAAAGCTGGAATAAATCTTATAGCTTCTAATGGTAAAACTTTCTAACAGGAATTCTTAAACGAAGCTTAAAATCAAATGATTTTCCTGCTGTAATTGGACCACTAACAATTTGTCCTGTTCTGCATGTTCCCGAATGACTCCATACATCTTCATGTCGAGTCTTTGAGAAAACATCTACTTTCTTTATTTGTTCGGTAGTTTGTGAGTTTGAAGTTATATATGCTTCTTCTCTTGCGTTGTCTTGAGAATATACGATACGACCATTTGCAAGGATTTGATATCCAGCAACTGCATAGAAAGCGTCATCGAAACCAATCCAAAATCCTGGTGGGTTTGTTTTATTGGAACCTGAACCAATTTCTTTATCTACAATAAATTGACCTTCCATTTTATACGTAATGAATGTATTGTAAAGGTCCAACATATTTTCACCAGGAGGTGAGAGATTGAATGTTACCCATGTGTTATCTTTAGCAGTTCCAGGTTGTGATGGAATCTTTGCGTCAGAATATTTTCTATTAGTGTCACCAATTTGAACTGCATTGTCTATGATATCGAAATATGAGCGAATCTGATGAATATGCTCTGCTGGAGTAAATTCGTTTAACTGTTCGTTCTGCATGTATTTACTTCAGATAAAAATATCTATTTACTTCATTATTCTCACTCTTCTTCTTGGCATTCGTGGTGGAAGTTGTTTCTTGACATTTTCAATGAACTGTACATTCTCTTTTGTCTCAACTTCTTTCACTGGTGGGTCAGGGTTCTTTGACTCGGTTTGCTTTTCAATGAAATTCACAAACTTTGCAATAAGCTCTTGGTTCGTTATTGAAAGTACATCTGGCTTCTTTTCTTCTGGTTCTATTGACTTTTCAGTTTGAACAGAAGGCTTAACATGGGCTTCGTGGGCTTCGCCCTTGCCATGCACCTTAATGTTGTCGCTTTCTGCATTCGCTAATGGAACCTTTCTTTTTCTTACGTATATTTTACCATCTTTACTCTGACTTACGTAATAGAAAGGATGTTGTATTCCTCTTGCGTCATTTAATATAATAGACTCTCGCTCTGATTTTGACAAGCTCATTTTACATCGGTTAAAGTTTTAATTTTGTTTTTTATCTGCAGTCAAATGACTCAGACAAGTCCTACGGACAAGACCCAAGAGGTCATAAATGTTGAAGCATTGAAGAAAGAAATTCGTGAGCAAATTTTATCCGAACTGAAGGAACAAAAACAAGAACAAAAGCCAGAGAGACCAAAGAGAAAACTTAGTGAAAAACAACTTGCTGCATTAGCTGCTGGAAGACAAAAGAACCCACGTTTGCTGGCGAAGAAAGCTAGAGAAGAAGCTGAAGCAAAAGCTAAAGAAGCTGAAGCAAAGAAAGAGTAAATGGTTTATTTTTATCCGAATTAAATGTATAGACAAATACCTTTAACTGTTGCGTTCAGTAGTGAAAACCCTGACGTCAAAATAAAGGGGAACAGAGTAACGTTTAAGTTTCCAACAGACTGGATTGTGAACATAAATGAAGAGAAGTACATTGGCATAACATCTATGTATATAACACGTGCTTTCAGAAAGGTTGACTTTATACTTCAAGTCGAGATAGAAAATGACGAACAGTCTTTAAGCGCCCAAAACATTCACATATACAAATACTTTAAAGACGATACAACATTGTTGCAATGTATGATTTCATTTAATGAGATGTTCGAGAAAAAGTTCAACATTGAAGTACAAACTTTACAGCCTTTACGTGAGTTTCTTGCACAACTGAAGGAAGAAGGTAGTCGGCCACAACTTATAGACTTTCATTATGAATTTAATGAAAATGAAGATGGAACTCATGACTGTCAATTCATTGTATTCTCACCATTCAATGAAGTAGCTAAAAAGAAAAAAAATCCATTACGTATAAGATTTCAAATCTCTGAACCAAATGATGACTTCAAAAATGTTTTCAATTATTATGCAATGCTTCCGAGGAAAAATGAATTTTCAAAGATTGTAACACCTGGCATTTGGGATAGAAAGCAAGCTATATTATATTCAAACTTAAGTAAGGGAGTTGAAAATGAGTTCATTGGTCATACAAGAACTTCACCACTGCCAAATCCTAAGTATTACAAGCTTACTGGCTTCAATCGTGAGTTTTGGATAGACATGTTCTCCACTCATGACCATAAAGCACCTGTTTTGCTACCTCCAGACCATAAGGACTGTCTCTACATTGAAGCACAACTCTTAAACTCTACCATCGCAGTATTGTAAATGACCTCATGGGCTTCGCCCTTGCCGCTAGCGGCTTATTTTTATCACGAATGACCTCATTGCTGACAAAAATAAATGACCTTATTATTTTTCTCATTCATGACCTCAGAACTTAAGCTTTCTTATGAATGAAGTCTTAGTCTGAATAGAAAAGTTAAACTTTTCAGCAAAGCAAGGACTAGAAGACTTACATAAGTCAAATCCAATCTCTTGACCATCATGAAGTGCTTTGTAAAGTTTCATAACACTGAACTCAGAGTCTTTGTCAAATTTTCCTTGCGGAACCATTAAACCTTTATCTTCATTGTAATAGCATTGTATAGCTTCAGGAAACATTTCATTAGCTGTTAAAGCAAGGACGTCTTGTTTGACACCTTTGCAACGTGCATGGAATGCAACTTCATTTAAATCGTTAGTGAGTAAGTCTATGTAGGTCTTCTTTCCACAAAATATTGACTTGTATGCTAAACTTTGTTTTCCAGGTGTTATTTCGGCAAAGTCGCTATGAAATTGACCAAGGTTTTTACCAATGAGAACTCTTCCATAACGTTTCTCAAACTCTGCTGCAAGCTTTGGTATGTCTTCATTGAAAATATGCATGCTATCACAGTCCTGGTAGAAGATTTGAAGTCCCATATCTTCAGCAGTACAGAATACTTCACACATTATTCTCTTCGACATAGACAGAATATTAACACCAAGTGGACAGAAGTTAAAGTGTCTGCAAATACTTTTCGTTAGCTTGAAAATAGTTTTATCTGAACCATCCAAACCTTCGAACTTCACTATATGGTTGTAGTTTCTGATGGCATATCTTATAGCATCTTTGTCATTTACTATGGTTATTTTTGACTCAATAGGAGATAGAATAGTTTTGCCATAAATACTGTTCAGAATGAGCTTTATATTTTCTTGCAAAGGATTTCCTTCTTTCTTATACTTTAACCTTAACTCAAACAACTTCTTTACTTCATCTCTTATTCTAATATCTCTGTTTCCATCGTAATAGTATCCTTGCAACACTTCACATTTGACACCTTGATATTTTATGAGGTCTTGTAATGTTATATGGTCAACATACATTAAACAGCAAGTGTTTGAACTTCTGGGAACATTAAGTTCTGGATTTAGTTCAGGGTCACAAACTATTAAAGGAAAGTGTCTATGTATTCCAATCTCTGTTATCTTAATGAGAACAAAGAAGCCAGACATAAACTTTTCACCAATGGGTTCCTTTTGGTCGTCATCAAATAAATGTCTCATGAGATACTCTGTGCTTAACATCTCATCCTTCAATACTTTTGGAATTCCTTCTAAAGTATAAAGTCTTGCTATAGCTGATGGATATAATGAAACAGCGTCGAAATCAGCAATGAGTTTCTTTTCGCTCTTTTGTTTCATGTTATCTGACAGCATACATCTTCCACCTTGAATACAGCGTGAAATAAATTCTCTTGGTTTATTTGAGAGGTCATATAAATTTCCATTCGGGAAGTACACTCTGTTCTCAAACAATTTGTTAGCAATAGAACAAATACTAACGTAGTCATATACGTTTAAATCAAACTCTTTCAATATGTCATTGCGGAACTTAACAAAACCTTCTCTTAAAATTCTTACATCTTGTTTGCAATAAAATGAGCTATATTTTTCTAAATCGAAATGGTTTTCATCTATTCTGCAACCTTTGATGGAATCTATGTTTTTCATGAATGTATCTGCATCCCGGATAAACTTACATGCTTCAGAAATGACACCAGTTCTGTTGTCATTTGCTAACAAAACACTGCTGTAGTAGTTATATGGAAATACTTCTTTCGGTCCTGTTTGTAAGTTAAACATAGCAGGAAATAGTTTAAGCTTCTTATTTATAACACTGTAAGAGTCTTTTATAATAATTGCCCTTCCTTTATATAAGCCAGTTATTTGCATTGTTCGTGAACCTTTAATGATGGGAGTTCCTTTCACTTCTGTCATGTGTCTTAAGATGAAGTTTATATCATAACTGAGGTTATGGAAATATATTAAACTCTTGTCAGGAAGTCGTTCCAAAAATTCTGTTGCACAGTTCTGACCCCAAATGCTTTCACTCACTGAACCATCTTCATTGTCGTAACATATGTTAAAAGCTTTATGAAAGCCATCGGTACTACACTCAAAGTCAGCAAAGAAAACATGCTCAGGAATGAACTTGCACTTATTTTTATTTACTTCTTTTGACTCTGCTTTCTTCTTCAGTTGTACACAATACTTTGGAGCATATGTCAAATCTTTAAATGGTGCAAGGTTCTGTTTATATAAGTCAGTCGTATATGTGAAAAGTTCTCCATAAGAAATAGGTTCGAAATATTTGCACTCCCACAATGTTTTCATAACATTCCATAACGGTGTTGTTCTATCATAACGAACTACATATTTGTTCTCTCTCTTTGTATATATTTTCATCTGTTTCTCAATGTTCATTCCACCACAAGCTTTGAGAATTTCTATATAGTTGCGAATGAAATATGTTGTCATTGGTAATCTTTCGTTTAGCATGTAGTGGTCTTCAACAAGAAGTAAGTCAATAGTTCGAACAGTTTCACATTCTTTTGGTATGTATCTCTTTATTTCATTATGTCTTGAGTCATTGAAGTAACCAATGGTAACATTAAATGCTATACCTGTTGCGTCAGAAATTTCTTGTACTTTACTTTGAGGAAAGTCTCTAACACGAATGACTTCTCTCATGTGGTCAATAGTCTCTCCATCTACTCCAGCCTGAATGCAAGCATAAACGAAACAATTGTCTTCTGTCATAAGTGTTGCAGTTCTTTTGTTCAGTTCATTGAAGATTTGGTAGCGTTTCAAGATTTATAGGTAATGTGCAAAGATACTTCCAGAACTGACCGCTTCTCTTCTTATAAAACTTCTTTTCACCATTATCTTTCCAAAAGCTTTCTATAAGTGCTGGGTTTCCTGTTTGCTTAAGAGCTTCCAAAATGGCTTTCTGGTCATTTGTCAGTGTGCTTTCATCTCTATATGGTCTCTTTTTTGGTTTGCCTTTCTTTACATCTGACATCGTTAAGCCTTCATATTCTGTTAAATCATACATCTTTATTTCGGTAAGATTCTTTATGTTTGTCAAGAAGAAGTCATAGTGCATTTCAACAATACCTGCAGCATTTGCTTCTATCTCTGATATAAAGTTCTCCTTCAAGAGCTGATGTAGTAATGTTCCAATATTATTGAGGTTTAACGTAGAACATTCATACTTTCCACCAAGTTTATAACATACCATCCATCTTTGTTGGGAGTTTATTTTAATTTTCTCTAAGAGTCTCATGAAAACCTTACCGAAATGTTTGTGTAAGTAGTCTCTGTTTGGTTCATCTAAAGCTTCGATGTTAAAGTCAATGAGTCTATTGCCTGACTTCACATTTCTCTTCCTATTCTCTTCATCTTTCTTTAACCATCTCTCACCTTCTTTTGGTTTGTCGTCAATGGAACGAATGACATCGTTAGCTTTGCGAACTTGTTCTATAGCGCTCTTAAACATCTCTCTTCTCTGTTGTTTCAGTGTGTCGTCTCTTCTTCTTGTTTCACCAACGTTCGCATTTGTTATGTCAAACATTTCTTGACGAACATCATGCGAAAGAGCTTTACGAGTATGACCAACGTTTGCATTTGTTATGTCAAACATTTCTCTTCTTACTTCATGAGGTATTGAACGTCTATGATATAAGTCAATAGCAACGTCATTTAAAGGAAATGTTTTGTTATTAATGTAATCATGAATTCTATCATAACTTATTGCACCATTATAGTCTTTAATGAAGTCAGCGAGTGCTTTTTTGTTTGTTGCGTAATGCTTTGCAACATCTATGTTAGCTTCTGTAAGAAGTTGTTTTATTTCCGAGTGTTCTAACTTAGACAACTTCCGATACATCTTTAGTAGGAAATAAAAAAATATTTTTTCGAAAAAATAAACTTAGAAAAATTATTTCTTTATATATTTGCCATTCCGAACTTCGAAAAGATGTTTTATACCAGCATAGAATTTTTCTCTAGAGCTTGGTCTTATATCGTTTTCATGACAATATTTTCTATATTCTTCATATAAAGCCTTTTTTTCATACATTTTATAAGGACAATCTAACCAGAATAGCGCATATCCATTTTCGTTATCTAGGTCTCTATATGTTTGTGGAATTTCGCTTTCTTCTGTTTGTAGAATTTCGCCTTCACTATTTAGTTCTATGTATATATATTGTGGAATTTCGCTTTCTCTATTTAGTTCTATGTCTATATATTGTGGCTTAAAAGGATGTGGGCAAGAAGGGTCTGGCGCTATGTAAAAAGTTAATTTTTCTGTCATCTTTTCTATCGGATAAAAAATATTTTTTGAAAAATTAGATTACATTTTTTTAAGTTATTTTTCAAAATAATTTAATATTTTTATTTTAATGAAACACATGCAAGATTGCAAGTTCTTTTCATACAATGCTCTCGCTACTGCCATCAAGAATGAGTTCAATGGTGCTTCAAACGTCAATGTTATCTTTAACAAGAAGTTTGTGAAAGAATCTAAGTTCGGTCAGTATGTCAGACCATTAGCTATTGTCATTGACCGCAAACGTTATACTTCACAAGAGTTAGCAGTAGTTTTGAAACAAAAGGGTTTCTTCGTGAATGTCAAAGATACTCATTATACTGTTATAAAGAACTCCAACATTGACTTCTTCAGTATTGCTTTAAATCTTTCCGAACAGAAAGAATATAAGAAGGGTGAAATAAATGTGAAATATTATCCTTCATCTCTGAAGACAATAACGAACAAAGATGTTATACAAAAGTTCTTACCAAAGGTTGAAGAAGCTTCTATTGACATTGACGAAGGAAGTGAAATGGTTGAAGAAATTGACCCTGAAGCTATTTAACCAAAAATATATTTTTGGTGAAGAGGTGAGATTTCACCTGTTTTTTCACCTCATTCTCTCTTCGTTAATGTTGTCGTGACTTCTTCGTTAATGTTGTCGTGACTTCATTCTTCCTCTTTGAAGTTATCGAAATATTCTGTTATTTTTTCCTTCAGTAATGGTAAGTCTTCTTTGAAGGTAAGTATTGTGCAACCTTTGATGTCATAGTGTGTTTGAGGAAGAGTATTTTTGACAATTTCTTTTATTTGCTCATTCGGTGTCATTGAAATCGGTAAGTTTTCACGATAGAACCAGTTTCTGTCAGATTTATATATTTTAGCAAGGTCGTAAAAGCTTTTGTTGTTTCTTCTGACTAAATGCAACATAACCATATCTCTGTCTTCTTCATTCTCCAACTCTTCAGTATAAATCATATACTTATAGTTCTTTTCCTTTCCTTTTGGTACTGAACCGGTATTCTTTTCTGTATGCTTTTGTCTTTGGATTCAATGACTTCATCTTTTGCTTGAAGTTTCTTTTCCATCTCTCCACGTTCTTGTCTGTGAAGTTCGTCAAGAAGTTTGTAAATATTCCAAGCATAACGTGGTGAAGCCCACATTGCAACTGCATTTACTAAAAGTCTATGAACATAATATCCTCTCAAACCGTTTGGCAATTTTTCACGGTTTTCATAGAGTTTTGGCGACTGGGATTTTTTACCTACTCGCTGTTCTTCACTGTTTTCAGAAAAAAGTACGTCTCGCTGTGCTTCACTTAATAGTTCTATGGTGCTTTGGTTCCTAAACCAGTCTTTAGGAAGCTTAGTATCTGGAGCAAAACAAGCCGTCAAAATACTTTGCATTTGGTACATGTCGTCTTTGACAGAACGAATGAGTCTCAATTGTTTGTTATACTGTATGTATTCGTATTCTTCATTTATGACTTCATGAACGATAGCAGTTGTTGTGTTCTCTAATGTTGACATATCTGTCTTTACATACAGGATAAAAAAATAAATAAAATAAAAACTAACTTTATTTTTTTGAGATAAACACTATTTCTTCACAACATTAAATTTTATCCTGTATGAAATGACTTTAAAAAGATTATTGACTGACTTCGAATACTATCTCATTGACGCACTGACAGACCCTCAAAACTGTGTTGAAAGTTCTTTAAGCTTTAAGATTGAAGGTACGACGCATTTTGTCTTCACTTACGTATTGAAAGAATATGACCGTTATCATAACGAAGTGAATCAAACACTAATAAAATTTGTAGATAAAAAATTGGTTAACAATGAATATTTTAAACGTGAAGACCCAAACACTGCTGGAGATGATGAAGAATACAGACAAGACAGACAAGTTATTGAAAAAAATAACGCAAGATTAGATGCAATAGAAAAGAAGTTTAATGAATGTCTTACAAACACGTATGAATATCTTATGCAGTGGGAAGCCAGATGGAAATAAATTTACGTCAAATATGCAATTTATAAAATCTTATGTCGACAGGCTACGTAGCACAGTGGTCTAAGGTGGTGTTATGGAGGGGGTCAGGGTCTGTGGTTCGAACCGCGACAGCGCCGTATTTTCTTATTTTCTTTATTTGTCTTGTTTGTCGTGAATAAAAAGTGTCATAAAAGTGCTCTATCTTCCACGGGAATAAATAAAAAATTTACTTTATTTCTTCTCTTTATTTCTTTGTTCCCGTGGAAGAAGGGTTTTTGCCGTTTTTTCTCAGCCGAAATCAACGATTTTTTTCATTTTTGGAATCCTTAGCAAATGAGGAATCTTTTCTCTCGTGGAAGCTTTGACCAAAAATATAATTTAGGTGAAGAGGTGAGATTTCACCTCTTTTTTCACCTAATTTTTCACCCTCATGACTTTGTCATAACTTCTTCGTAAATGCTTTGTCATAACTTCTTCGTAAATGCTTTGTCATAACTTCTTCGTAAATGCTTTGTCATAACTTCTTCGTAAATGCCTTGTCAAGATTTTCATCGTAAATGCTTTGTCATGACTTCTTCGTAAATGAGTGTAAATGACCAAAAATATAATTTAGGTGAAGTGGTGAGATTTCACCTCTTTTTTTCACCTAATTTTTCACCTCTTTTTTTCACAAGCGTTTTACATGAATTGTACGATGTATATTTGAAATCCTAAACAGTTTTGTAGCTTCTATTTCTTCGCTGAGGATATCAAAAGTTTTTAACAATGCCGAAAGTCTCTTTATATTTCTTCTTGACGTCAGATAGAAGGAAATCTTCTACTGTTGGATAGTTTTTGTTCAGAAATGCTAACATGTCATTTTATCTTCTGCTGGCTTTTCTGCTTCTTTCTTTAAGTCTGCATAGTCGTTTCGCATTCTTTCTATCTCTTTGACGGAGTAGTTATATTTCCTTATTGCTGCTTTACATTTTGAACATTGTGGGTTCATTTTTGCATTATACATTGAAATTTGACCTGCTAGAACAACTAAAGCGTCAATTGCTCTCTTCATCTCAAACATAGCGGGTCTTAGTTGTTCGTTCCATACTTTGCCTCTTCTATCTTTATCTCTTATTTCCCAAACACATTCAGCAACTAACGAAACAAAGTTGTCGTAGGTCTTAAATTCTTCAGATTTATATATGTCAGAAACATTCTTATATACCATATCGCAATCTTTGTCCATAACTTTATGGTTGCAATGAAAACCAAGGAATTCATAATTTACTTTTACGTATGAACTTCTTTATTTTTACTGAGTCAGTTGCTTTGACTTCAATTTCGTCGAATTCAGGAATAGTTAGTTTTTGTTGCTGAATTTCAGGTAGTTTAGGTAAATGGTCGATGAGGTCCTGCATTTCATAAAGATACTTCATTTGTTTCATCTTTCGCACTACAGTCTAAATTACTTGTTAAAAGTTCCTGCCTTAATTTTTTGTATTTCTGTTTCGAAAGTAAATGAAGAAGGAATGAAGCTTTCCATCTCTACTAACATAGATGTTGGATTCATGACTAACGAGTTGGTGAAGTTGTTGTGGACAGAGTCCCGCCGTTCGCGGCTTGAATTGTTGTTGTGCCGATTGTTGAAATCATATCTTTTATACAAATAAAAAATAAAAAAAATAAAACTAACTTTATTTTTTATCTTCAAGGAAAATTCATGAAAAGTTGTTGAAGTTGTCAAAATACTCTGTTATTTTTTCCTTTAACAATGGCAAATCTTCTTTGAATGTAAGAATTGTACAACCTTTCATATCATAGTGTGTTTGAGGTAACGTATCTTGAACTATTTGTTTCACATCTTCATTTGGGGTCATTGAAATCGGTAATTTTCGCGATAGAACCAATTTCTGTCAGATTTGTAAATCTTAGCAAGGTCGTAAAAGCTTTGTTGTTTCTTCTGACTAAATGCAACATAACCATATCTTTATCTTCTTCATTTTCCATCTCTCAGTAATAAATCATATACTTTAGTTCTTTTCCTTTCCTTTTGTACCGAACGTGGTATTCTTTTCTGAATGCTTTTGTCTTTTGCTTCAATGACTTCATCTTTTGCATGAAGTTCTTTTCCATCTCTTCACGTTCTTGTCTGTGAAGTTCGTCAGAAAGTCTGTAAATATACAAGCATAACGAGGTGAAGCCCACATTGCTACGGCATTTACAAGAAGTCTATGTACATAATATCCTCATTAAATTTATTGGCAAATTTTTACGATTTCATGTGTTTTATGCAAGGCCGAGAATTCTCGGTCTAGAGAAATTTCACTCAAAAGTTCTTGTGTGGCTTCGGTTTTGAACCAATCGTCTGCGTGTTTGGTATCTGGAGCAAAACTGCAGTCAAAATACTTTGATTTGTACATATCGTCTTTGACCGAACGAATTAGACGCAATTGTTTGTTAAACTGTATGTACTCGTATTCTTCATTTATAGCTTTCATGGACTATAACTGTTGTGTGTTCTCGGTTGTTGACATATCTGTCTTTACATACAAATAAAAAAATAAATAAAAATAAAACTAACTTTATTTTTTCTATCTTAAGGAAATTCATGATTTTCATGAGTTTAGGCATGGCCGAAAAAAGTCGGTCTAGAGAAATTTCACTGTTTTCATACGGAATCTCTATCCTCGGTTTTTCGAGGGTAGCAATCTTATGCCATTTTACTCAGAATTTTGTTGCTGAATTCAGTAAAAATATATTTTAGGTGAAGAGGTGAGATCTCACCCGTTTTCTCACCTTTTTTTTCACCTGTTTTCTCACAAGCGTTTTACATGGTAAAACGTTATTTTTACATGTATTTTTCAGCAACTTCGTCAAATAATTTTATAGCTTTATCTATCTCATCTACTTCAAACGTTTTTTTACCTTTCGTGGAGCACCAATACATTTTCTCAAACTTTTCGAGTAGTTCTGTTTCTGCAGCTCTCATATCGTTAACGAACACAACTTGACTCTATTGACTGTACTGTCATATCTTTGAGTTATATTATATGTTCTTCCTATCTTATATCTCTTTGTATTGAAGTCCTTCGGTTTCTGAACGATGTAAGTAAGCCTTCACTGCAACGTTCCAGTATCGAATGAACCATATGTTATGAAGTTATATCCAACAACTGGTCTAACCATAACAAAAAACTATGGTATAAGACTTTTGTCTATAAAATATGCTGCAGTTCCATAGAATTTTACCGATATCATAAGCTCAGGATTTCTTGTCAAAATTTCTGAGTTGAAGCAATTCCAACCCAATGCCATGTTTTCTTTCCAGATGGAGATAAAATGTCTGACAAAGAATATTTGTTGTATTTCTTGAGTATCTTACGTTTAAATCACCTATTCTAACCAATTTGGTGTCATTGTCTATCTTTTTAACTGTTTTCAAACTCAGTGTTTGTCATTTCTGTTCTTACATACAAAATAAAAAAAAATATTTATAAAAAACTAACTTATTTTTTTCTGTCTTAAGGAAATTCAAGAATTTGTGGCTGAATATCAGTATGAAACCAACCAAAATTCAAGAAAGTCAGTATACTTATGAATATCCAAGACACTGGGTAGAGTATGTAGGAGGTGAGAAAGCTATTGAAATAAGACAAGTTAGAAGTATTCCAGCAGGAAGAAATATTATTGAAGAACTTTAATGTTTTGAGATATAATGATGAAACAAAGAAGCAAGATAGTTTTCCTGTTGCTGTGTATGTGAACTTAGACAGGAGATGACATGAAAGTTTTTAATACAAAGCTTCAAACGGTAGTGAGAGAACAACTGACTGCGGAAGGACATCCATTACCTTCAGAAGTTACCATAGCATATAATTTTGAAACAAACTCAATAGATTTTAAAGTCGTCTCTGCAAAGAAGTCAGGTTTTACATTTAATGAAGCAGATGTATATTCGAATGAAAACTTCAAAGCTATTGCATGGTTAGATAATGACGATTGCTTTAAGAAAATATTTAAATTCAGTGACTCAAAGATGTCAATAGATGACCTTCGTGGAATGTTACCATCGACGTTTACAGTAGAAGGTTCAGCAGGATTGCTTACAAGATTGTCAATTGGTGGTATTTGGTCTCGTGAGAACATTGTTATAAAATCCAGTATAAGTGAATTTGCTGAAGAATCTATATTATGTCTTTCAAACTACATGTATTCGCCACGAAGCATTATAGTATAACAAACTTTGTCAGTAAGTTTAACATAAGACTTGTCGAACCTTCTTCAATGAAAGATGTTGTGCTACCTAAAGATGGAAAGGATGGACTCATTATTGAGATGATTTTAATAGCATATTAAATGAGCTTGTTCTTGAAGGTCATTCATGATGAAATAACTGTTGTAGAAGATGTTAGCAATTGTTCAGACATTTTGAAGCGTATAGATGAGATAAGAAAGAAGTTTATGAATGAGAATGTTTATGTTTCATTGACTTTCTCCAGTAACGAGAACTTTTATGAGATAATATTGAAGAGAGATGATTTTAATATGGTGTAAATGGTAGCTTGGGCAGCTTTAGGCGCAATGGGAACAAAAGCATTAGCATTTGGAGCAAAAGCACTTGGGCTTATGACGCAGTAAATAAAATGAGTGGAGGAAGGGTTTCGAAGACATTAGATGCAAATAAAGGGAAGATTGGAGGCTGGGTTGCAAAGAAGTTAAGATTAAATAAAATAGGGCTCATAAATAAAGCATCCAATTTGGTTGCGACTGAGTCAGAAAATGCTTTAGGAAAGGACGATGAGTTTGCAAAACACGCAAAAGACTTTAATGACCAGATGAAAGGTGAAACAATGCATTTAAATAGATTCGATGGAACTAAAGAAAATGTTTCTTCTCCACCAGTAGTTCTTCCGTATGGTCCCTATGGAATGTATGGAAATCCTTACGAAAGACCATTTGACCCATTGACTGGTGGAAGTAACTGGTATCATTACGGACGAAGAAGAAAGACAGTCAAGTTGGAGACAGACTTGAAGAAAGCAACTAAAAAGAAACCAAGGAAGAGAGTTATAAAGCAATGAATTCAACATGGTGAAAAAACAGGTGAAAAAAGAGGTGAGATCTCACCACTTCACCTAAATTTATTTTTCACCTCTGACAACGTTTATTTTTAAGTTTATTTTATTATTTAGCGAGAACGTTTATTTTTATATAAATGACAGAACAAAAATATAACATTTCTACTCAGCAGGAATGAGACCCTTACTGACTATGTATTCGTTTAATGCTTGATGAAAACAATGGTACATATTATCGTATGGGTATACACAACGTCTGTTTCCATCGTCGTCGTATATGTAGAGCTCAAATCCAGTCCAACCTTCTTTTGTACAATATGTAGCTTTATTTAAGTATGCATTTATGTAGATAAGGCAATTTTCTTCATCGCTCCAGAAATAATTTTTCGTCATTGTTGAAATAGTTTTCGTTCCTCTGCGACCATAAGGAATGTATGCAATGAACTTTGCGTCATATGGGATTGTAATATATTCAGGGTTTCTTTCATCGTCAATGGGTCTGTCTTTGTTAAAATGCATGTTTCTCAGTTTTACTTGAGTTTTGAATAGTTCACGGAAACGTTCTGGGAAAGAGTCATAGTAAATGTAGTCGGACATGTCTTTGTAATGAAATAAAAAATTTAAAAAAATAAAAATAAGGTTATTTTTATTTAGTGAGGACGGTAGTGAAGTCGTTAGTGAAGTCGTTAGTGAAGTCGTTTATGTATCAGATGGTTTTGTAAATATTTAAGGTTAAGTTGGTGTTTGTGTTTGTGTTGTAAAATATACGTTACCGGTTTTGTAAAGTGTCAAACCGTTAACTTGGGTAAGGTGGAACGCAATGCCACAGTACCCAACTTAGGGATACTAACTATTTTTCTGTCGGAAGGAAGGACTCGGAATGCCAGAAGGATTTGACAAGACAATTTACCTTATAGAGCTACCTGAGCCATCTGAAGTCAAGCTTGAAAAATAAATGGTTCATTTACTCTACTTGTTTGAAGTTGTCAAAATACTCTGTTATTTTTTCCTTTAACAATGGCAAATCTTCTTTGAATGTAAGAATTGTACAACCTTTCATATCATAGTGTGTTTGAGGTAACGTATCTTGAACTATTTGTTTCACATCTTCATTTGGGGTCATTGAAATCGGTAAGTTTTCGCGATAGAACCAATTTCTGTCAGATTTGTAAATCTTAGCAAGGTCGTAAAAGCTTTTGTTGTTTTCTTCTGACTAAATGCAACATAACCATATCTTTATCTTCTTCATTTTCCATCTCTTCAGTATAAATCATATACTTATAGTTCTTTTCCTTTCCTTTTGGTACCGAACGTGGTATTCTTTTCTGAATGCTTTTGTCTTTTGCTTCAATGACTTCATCTTTTGCATGAAGTTTCTTTTCCATCTCTTCACGTTCTTGTCTGTGAAGTTCGTCAAGAAGTCTGTAAATATACCAAGCATAACGAGGTGAAGCCCACATTGCTACGGCATTTACAAGAAGTCTATGTACATAATATCCTCTTAAATTTATTGGCAAATTTTTACGATTTTCATGTGTTTTATGCAAGGCCGAGAATTCTCGGTCTAGAGAAATTTCACTCAAAAGTTCTTGTGTGCTTCGGTTTTTGAACCAATCGTCTGCGTGTTTGGTATCTGGAGCAAAACATGCAGTCAAAATACTTTGCATTTGGTACATATCGTCTTTGACCGAACGAATTAGACGCAATTGTTTGTTAAACTGTATGTACTCGTATTCTTCATTTATAGCTTCATGGACTATAACTGTTGTTGTGTTCTCGGTTGTTGACATATCTGTCTTTACATACAAAATAAAAAAATAAATAAAAATAAAACTAACTTTATTTTTTCTATCTTAAGGAAATTCATGATTTTCATGAGTTTTAGGCATGGCCGAAAAAAGTCGGTCTAGAGAAATTTCACTGTTTTCATACGGAATCTCTATCCTCGGTTTTTCGAGGGTAGCAATCTTATGCCATTTTACTCAGAATTTTGTTGCTGAATTCAGTAAAAATATATTTTAGGTGAAGAGGTGAGATCTCACCCGTTTTCTCACCTTTTTTTTCACCTGTTTTCTCACAAGCGTTTTACATGGTAAACGTTATTTTTACATGTATTTTTCAGCAACTTCGTCAAATAATTTTATAGCTTTATCTATCTCATCTACTTCAAACGTTTTTTTACCTTTCGTGGGAGCACCATACATTTTCTCAAACTTTTCGAGTAGTTCTGTTTCTGCAGCTCTCATATCGTTAACGAACACAACCTTGACTCTATTGACTGTACTGTCATATCTTTGAGTTATATTATATGTTCTTCCTATCTTATATCTCTTTGTATTGAAGTCCTTCGGTTTCTGAACGATGTAAAGTAAGCCTTCACTGCAACGTTCCGTATCGAATGAACCATATGTTATGAAGTTATATCCAACAACTGGGTCTAACCATAACAAAACTATTGGTATAAGACTTTTGTCTATAAGATATGCTGCAGTTCCATAGAATTTTACCGATATCATAAGCTCAGGATTTCTTGTCAAAATTTTCTGAGTTGAAGCAATTCCAACCCAATGCCATGTTTTCTTTCCAGATGGAGATAAAATGTCTGACAAAGAATATTTGTTGTATTTCTTTGAGTATCTTACGTTTAAATCACCTATTCTAACCAATTTGGTGTCATTGTCTATCTTTTTAACTGTTTCAAACTCAGTGTTTGTCATTTCTGTTCTTACATACAAAATAAAAAAAATATTTTATAAAAAACTAACTTTATTTTTTCTGTCTTAAGGAAATTCAAGAATTTTGTTGCTGAATTCAGTAAAAATATATTTTAGGTGAAGAGGTGAGATCTCACCTGTTTTTTCACCCGTTTTTTCACCTGTTATTTTATAAGCGTTTTACATGAATTGTACGATGTATATTTGAAATTCTAAACAGTTTTGTAGCTTCTATTTCTTCGCTGAGGATATCGAATGTTTTAACTATGCCGAAAGTTTCTTTATACTTCTTCTTGACGTCAGATAGAAGGAAATCTTCTGCTGTTGGATAGTTTTTGTTCAGAAATTCTAACATGTCCATTTTATTTTCTGCTGGCTTTTCTGCTTCTTTCTTTAAGTCTGCATAGTCGTTTCTCATTCTTTCTATCTCTTTGACGGAGTAGTTATATCTCCTCATTGCTGCTTTACATTTAGAACATTGCGGGTTCATTTTTGCGTTATATTCTGAAACCTTACCTGCTAAAACAACCAAGGCGTCAATGGTTTTCTTTAACTCAAAAGTTGCTGGTTTTATCTGTTCATTCCATACCTTACCTCTTCTATCTTTATCTCTTATCTGCCATACACATTCAGCAACTAACGAAACAAAGTTGTCGTAGGTCTTAAACTCCCCAGATTTATATATGTCAGAAACATTCTTATATACCATGTCGCAATCTTTGTCCATAACCTTATGGTTGCAATGAAAACCAAGGAATTCATAATTTACCTTTCGTATGAACTTCTTTATTTCTACCGAGTCAGTTGCTTTGACTTCTATTTCGTCGAATTCAGGAATAGTTAGTTTTTGTTGTTGGATTTCAGGCAATTTGGGTAAATGGTCAATAATGTCCTGCATTTCATAAAGATACTGTTCATTTGTTTCATCTTTCGCACTACAGTCTAAATTACTTGTTAAAAGTTCTTGCTTTATCTTCTGGATTTTTGTTTCGAAAGCATATGAAGAAGGAATGAAGTTTTTCATTTCTACTAACATAGATGTTGGATTCATAACTAACGAGTTTGGTGAAGTTGTTGCTAACATGTTCTTACAATAAAAATAAAAAATATTTTTTTTAAAAAACTAACTTTATTTCATCTGTCTTAAGAAAATTCATGAAAATTCAACGGGTGAGAAAAGAGGTGAGAAAAGAGGTGAGATCTCACCTTCTACCCTAAATTATATTTTTGCTGAATTCATGAGTTTTGGTTGAAAGAATACGGTGGAGCCAAAAGTGGCTCGACCTCAAAACAAGCATTTTGTGAAGAATAATACAAAATTCAACGGGTGAGAAAAGAGGTGAGAAAACAGGTGAGATCTCACCTTCTACCCTAAACATTATTTTTGTGCTATGTTTTCTGTATAAAATTCATGAAAATTCAAGAGGGTGAGAAAAAAGGTGAAAAAAAAGGTGAAAAAACAGGTGAGATCTCACCTCTTCACCTAAACATTATTTTTCAATACTTTTTCAGCACTTTTCCGTAGTTATATATGAAAGACAATTCGAGATAAAAGTCATAGTACAATGGAATAATATGTTGCACACCATTTGTTGTGAACCAAACTTGAAAGTCAGAGAAACTGTTACTAGGTGGTTCGTAGAATTTAGAAGCAAAGTCATAAAAGTCCTTACCAATACATAGAAAACTATTGTTGCTTGAACTGAAACTTGCATGACACATAACATTTTGAGGGTCAAACACGTTTCTATAAACTGTCAAATCTGCTGGTGGAAGTATAAATTGAAATGGACCATCTGGTGGTAATGGTTCGTTCTGGTTTAGTAACCGAAGAAATTGTGCCCAAGAACGTTTGTCTACTCCCCAATATAAAAACTCTGTATCTCTTGGAGGGTTAATTTCAATCTTTTGAAATGAAACGGTGGAGTTCATCTTGTCATATTCTAGTTTCAGATAGTATGTTCCATTTAGTAAAGAGTCGTATTTTTCTTGAAATTCCCAATAATATTTGTTCATTTGAGTTTGAAAGTCATTTAGAGTTTTCTCAAGACTTTCGTCTGAACGAACTGTAAAGATTCTCATTTCGTCAAATTTGTCTATTAGACCATCATGACCTTTATACTGCCCATGAAAATATACTGCGAACATAAATGCGTTAGTTCTATTTGAAAACAAAACTCTTCTAAATCCTATTGCCTTTGCATCTGAAGGACTTTGAAGCCAACGAATTGGATAGTCAAACCTGTATGTTCGGGATGAAATTTCTTCATCTGAAATAGTCCTACCAGCATTTGTAAAGATATAGTCTAACGGTTTTGTATCTGCTACTTTTGTTCTTTGTTTTTCAACCTGAAGCATTTAATATATGTAAAAATATATTGTTTTAAAATGGTATGCCATTTCATATTTCTCATCTAACAAACAAGTTTCCCAACGGTCTTCTCCAACAAACTCAGCGTACATTTCAAATAAAAATTTTTTATTTCATGCAATGTTTTATTTCTGTGCCGTCTTCAAGTATGCCCCAGTACTTACGCTTGGAGAGGACATGAACTTCGGTGAAAATTTTGTCCAATTTGAATTGACCCATCTTTTCACCGACCATTCCCATTTCAATGAGTTTGTTGTATCCTTCTTCGTTCGTCATGAGTGCGTCAATGTTCTCATAGTAAACCACAACTTTCGATTTGACTTCGGAGAAGAATTTGTTGTAGTTGTCAAGGACTGCCTTTGCGAACTGAGGGTAAGACCAATGTTCGACAATAGGTTTTAATGTGGTTACTAAGCCACTTTGACCTTGAGTGAATTCGTACTTCAAAACAAAAGGAGAAAACCTTTCAACAAAGTTGTCGACCTTCTCATAATGTTTACTCTTCATCTCTTGAGGTTTCTTAATGGAATATCCCCATGTCGAATTCATAAGCAATTTGAGTGTCATTGCAAGTTTGGGATTTGAAGCTTTCCTAATATCATACAGTTGTTGTATGACTTTTCCAACTGTATAGTTCCTTCCCGGGAACTCACCATCTTCGTTTGGAATTCCAGTCGGAATATATTGGACAAACCTCATGTATGCAGCGTTAAGGTCGACATAGTATATCTTTTCATCTGAGTCGAACTTGTCGCAACCAATTGGTCCAGTTTGTGGAAATTCAAGTGAGTCTCTTATCTTCTGAGAAACTTCTCCTGTTATCTCATAAACATCGTCGAAGCAACCTGTTTCATATAAAACCTTCTGACCTAACTCAGATGCTCTCCAATACAATTTGACGTCAATTGGATGTCTCAATGGAAGTTTGTTTATAGCATCTTGAAGTTCTTGCAACCTCATTGGAAGTTCTTCTGGTTCAGGTTGGTATCCGAACAATCCAACTCCTTTTGGAATTGTGTACTTCTTTTGTACTAGAACTTTGTCTGGAACAACTTTTGGTCTTGCTAACAGTGAAAAGTTTGTTTCGTCTTTTGGTACAAAAGTTTCTGTCAGCTTGTCATCTGGAATTGGTTCCAACAAACCTTTCTCGAAAAGAATGTTTACAGCTCTGACAATGTTGCACTTGCCTTTTCCGAACAATGGGTTTGTAAGACTTTCGTTCAACATGAAGTGGTTGTGGACAATTGCAATCTTCAACCATGGTAAATTGAACTCAACAACATAGTCGTCATGTGAAGAACCTTTAGCTGTAGGTATGTTGACTCGGATATTGACATTTGCCAACGGTGCAATTTTTGCCAATTGACCTCTGAGAATGTACCTTGTCTTCACACATGACTCAAGATACTTCATCTTCTCATCTGTAACAAGACCAGAGTTCCTGAGACATGTAAGAATGCAAGGTTCATTGACAATTGTTTCAATTGAATTGTAAATTCCATACCTTGTCAAGTCAATGTCAGACTTATTTATGAACGGGAAGTATCCAGCATGTTGTCTGACTGCTTGAGGGTTAGGTTGGTACCATTCGAACTTGACACTTGCAATTCCTTCAATTGCATTCAAAATGTCTGAGTCGGAGTCAACCATTTGTTCTCTCTTTGTAGTCTTGAAAGCGTCAAGAAGCATTGCAGCTGTTGTGACATTGCCATGTGCATAGTAAATGTGACCATCCAAATCTGTTATGGTCAATCTGAGATTGTGTCCTTTCTTATTTCCGTCTTGTATGGCAGCAAGTACACCCATGAAGCCTTCTTTGTTCTTTCCTTCGTCAAAGTTTACTGTAAAGGTTCGACCAGATGTAATTTGACTTCTAACTTCACGGTACTTCTCATATGCATATCTTGTTCTTTCCATGGGAGCATGACCATCCTCTGCACTACCTTTTTTCCTTCTCAAAGGATGCAATTGTTCGTCATGTTTCCAGTAGAATCTGGCAAAGCCGTCGTGTCCTTCAACTTGAGGTTCACTAACATCGAAAGGCATGTCCATAAGACGTTCTTCTTCTAACCTCTCTAGTCTGTTTGGATAATTGGCACGTGCTGTTTCCAAATCCATTTCGTAGGTCAGACCAGCCAGTTTGTCATAGACTTTTATGGGTCTTCCCTTCCTATATTTAAAATTCTTCGAAACTCTCCAACCATATCTTTGCAACTCTGCTTTTATTCTAGCAGATTTTCTATCCATTCTATATGGGGGCATTTTTATAAAAATAAAAAAATATTTTTTTCTTTACTTTACATAACCACCTGCTGCCATAAGTCTTTGACGCCAACCCATACCAGCTAATGAAGGTTGACTTGGTTTAGTTTGGAAACTAAACTTTGGTTTTGGTTTATCTTCAGTTTTTGGTTTTTCTTCTTCTATCGGTTTTTCGTCACTTTTCGGTTCCTCTGACTTTACCTCACCTGCAGGAACAGTTGTGTCGTCAACATCTTCATAAATATCATATGCCATTTGTTTTTGTTTTCCTTTCAACTTTTTGTGTTTGTTGTAAAGTTTAGAATATTTCGACTCTAAGTCAATGAGATGTTCTATAATGAACTGTTGGTCAGTGAAGTAAACTTTTCCATCTGTTGTCTCGAAAGCTCCTTCAGACTTCAATATTTTATTTGTGAGAGTCTGTTTCTTTTTTGAGATACTAGCCGTTCCATTTCTATGAAAAGTGACTTGTAGTTAGGGTTTGTATTTCCAGACCTGGCACTTTCTATTATTGAATTTTTCTCTTCATCTGTAAGTTCTTTGACAGGTTTTGACAATGGTTCTGAACTTTTTGTTTGTGGTGTCAAATCTACCGTTTCAACTTCTTCGGTCATTTCATCTCAGTAAAAAATTTTAGTTTGGTTTGTTTTCAACTGGTTGTTGTTGTTTTTTAAGTCGGTCTAAACTTCCTGAGGTATAGGAAGAACTTGACAAACACGTTGTGTAACTGCTGGAAGCCGACAAATCCATCTTGAACCCATTTGTCTCAAATGCTGTATTGTTCATTTCATCTCAGTAAAAAAACTTTACATTCCCCAAGTTTGAGGTGGTTGCGGTTGGTTATTGTTTACCCACTGTTGTGCATGGTTATATCCTCTGTTAAAGAATCTTTCACCTTGGTCCATATAGTGTCCTGCTTGGTTATAGTAGTCATTTGCTTTGTTATAATAGTTTCCTGCTTGTCTTCCTACATTGTCCATCCATCCTTGAACTTTTCCTCTTGTTTCAGGATTTGGAATAAGATTTGTTGCATCTCGTGGCTACATCCCAACCTTTCTGTACAGTTTGTATAATAGGTTGTGCTTTCTCTTTAAGTATACCTAATGTACTCAAAATCTTCCTTCCAACCCCAAATACAACCTCTGGCTATTGTTCCCACTGCGGGTAAAATCTAGATGCAACTCCTGCTAATGCGCCAAATAAACCCATTTCTTATAGGATAAAAAATGACGAATCCAAACAAGGACCCTATTTTCTAAAGCGACAAAGAACACTCATGATAAAAATCTTTAGTTCAACACCAAATGCTTGGTTTATGGATATCTTGGAAAACATTCGAGAGTTAGAACAGATGGACACCATACTGGCTAATATTTGTCGGTCAAAACACAAGATACTGTGAAGCCATACCATTATGGTCCAAAAATATTTTAGATGTGAAAACTGCTTTGACAATATTCGTTGACAAATACCATCCAACAAAACTGACATCTGACTGTGAAAGTTCTTTCAAATCAGATGATGTAAAAAACTATTGCGTTCAAAAAATGTAAACCAATATTTCATTGTCGACCAAAACATTCTGCTCTTGGTGTCATTGACGGTTGTATAAAAAATGTTAAGAGACTTAAACCAACCAACAAGGTGGTGAAGCAAATGAAATGTCATATGACGACAAATATAGACACTTCTCCATGGCAAAGATGAGACAAGTTTTAAATATTTACAATAGCCGTAAACAAAAAGGTTTGGGAAACCACTCCCCGAAGAAATGAAAAACAACCCTGACTTAGAGAAAGACTATATATTTAATAATTTAGTCAAAAAGAGACAAACAAGAAAGAATGCCGGGCTTCAAACTTCAGAAAGGTGACAAAGTAAAAATAGAAATACCTAAACGCGACCCATATGAAATACTATTGACTATGACAACAATGGGAACCCGACAGGTACTACATTCGTGTTCGTAAAAATAGAAGAAAGTATACAAGAGAATATTATGAAGTTTTAGGCAAACATGCAAAATGTACACACTGCAAGCAGAAGATAAAACTACTATTGTCAGACCTCGTTTCAAACTTGTCAAAGTTCAAGGTGGTATACTTTCAAAGACAGTTCCTAAAAATATAAGACAACTCCTGACGAATATGCTAAAGAAGTTGAAAATGACGACTAAGCATTTCTATACCATGCGTAAACTGTCATGTAAGGTGGCATGTAGTCTTTACTTTGTCCCGTTGTTTGCGTATATCCTGTAACGCGATGTGTATGGTTTCCTCCTCCTCAGTGTTACTCCAGTAACAATCTATAGCAAACTTAACGTTGTCTTTAACATCATATCCTTTACCTTTTGTCATTGCTGACCAATCCCAATATCTATGCTTATGCCAACCTGCTTGAGATGTACTTAAATCTATGTAGTGACTATGTGCAGGTAAATTTTCACCTGAAATCGTTTTACTTCCACCTGTTTCCTTTGAAGAGTTTGCACAATACAAAAACCTGTCGACTATTTGAGTCCAAGTTCCAAAACCCAAAACTGTTGCTGGATTTGTTGAATTCAATGACGTATAAATAGAGCCTATAGGATATAATGTTTGAAGCATTTCTGTCTTTAATGTTTGAAGCTCTGTTTTGTCTGCTTTCTTGTCATATAAATCTTGAGCAGTGAATTTAATATTATGTTCATCCTTCATGACATAAACATCTTTACATCTAATGTTTTTCATCGTCGTTATGTCGTCATCCGATGTTAAACCTTGTGGAAAGTTAGGAGGTTTACAATATAATGCATCCCCACCAGTTTCTTCAACCGTTCCTTCAATACTTTCTATAGCAACAGTTGTAAAACTTGTATGTGTATGAGTCTTATTTGCTTTCTTCTCTAACTCATCGTTAACATAAGTTTTATCTGCTTTAAGGTCTAAACATCCTGAAACCCATCCTGTATCGGCTTTAGTTTTTAAAATCTTCGATGTCCGTTCATGGTACCAGTCAACCCTTTCTATAATTTCTTTATCTTTTTCATCCACATATTCCTTATCCGCCTTCTTCACTAACACACTAGCCATAAGTCCCTTATCTACCTTATTTTCAAGGCTAACGTTTAAGTCTGTTATTTCAGATATAGAATGTGTATGAGTCTTTTTAGAATATTCGTTTTCAGCTCTTGTCACTTCACTTGACATTTTATTGTCAACATATGTTTTGTCTGCTAGTTCAGGATGAGTATGTTCTTTTGTTGCATAAGCATTGTTAGCTCTTTCTTCTTCTTTTGCTATTGCATCGTCTACATATTCTTTGTCAGCTTTGTTGTCAACATCTGCTTTCAAAAGAAGTTCATTTATAGGTTTCTCGTTTAAAGTTCCTTTTGTTGGATTTATACAGACAGTATTGTTCTTCTTGTCTTGAAATAGAAACTCATCTGTCATTGGGTTTAATGTCAGTTTTAAGTTTCCTTCTTTCAATGACTCAGATATCTTAGAATAGTTTGAAAAGTTTGTTGTGTTCTTATTTAGAGCTTGCATAATGAGTTGTCGGTTGTGTTGTATTTCTCTCATAGAAGCAATATCTTTCGACATTTTTATTCTAGATAAAATATGCTTCCAATAGAAAAAGAAAATTCAAGAGTTGCTACAACTAAACCATTAGATGAACTTTTTACTAATGTCGGTCAAAAGTTTGAGACAGAGACCGTAAAGCATGAAGGCTATCGTTTTGACTACCCATTAAGATGGCTAAGAGACCCATCTGTCACAAAAGCTATTGACTTTCGTAGAATGAAGTTTGTGTCTGTAGAAGATAAAAGTTTTCCATTTATTGTAAGGTTTCATATAGATTATATATCTGAAGGGAAACGAAAAATGTGGGAAGAAATTGAGCTAATACAAGTTGACCTTTCATCTTCTCTACAGACTGCGTTAAAAAATATAGAAGATAAAATAAATTCATGTTATGCAAAATATGCTGATGAATATGCAAATACCGAGAGCACACTTTATGTGAGAATTGTATATGACAAACAAAATTCACAAGTGTCATTTCAAATCTACGAAAACAATCCAAAGAAAGACGAACAAATATATACAGAATTCACTGCAATGTCATGGTATTATTTGCAAAGAATGTTAAATCAGAAAGTCAAACTTCCTTTAGCAAATATTTACAGTCGATATGCAAGAGATGAACCATATTTATTTAAAGATGTTTTCGACCCAGCTGCTATTATTGTTCATGCTTCATTTTCTGGCGCTCAAAACTCTTTCTTATGCTTGGCAAATGACTTTTACGAAAAACCTACAAAGTTATATGAACCGCCGAGTGGAAGTATTTCAGACTTTCAAGTATGGTTTACTACAGATGGAAGAAAAAGAATAATTCCATTATACCATGCGTTTTACTTAGAACTTAGTTTCATATACAACTACTATCGAACGGTAAAAATATAATTTTTTAATACGGTTGAGGTGTTGGATTTGGTTGCCAACTAGACTGTGGTGCAGGTTCAGGCTGTTGTATAACAGGAGCTTGTTCTTCTGGTTCAGGGTCTTTAGGTATAATACCAACAAACTGACCTACTCTTTTACCAATATTTTTGACTCCGTTCCAAATTCCTCTTCCTACGGTTTTTATTCCATTCCATATACCTCTTCCAACATTTCGAAAGAAGTTTCCTATCTTACTGAAGAAACCCATTTTACTATATGTAAAAATCTAATGTCCGCCTAGTCTCTTACGTTTCCTGTTGAGTTCCATAGCATTCTTTAACTGGAGCTCATACATTCTGTTTCTCCTCTGGTAGAAAACATATTCTGGGTCAACTCCTGTGTTCGCGTCATCTGCATAAAGTTGTTTATATCCCACTTCAGGGTTTGTATAAAACTCTTTCCATCTCATATTTGCATACCATGGTGGCAAACCTAACGCAGCGTCATTTGACATGGCAGTTTGCATTTGTACATCTGTTGGCACTTGACCATAGTTTGCCATTGCAGTTTGTATTCTAACTTCATTTGGAATATTCTCTGGGTTTGGTTGTCCAGGTTGCTGTGCATTCGCTAAGTTCTGTGCGTCCATTTAATATTAGATAAAAATATCTCTTACGAGTACATATACTGAACATTTGCAGGCATTGGTTCATCTTCATATTCTCTGTACTTTTCTGCCACGTCAAAGAAATAAATGACACAATGGAAAAAACCTAAAACAAGTAGTCCGATTTCAAACCACATTTACTTACTAATAAAATTTCTTTGTTATGACACTTTCTCCAGTTTATAGGACCTCTCTCATATTCTATCTTGTCATATATAAACTCATAGTCATGTATGTCCTCTAACCATCTCATAACGGTTTCCAAACCACTTTTATCGGATGTAAAGTAAAAGCATGGATGGTTATGTAAAACGTCTAAAGTTTCTAAAGAGTCTCTCAAAGTCCAGTCTACTTGGTATTGAAAATCCCATGTGTTATAGAACGGCGGGTCCACTATAAAGAAAACATTTTCCTTGTCTTTATATTTTTCATACAACTCTGTCCAATGACATCTCACAAACTCTATACCCTCAATATATTTTTCTATGTCCTCTTTGAAAACATTTGTATAGTTAAGATATAAACTTTTGACATAAGTGTTTCAATGTCATGAACTCTTATAGCACCACTATATAATAGTCTAGCAGATATACTATCCCAGTCTATATATTCTGCTTTTTTCAAAACCTCTCTCACAATATTTTTCTTATCTAATGGTATACGTTCCATCTTACCTATAGGTATCTTTTCTTTTAACTCTTTCAATATATTGTTTGTGTCTGGTATATGTTTGAGACGGTCCATATAGTTGTCGAAGTCATTGCATATAATCTTTGAGTCTGGGAATATTATATGGCACAAATGGGATATATAGAAACTTCCACCGAACAAATCTACAAATGTTAGACCATTCGGTAGTTTCTTAAGTTCTCTCAATATAATATCTTTACATTTACTCTTATTTCCAAAGAACGGTAACGGTGGTTTTGTAAAATTCATTTATATATAATAATAAAAATGTTTTTACCCGAAAAGTGACAGAAAAGTGACAAAACATGAAAACATATATAATTTGTGAAAAGCGACACATTATATAATGTTTTCGACCCAGAAGAAGGCTTCTTCCCAGAAGCAATGGAGGAAGAAGAAGAGTCCTCCGAATTCACACCAGAAGACTAACAATTTTCCGAATAAAAACTTCATTTATACTAAACATCTTCGGGGCTAGAGGGCACGAAGTGCCTGGAAGCCCCACTACCTTTTTTTTTTTTTTTTTTTTTTGCGTGATGAAGTGGAGTTCTACAATTTTTATCTTTAGTTTTGGTATCTGGACCGTGCATAATACGGATCTCGACTATTTCTTTACTGTTGCAGAATACCACTTAATGAAGTAGAGCTTGATTATAATTATCTTTAGCAATGATATATCGATCTTAGTGAAAATTATTGAATTTGGAGGAAAATTCTTTAAAAATCGTTACCATGCAGCTTAACATCATATCAGCTAGCATAATTTCGCCATTTTCATTATTGAACCAAAATTTTGTACGGACAGTTTTGACAAAAATCTTTTTCGATGTCTGTTGACTTTTACCTTGAACATGTAAAAGGTATTCTTGATGAAGTCAAAGGCGACATGAAAAAGATTGAATCTGATAAATCTGAATGGAAAATCACAATAATTGACAACATGCTCGATAAAATTCATGGAGCCAAAGAATCTTTGAAAGAAATACAAAGCGAAATGAATTTAGTACCTACTACAGAAAAGTATAACGTTATGAAATCGGTCCAACAATATTCAAATGATATCGAATTAATCGAAAATTCACTTAACAACAACAGACAGCGATCTCAATTGATGGCTGGTGCTACACCACAATCAATGGGTGTCCAAGAATCGCTGATTGGCATCTCTCAGACAATGAGCGAAACAAATAATATCGGAAATGGAATTTTGACACAGTTATCGAACCAAAGAAACAAACTTATGCACGCACATGGAAACGTTCATCAAATAGATGACACAGTTTCTCAAGCAAGACAAGTTGTTCAAAGAATGATACAAAGAGCTAATCAGAACAAGCTAATTGCATACGGATGTGTTGCTTTGTTAGTTATTGGTATCCTTTTAGTACTTTATATTTACTTTTAAACTATATTAATGTTTGGAAAATTTATTAAATATTCTTTTACTTTTCAACCGCTTTTTCATTTAAAGACACTTTTTAAAAGTATTTTTGGTGTTTTCTCATTAATAACAAATTGTTTCTGCTTAAATTTTACAAAAAATATGAGATTAAAGGGTTTTTAAATCATTTATTGTATAATTTCAGAATACATTGCACTGAAAAGGAGTTTTCAACGCGTTTACTATCTAAAACGAAGCATTATTTCGGATATAAATTTAGATTAACAAGCTATTCATCACAAATCCTATATTTGAAACTTCTTAGGTTATCAAAAGCTAATTTTGTGATGTTTATATAATCGGAGATATTTTTTCAAAAAAAAAAATAAAAATTATTTTTAAAATATATTGGATTAAATATGTTTAGACTTTAGTATTTAAAGTATGTGTAAATTTGATTGTTAAACCTCCTTTTTTAATTATATATAAGCTCTTTAAAAAAATATCACATATTATAAACTAAAAATTACTGATCAATAACAACCAAGTGGAAGAATATATTGCCTCTCAATTGGTAACCGACAATTGGCCATCTGATGGCGTTTCCGATCCATTGGGCGTATCCCAAGAGAGCAAGAAGTTCAATTGGGAATTCATCGGTCATGCAGTAGTATCTTTCGTATCCGTAGTAAATGTATGCTGCAACATTGGCACAAAGGAATAAATCGAAGAGATAAAGCCAAAATCCAATGCTTCTGCCAATAGAAGCGCAGCAAATATCAACAAGAACGAATAAAACAGGCTGGAGAGAGTAGGCCATGGCGTGATAAACTAACTGGTTCTTTGGAAAACGGGCGATGTAAAATGCTGCCATAATATGAGCGAAAAGGCATGGATAGGAAGCAATTGGATACATCAAACGTGCTAATTTGTACATGAATGGTTTTGTTTTGCGTGGAGCTGCTCTTCTTAAGAATTTGAAGACATCTCCTGTAAGGAAATAAAGAGAAAGAGTTGTGAAGAATGTAGCCCATCCATTGATTGTTCTGGCTGATGCTGTTGAAATGAAAGCGATAGGAACGACGATTGTTGTGTCAAATTCGCCCTTTATATGCCAATCCCATAAAATAATTAATATGAGTGACATGAGAGGGGCTATACAGCATGTCCAGTAAAGATACTGTGGATACTGGAAGATAGAATTGAATTCAAAAGCCATTTATAATTTTTTTTTCGGGAATAAAAAAACTGACAATTTCACTCCGAAATGGATCCTTAGTGTTCGTTCTATTAAATTACAGAAATTTCTAATAATGGATCTGAAAAATTGAAATTTAGTAACAATTGCTAACAGAATTGATTAAATGCAAATAATGCGATATATCTATAAGAAGATTATTGTTGGGTAATCATAATTCAAAGCTTGGGTATTAAACAGATATATCCAACACAAACACTTAATATGAGTAAGCAAAAAATGGCATATTAATATCAAATCATGTAGGGCCTTAATGAAGTAATTTATATGTGTTCAATGATTATAAAAGTTTTCGTGTTTTTTGTTCATTATGATTAAATTGTCAAATCTTAACAAATAAAGCTTGATAAAATATATATTGATAGAATTTAATGTTTATCCTGCGTAATCGGGCTAACAATTGGTACGTATTATCATAAAGTATAACAATGTAATGTCAACAAGCGAATTTTTGAAAAATCAATATTTGCTATTTATCCATAAGCTAGCGAACAGCGGGAAAGGATCAGAAAGATAGAAAATGTGCTTTGTTGCAAAGTGTTACTTTGTATTAGACATCTTGCGTTAATTATTGTAGTGATTTGAAATTAAATGAACTGATTTTTGGTTGAATGGGAAATATCGTATCGTTAGATTGTTGTAGTTATGATTTTACATTTATTTCGATAGTATCGAAATTCAATTGTTGTCCTTCAAATTCAATACGCCCATACAGCAAAAGTGTTTACATCATCATATATTGATTCATATCTGATAAAAATTTGAAAAACTGCTAACTTTACAAAATAAAAGATGCATAAAACGAATAGTATTATTTGGTGGTCCTTCATGAGAGCAATTTATCAGGGCACCTCATAAAATATAAAAGTTCTGAATTTTTGTGAACCCCATCGATTTTTTGAATACTGCAATCAAGTCACTTCTTCTGAATGCTTTGCTCATTTTCTAACTCCCGCTTCTTCAAGCTCACAGTTGTTACACCAGCTGGTGAGAAGGTTCCAATTAACTTCAACGATGGACAGACTCTCTTTGATGCTGTTTCAGGCACAAAAGCTGAAGGACTTCAGGGCAAGTGCGGCGGCAGCCAAGTTTGCGGTGAATGCCACTGCAAGCTCCCACAGAACCTCTACGTAGCTCCAGATGCTGACGAGAAGGAACTTCTTGCTAGCGGAACAGGTGTTACACCAACATCTCGCCTTGCTTGCCAGCTTTCCCTCAACTCCAAGTTCGATGGTGCTACAATCGAGATGACACACTAAAATATTTAGTAACGGTTTATATGTAATCAAAGAATTACTGAAATTTTTGCAATTTTCTTTTTAACTCGTCGTTTAATAACTAATTACAGATAAAGTTGAATTACATTATTTGTTTCATATAAATTTATTAATTAGATGAACTACGGCATGCGGTCATATTCATTCAACAAAAGTCGAAATACTATGCCCAACAATCGCTAGCTATTATCGAAATGTTGTATCAAGTAGTATCCTTTGTCAACGTGTAGGCAATTGAAATCAAACGATTAAAAAATAGACATTTTTCCAAAATAATTTCAGGCTTATTTGGTATGAAAGTTGATATATGTACGAATATTACTATCCAGTATTATGCAAGAATGCATCATTACTCTGCCAACATGATTATAACCGGTAAATAAATCGTACTAGAGAGCATTCCAAGTAGGGCAAGTACTAAGGTACAATATCTAATGGTGTATGATAGCATAAAGCATTCCATTTTCCTAATAAAAAACAGAATATATTTTATGATTATTGCTACATGTGAATCAAAAAGAGATTAATAAATAATACATGTAATATAACAGATTTTTAGGCAAATTATTAGTTAATATTAAAAAATAAAAGAATTATTCTTCAGGGCCATCCCAACCCATGATATTATCTATATAGTTGGTAATATTGTGGTCCATAAGGCCACCCATTACGGCCATTACGTTAAATGGAGTTGCTTCATTGAAAATAGTGAAAGTAACGTTTCCGTCAGGAGTTGCTTGTATGTGGTAGCATGATCCTGGCATAAATAACTCTGTTTCTTCAGGGCGTTGTGACATTTGAAGTAATCTTTGTACTAATGAAGGTAATTTTTGTGCCAATTCCTGATTGCTACCTGCCTGCATGTATCCTGATTGCTGCATGATGCCGAAAAGCATTTGGTTGATCATTCCTGTCAACATTGCAGCATTTTGGTTTGGTCCTGGTGGACAGAACATAGATACGAGCATTCCGATTGTACGAGAATTCAAATGTGGTACAACATCATTGTTGTAAACGAATGACATGATGTATTTCTTTGTTTCTTGGACAAGATTTGATGAAAGAATTGGGAAAGGAGCCATGGAAACAGCGTATACGTTCTTCAATCCGCGTTCAAGACGTAAAATGGAGCAAATCATTGAAGAAACAGCTCCACCTAAAGAATGACCTGTGCAAATGATTTTTCCACGGCATTCATTGATATATTTGTCGCATTGTTCAATGACCCATCTTGCAGCGTTTAAGATACCTCTGTGAGCTTTTCCGTTGGCTAAATTTTCTCTTTCGAAATCTAAGCAAATGCCGAAATCTCCGGGTTCGCATGCACCTCTGATAGAAATGTAAATGTTGTCATCGCCTTTTGCAAGGAAGAAGTATGGTTTTCCAGATCCATTTCCGCCTCTTGTGATAACTTTCTCCAAAGGAGAAGGAAGGGGCTCTCCGAATGACATGAAATCTTGGATTGTAATGCAGAGACGTGCCATCTCCATATCAACGCAATCTTCAGGTGCTGACATCTAAAATTTTTTGTAACGAAAAAATTTTTTTTCGATAATTGTCTGGCTAGGGTTGTTAGATTCCCGACGATAGGTGTCTTGGAAGATTTACCTGGTGTCATCATAGTGTCTTTAAATCAAAAATTTTATTTTGGAGTTAGTTTTATTGATTTTTCAATAAAAAACATTTCTAAAACAAGAAAATAAAATGATAAAATATTTATATTTTATATAAGGATCTTATATATTTAAAATAAATATCATTTTATTTTTTTCATTGGTGTCTGTCAAACCATAATACACTATTCAAAAATTCAATATGTCTTGCGGTTTCAAAAGACACCTTCAAATTGAACGATAGCACAGACACTATTGAATTTTACCCATTTTATTTAGTTTTTACCCTTTTTATTTTTAAGAATTAATGACTGAAACAGCCGTTTTGCTATGACCTCAATCACTTTTATTTATTATTTTAAATATTATTTAATTTTATTATTTGAATAGGCCAACTTATATTTGAGAAGCTCAATTTGAGACCACTTAATACATTGAAATATCATAAATATTGAAATATTAAAAAGTGTATTTCAAAATATTGAAATTATAAAAATTTATAATACTGAAATTGAGACAAATTAATAAATTCAATGTGTTTTTTTTGAAATAACTCTCAAATATTATTTTTTTGTTTATTTAATGATGAATAAATATGATTGCTTTAGTCAATCATAAAAACTAATTTAAGTTTAAAATAATGAAAGGATAATTTGATCGTTTTTTAAAATACAATTATTTTTGATGATTTGCAAGAATCTTTGAAAAGAATATAATATAGGTTCTATTTTTGTAAAATTTATCCAAATCATGTATTACATAAATTACGATTAAAACGATGAAAGAACCAAAAAGTGTGTTTTGTGTTTTGTTGTTGCGTGTTGGATGCGGGATCCTGTTATTTCCGAAATCGACAAAAAATTTGGAAATTTAATTTCCGAAATCAAAATTATATTAATGTTTTTAATATTCTTATATCAAAAGGATTAAAGTTCATTAAGAGAAAAACAATTCTTCTTCTTCAATCTATTGGCGCATTTATTTCTACACGCCAATAAGGAAGGGAAAATTATAAGACACCATGGTGTCTTCAAAACGCTAATTTTTGATATTTTTAACAACCCTATGTCTGGCTAATTTAGTGCTCAATCTCAGACATCTTCTACCAAGATTATGCACATGAATGACTAACTACACATTAAACCATATGATAACCTTGACGAAAACTAGAAAATTCAATCACTTGAAGTGATTTGATCCAAATTAATTTAACAATTTCAAGATAGTAGATATTTCAGATAATTGATGAGCTTTTTGAACTTGTTATGGGTTCAAACGCTTAGTCAGCCAAAAGAAGTATTGATCAGATTCAATAATATTATCTTGTAAAATTGCTAAACATTGTTCATTCATTCGTATTAATGTTTCTTAGATGTAATATGAGCCAGTGTATATATAAAAAGCTTTAGATACACATTAAAATTGAAGAAGATGAAAAAATAATAGAGTTAATTAATTAAAATAACCAAAAGAAGATCAAAACTGTTTAGTAAACCTGATCGTATTCAGCCTGTGGATCGAAGAGCTGAGCCTTGAGCCAGTCCTTGAGCTCTGTGCCCTTTGGTGGGACAGCTGTAGCAAGGTCCTCCTTGATGAGGAACTTGGCAACATCGAGGGCGATGCCGAAGGAGTAGTCACGGATCTTGTTGAGTGGTGGGAGAAGGTTGCCCATATCGTGGTCTTCCTTCTTAACAAGGGAAGCAAGGGATTCAGCAGCAACTTCGAAGACCTTGCCTGGGCAGTGGCGAGCGCGTGTTGTAACGAGGGCGTAGCCGACAGCTGGGAAGATCCAGGAGTTGTTAGCCTGGGCTGTGATTGTCTTCTTGCCGTTGACTGTCTCGACTGGGAATGGAGAGCCTGTAGCGCAGAGGGCCTTGCCATTGGACCACTGGTAGACATCGTGTGGCTTAGCTTCAGCCTTGACTGTTGGGTTGGAAAGTGGCATGATGACTGGGCGCTCGCAGTTAGCGCATGTAGCCTGGACGATTTCCTTTGTGATGAGTCCTGGAACACCAGAAACGCCGATGACGCATGTAGCCTTGAACTTCTTGACACCCTCAAGGACGGAGCCGTAGACTTCCATGTTGTGCATGTATGGCTTGTTGAAGTCGTAGAGATCCTTACGGCCAGCATGGACCATACCCTTGTGATCGAACATGATGATGTTCTTGTAGGCTTGCTCCTTTGTGATGCCACCGCGGGAAACAGCCATATCAACGATGAGGTTAGCAATGCCTGTAGCAGCAGAGCCAGCACCGATGAAGATGATCTTCTGGTTCTTGAGATCTGGAACGCCTTCCATGTGTGTAGCGGAAGCGAGTGTAGCAGCAGCGACGGCAGCTGTGCCTTCGATATCATCGTTGAAGCAGTTGCAGCGCCAGCGGAAGTGGTCGAGGAGTGTGAAGGCTGTTTCCATTTCGAAGTCTTCGAACTGGACAAGGCATGTCTCGCCAAAGACTTCCTTGACAGCAGCGACGAATTCCTCAACGAACTTTGTGTGAGCTGGGCCACGTATTCTTGGATGGCGCCAGCCGTGGTAGAGTGGGTCGGCGAGGATTTCCTTGCGGTCTGTACCCATATCTAACTGGACTGGGAGTGTCTGGTCTGGGTTAACCTGACCGATGAGTGTGTAGAGCATAAGCTTGCCGACTGGGATACCAAGGCCGGAAGCACCGAGATCACCGAGACCGAGGATACGGCCAGCATCTGTAACGACGATGCAGCGGATGTCCTGGCGTGGGTAGTTGTGGAGGATGTCCTTGATCTTGCCAGAGTCTTCTGGTGTGATGTAGATGCCACGGTATGACTGGCGGTGTGTAGCCCACTTCTGGCAGGCTTCACCGACTGTTGGTGTGTAGAGAACTGGCATTGTCTCCTCTGGTGGGTGTGTGAAGAGGAATCTCCAGAAGGACTGAGAGTTCTTCTCGCGCTCGTTAGCGAGGAAGATGTACTTGAGGAGTGGTGTTGGCATTAATTCGAACTGGCGGCGGATACGAGCAGCTTGTTCATCCTTTGTGAAGACCTTGTATGGGAGAAGGCCGCGGAGGTTAAGGTGGTCACGTTCCTCCTTTGTGAAAGCTGTGCCCTTAGAAAGGTCACCATCCTGAAGGAGGGTCATGCCTGTCTTGGCAAGTGGGAGCTTGCTTCTGCAGATGTTGCGGACTGGATAGCTAACAGATGTGAGCATTCCTAATTCCAAAGTGAAATGAACTTAAAATGTGAAGTTCATTGTTCAGTACTGGCCAATTGACATTCAAATTTGAATCTTTTCAGAATAATTGAGTCCTAGCGGAAAAATATTTTGAGTGAGCTCTCTGAATATTTCATCCATCCATCGAAAGTAGTTTAGAAATAATCCTCAATCAAAGAGGCATATTATTCTAAATTAATATATCTATCGAGTCATTTTTTTCTTCAGTCTATCGTTATTATCTAAAATCATGTTTTTCTTTTAATATATGTATCTATAAACTATAATAAACCTAAATAACATATGTTGTGATTTTTCGCCAAGTTAAGTGGTCAATTATTTTACAAAATTATTCAATTTTTTGAATTCACCGAAATTAATATAAAAATGCCGGCCAAAAAAGACCTAAAAGAGGTAATCTGATTCTGATTTTTTAGTATGTTAATTAGGACTTTCATATGAATCTCATATTTAATTATCGCGATACATCTCTTTTTACATTGATGATCAATTTTATTTTTTTCTTTGGAACCGCAATACTGATGGTGTTTTTATTAAATTAGTCGATTGTATCCTCGAAATAAGACATAGAACTATTATTTTCCAATTGTTGACTTATCGATTACCCTACTTTTCCAACATTTAGAAAACATGCATGACCCCTACCCAGGGTCCAAAAATTGGTATTTTCTGCGCTCAGGCAACATGAGTTTTTGGGCCGCCAAATGAATAGCTTAAATAGTTTCCTCATATAGAGACATGCTTATGCTTAGAGTTTGAAGGGAATCTAAAGTGATTTTTTTCTGCATTTCGAAATCTAATGCAATCTTAAGATCATGATTAAACTGCGAATCTGGGCGCAATTTTTTAATATGTTAATATATGAAGGTACTCCTACTACTGCGAATGCTTCAAATGAAAATTCAAGAAATCAGATTAATTTGATCACATTAGTATAGTAGTGGTCAATCCAAAAACTCATATGTTGATATATAACCTATAGAGATGATAATTATCGACTCTTCATTGAAATGCATAAGATTTAATAATCTCATAAATATTCTTTTTAATTTTCAGTATTTCGTGTGCATTTAGATTGCATATACCTGTATATGATATTTCTAGAATGTTTTGGTTAGATATTAAGTTTTTTAGATTAATATTTTAACATTTTGATAAAACAAGCAATTGTTCCATTTTGGAATCGCGATTGAACTCTAGTTTGACTAATATGATGTTGTATGATCAAATGAATTCTAACTTCATGAGATAAAATTTGAAATTTGAAAATGCGATATCTGACTCAAATATTTATCTGAGCACATTTAACATTCAATTATAAACTAAAGTAATATACAGCAGATTCGATTTGGCTTATATTTTAAATATTCAACAAATAATCTTATAAAATTGTGCTATTCACGTTTCTCAAAGATGAATTAAGCATTTACAACTTGTGCATTGATGGAATTAGATATGGATTCTAATGTTAATCGATATTTTGTAAATTGATATATATTTTATCATGGTTTGACATTTGATCGTGTTGAAACCGGAATTGCAATATGCATCATCTATATATATATAATTGTCAAAATATGAGCTATAGATTTTTAAATTATGCTCCTGATTATGAGTGACTTATATGATTATATTGAATTGAGTAGTAAGAATCATAAATATTAGAATATTACGATAATGTATTATAACCTTATAGAAGCTTAAGGAAGTTTGACCGACAAGAGTGCATTGTGCACTCTTGTTGGTCTGCATGTGTCATTCCGGGAGACATTGCCTGTGCATGTCTCCCAGAATGAAACAATTTATTGCAATCAGAATACGATTGCAAAACTTTGACCGACAAGAGTGCATTGTGCACTCTTGTTGGTCTGCATGTGTCATTCCGGGAGACATTGCCTGTGCATGTCTCCCAGAATGAAACAATTTATTGCAATCAGAATACGATTGCAAAACTTTGACCGACAAGAGTGCATTGTGCACTCTTGTTGGTCTGCATGTGTCATTCCGGGAGACATTGCCTGTGCATGTCTCCCAGAATGGCATACTGTTCCGCATTCATAACTTGAATGCGGAACTTTGACCGACAAGAGTGTATTGTGCACTCTTGTTGGTCTGCATGTGTCATTCCGGGAGACATTGCCTGTGCATGTCTCCCAGAATGAAACAATTTATTGCAATCAGAATACGATTGCAAAACTTTGACCGACAAGAGTGCATTGTGCACTCTTGTTTGTCATCCACTATGATATTTAGAGAAAATACTTTACTTACATTATTTAAAATATTAATTTCCCTATTTAATATTTATTTATTATTTTTTGTGCTTTATATTCCCTATGGCATGTACTGAACTATTTTATAGACTCTACCGAGCTATCTCCACATATAAACATTTGACAATAACACATATATACTCTCTTCATATTCTAGTCTCATGACATATTATTGCAAAAGCTATATTTATACAGCATACCTCATAAAGTCTCATTATATCCCTATCTAAGCGTTCAAAACCTATTTTCCCCGCGTAATCTGATTCTTCAGGCTCCGCTGATTCGATTTCTGCTGTCAGATCGTTAAAATCGTAGACATTTTTCTACTTATTAATCAACCATTCAAAATCATATTCCTCTGAAAAGTTATTTTATTAAAAATTTAGAATTTTAATAAATATAGAGTTTGAATTGTTGCATGCTAAGATCAGTCATAATGTAAACCTCTCAATTTTATTGTCGTGGGAAGTATCTCAATTCCTTCAAAAAAATTGAAAAACTATTTAATTTTAAAAATATAATACTTTTAATTAGTTAATTAATTGGAGATATTTTTAAAAATCACTTTTGATAATACTTTTGAGAACTTTAATTAAAAAAATATATTCAAAAATATCCAGGATATCAAGCGGGAATTGTTCCTTATGAGGTATATAGTTATGATGTATACCTCATAAGGAACAATTCCCTCCTTAAAACGAGAAAACTTGTTCGAAATTGTTTATCATTTCGAACAAGTTTTCTCGTTTTTAATAGGAAACTAAAGGCTATGAGGCACTGATTATATATTAGTGCCTCATAGCCTTTAGTTTCTAATAGATAGCTGGGAAACTTTCTCCAAATGATAAGTTATTCAGAGAAAGTTTCCCAGCTTTCAAGAGGGAATTGTTCCTTATGAGGTATATAGTTATGATGTATACCTCATAAGGAACAATTCCCTCCTTAAAATCGTAGACATTTTTATACTTATTAATCAACCATTCAAAATCATATTCCTCTGAAAGTTATTTTATTAAAAATTTAGAATTTTAATAAATATAGAGTTGGAATTTCATACAATACCTATATATTTTCAATAATGGAATTTGAAAACCATTCTCAAAAGTTCTCAGAAAACCTTTTTTTCATTAATTTTAAGAAATCTGAGTATTAAATTAAGTGATAAATTCGTTTGACACTACTTTAATTTTTAAATTCAAAAAATTATATGTGCTTCTTAAAATGACTCAAAAAAATTTTATTATAAAATAATATATAATATTAAAAATCCCACAACATTTTTTTACTTTACATAATCGTACTTCCTCGACGATTAATTTCCACTCAATTTCTATCGTTGACCGAACTTAGCATGCAACAATCTCATATTAAATTTTGTAATAAACAGAAATTCATCAAAAGTGACAGCTCTCAATTTTTTGACATTTGTAAATTCTAAATTGAATGAGAAAAATGAAATAATACTAAGCATAATACATTATTCTAGATTTAATTATAATTAGGAAAAAGTTAGTTTTGAGAGTACTTTTCATAGGCATATAGAATGAAATCTTCTGAAAAATAATATCACATAAACTCATATTATTTTCTAATATATAACTATTTTATATAAAAATCAAATTCAATGATCTTAAAAGCGAAGGATAAACCTCAAAATTTACGAATATAATGAGTGGGAATATAATGCTTATCTATCATAAAACCATATGAAATATCAATTTTTGCTTTACGCCTAATTTTTGACGACAATTAGCAAAAAATGTTAAATGTTAACACTCAGTCCATTTGAATATGAAAAATAAAATTGACTTTGATTAAATGTTTTTATTTATCATGCAATTCTTCTTGCGACCAAAGATTTGAATAAAAGTTCAAAAAATAAGATAGCTTAAAAAATAATATACGGTAGTGTTTACTAATAGATGAATAGTATATAAATTCTATTAAAATGGATTTGATCCAAAAAATATATAAAATTTGATCATAAATAAAATCGTTTTAAATTACTTCTTCATTTAAATTATAACAATTGTTTTTGATTTTTATTTATCATCCACATTCAAATTTGAATCTTATCACAAAAGAAGGACCACTTTTATGACTACTGCCAAATCTATAAACAGAGAATGGCTATTTGAAGCTAAAAGAAGAATAGAAGAAGGTGAATCTTACAAAAGTGTGGGAAAGGAAGTTGAATTGGAAAATGGTAAAATTAAATTGAATGTTGCCGAAAATACAATAAGAAGAGCATTTCAACTTCAAGAAATCGAATTACCAAAAGTTAGTCGCGGCAGAAAACCAAATCCACCAACATTTGAGCAAAAACAATTAATTAATTCTTGTGTTTCACAATATAAAGGAGGAATTTCAAAAACTTATTTATTGATTAAAAGGTTTCAAAATATTGCTCAAAATCCCGATTGTGAGAAAGAAAAAGAAGAAATTGCAAAAGAATTTGAAAATATAGAAGATTTGACAAAAGATCAAATTTTTGACAATTTACAAAAAATAAAGCATCATCAAGTGGAAAAATTTATGATGGAATCAGGTTTATCTTCAAAAAGAGATTACAAACCAGCAGATCCACCTACCAAATATCGTGCCATATCAAAGAATTTGATATGGCACTGCGATATTCATTACCTTCACGGTAATGTTTCTTTTCCATTTTTTGCCATATTGGATGATATGACACGTAAAGTTCTCAAAACTAAATTATTGAAAAACAAGTCTTCCAACTCAACAGCGAAGGTTTTAAGAAACTTTTAGAGGAGTTTATTCCTTACTGCATCTGGACCGATAACGGCGGTGAAAACCGCGGTGAATTCGCCAGGTTATGCAGGAAAACAGAATAGTTTGGAAGCACACCTTGCCGTATATGCCAAGACAGAACGGCAAGGTGGAAGCGCCTGTGGCCAAGCTTAGAAAAGTTTTTGCCAGACGAGTTGGATGATATTCAACAAATCAAGGACTCAGTTCAGCAGTTCATTAAAAATAACAACAAACACCACATTTATCTCTCGATATTAATCCAAAAACGAATAGTAATTACACTCCTAACGAATTATTCGAAGTTTCAAAATTTTGGTACGAGCCAGAAATGCAAAAATGGGAGTTATATATCAAAGACGAATGGGTCTTAGCAAAATTTGAATAATTACATCATTTTAAATTAGGGTTGTACAAACTGGCACAATTTTGCGGGCCGCCTGCCAGGAGCTGGCACGCGGCCAAAATCAAAAAAGTGGCCAAAAATCGGGCCTCGTGGCGTGGAAAGGATGTCGCCCTTCGGGCTCCACCCTTTCCACGCCACTCGGCCTATGACCATAATTATATAATATGCTCATTATATTTTTTCTTCTTTTCTCTTTTTTTTCTTTTTCTCTTTTCTTTCTTCTTTTTCCCCTTTCCCTTCCTTTTTTTCTAGTTTTGGAAAGGAAAAAGTAAAAAATTTAATAATTAATTTTATTACTATGAAAATATACTTTTTAGCTTATATTGTTGTTGCATGCTAAGTTCGGTCAACGATAGAAATTGAGTGGAAATTAATCGTCGAGGAAGTACGATTATGTAAAGTAAAAAAATGTTGTGGGATTTTTAATATTATATATTATTTTATAATAAAATTTTTTTGAGTCATTTTAAGAAGCACATATAATTTTTTGAATTTAAAAATTAAAGTAGTGTCAAACGAATTTATCACTTAATTTAATACTCCAGATTTCTTAAAATTAATGAAAAAAGGTTTTCTGAGAACTTTTTGAGAATGGTTTTCAATTCCATTATTGAAAATATATAGGTATTGTATGAAATTCCAACTCTATATTTATTAAAATTCTAAATTTTAATAAAATAACTTTCAGAGGAATATGTTTGAATGGTTGATATAATAAGAATAAAAATGTCTATGATTTTAAGGGAGGGAATTGTTCCTTATGAGGTATACATATAAACTATATACCTCATAAGGAACAATTCCCTCTTGAAAGCTGGGAAACTTTCTCTGAATAACTTATCATTGGAAGAAAGTTTCCCAGCTATCTATTAGAAACTAAAGGCTGTGAAGCACTAATATATAATCAGTGCCTCATAGCCTTTAGTTTGTTAATTAAAAACGAGAAAACTTTGTTCGAAATGATAACAATTTCGAACAAGTTTTCTCGTTTTAAGGAGGGAATTGTTCCTTTGAGGTATACATCATAACTATATACCTCATAAGGAACAATTCCCGCTTGATATCCTGGATATTTTTGAATATATTTTTTTAATTAAAGTTCTCAAAAGTATTATCAAAAGTGATTTTTAAAAATTCTCAATTAATTAACTAATTAAAAGTATTATATTTTTAAAATTAAATAGTTTTTCAATTTTTTTGAAGGAATTGAGATACTTCCCACGACAATAAAATTGAGAGGTTTACATTATGACTGATCTTAGCATGCAACATTGTAAGCTGTGAGAGTTTTAAGTGATGGAAGATATAAATCAAATTTGAAATTCAACAAATCTTGTTATGATTAAGTTGAATATTGTACTCTAATTAAGAGTTTTCAGTTATGAACTCAGGTATTATATAATAAAAGTATAACTCAAGATAATAAAGAGGTTTTTAAAATGTAGATCTGAAAATCAAACTACCATGTTTGATATGATTAAGTTGAATAATGTTATTTTATTAAATGGTTCAAATCTGTGAAATCGGCAATTACAAATTAAAGGCGTAGTTCAAAAAATTAAAGAGATTTTAAAAATTTAATATCAGAATTAAACTAAAAAAGGATTTAGTTATTTCAGTAATTATCAGAAAAGGTTAAAAAGATAGGGTAAGTAATGAGACTTGAGTGAGATGTGAGAAATCATATGTAAATAATTAGATATCTGATGAGTAAGGTAGTAATGAGAGTTAAGATCTGGTTAGTAAGGTAGTAATGAGAGTTAAGATCTGGTTAGTAAGGTAGTAATGAGAGTTAAGATCTGGTTAGTAAGGTAGTAATGAGAGTTAAGATCTGATGAGTAAGGTAGTAATGAGAGTTAAGATCTGGTTAGTAAGGTCGGAGAGTTAAGATCTGGTTAGTAAGGTAGTAATGAGAGTTAAGATCTGGTTAGTAAGGTAGTAATGAGAGTTAAGATCTGATGAGTAAGGTAGTAATGAGAGTTAAGATCTGATGAGTAAGGTAGTAATGAGAGTTAAGATCTGGTTAGTAAGGTAGTAATGAGAGTTAAGATTTGGTTAGTAAGGTAGTAATGAGAGTTAAGATCTGGTTAGTAAGTTCGGAGAGTTAAGATCTGGTTAGTAAGGTAGTAATGAGAGATCTGCGGGCAGTAATGATACATCTATGAGTACATAACTAAAACCTGAGTTCTATGAGCGAAATCTGAGAGCTAAAAGCCGAGAGATCTAAGGTAAGTAATGAGAGAAGAGAATTTGAAATTTTACAAAATACGTTTACTCATACAAAATAATTCGCATTCTTTTATAACGAATCTCAATGCCAATTAATACATAAAACAGATTTTAGCAATCAATTGCAAGATTTAGAAAGATTTTATTTATAATCTCAGCCAAATGAACAAATATTTGATTGATTTCGTAAAAAATAGCAATAAAACATAAAAATATGACATTCTATTTTTCCAAAAAAATTTCAAAAATCATTTTTTAACATGAAATTTATATTTTTTAATTTTTTTTTAAATTTTGAATTTTTTTTTGGAATTTTCAACCATGTCAAAAGTCGGGATCTACAAATGTATTCTCTTTGACATAGGATAAAAACATCCTTTCTTATAATTTCATTGTAAAATAAAATTTTCTTAAATTTATTGAATCCAAACTCAACTTTGCAACATTTTATTATCATAAAAACTAAGAAACATCAGGTAAACTTCAATTTGGAGAGCTTAAAATCATATCTAAATTGAAAAATAAGGGGAAAAAAATTGTAAAAAAAATCTCATTAGATGGGGCAAAAAGTGACTTTTTTAATGTGTTTTTTAAAAAAATCGTGCCAGCTGGCCAAAAAGGGTGTGCCAGCAGGCGTGCCAGTTTGTACAACCCTATTTTAAATGACTACTAAACGATTTTATTTATGATCAAATTTTATATATTTTTTGGATCAAATCCATTTTAATAGAATTTATATACTATTCATCTATTAGTAAACACTACCGTATATTATTTTTTAAGCTATCTTATTTTTTGAACTTTTATTCAAATCTTTGGTCGCAAGAAGAATTGCATGATAAATAAAAACATTTAATCAAAGTCAATTTTATTTTTCATATTCAAATGGACTGAGTGTTAACATTTAACATTTTTTGCTAATTGTCGTCAAAAATTAGGCGTAAAGCAAAAATTGATATTTCATATGGTTTTATGATAGATAAGCATTATATTCCCACTCATTATATTCGTAAATTTTGAGGTTTATCCTTCGCTTTTAAGATCATTGAATTTGATTTTTATATAAAATAGTTATATATTAGAAAATAATATGAGTTTATGTGATATTATTTTTCAGAAGATTTTGTGTTCTTCTTCAAAATTTTATTTTTTTATTAAAAAGAATCTTTACAAAATATACATTTACTTTAATTAATATTTAAAAACGTGCTCTATCAAAAGTTCCAAAAATTCAATATTTTAGCTTTTCTGAGGTGTCACTTTTGATGAATTTCTGTTTACAACAATTTTCATATTTCACAGAGAAACTTGTCAGACGATAAAAATTTTTTACACACAAAATTTTTCTTGGTGAAAAAGACCATCTTCTTATAACAAATCATTATTTACAGCTTACAAATAAAAAACAAAATATATAAATAAATAGAAATTATGAATTAATTTTCAATTTCAACATCCTTACCTCTGACATACAATGATAATAATTGATATCCGATTGCTCCTCCTCTTGGGATCACATAACACCAATTTTCATCGATCACAACATATTCGCCTTGTAAATCAAGTCTCTTATAAAATTTAAAAGAGGCATGACCATCTCTTCCGAGTGTAAGTGAAACAATGGCAAATCTGATAAATATGATATGTGAATGTTCATGAAGCAGTTCAATTTGGTCTGGCTGAGCTTCTTGAGATTCGCGGTCATTTGCAATGAAGAGGTATCTATTCACATGAGTAATCTTCTTATTCTCGAAATATTCTTTGAAATTTCCATCTTCAGGAAGTTTTAACATGTTAACACATTGAGCTTGATTATTCTCATCAATGAATTGAATCCCGCATAAATGTGGGTTCATAAAAGATGAAATAATGAGTCGTGGATCGCCTTGTTGTTCAAAATGAAGCATATTATATGTTTTTCCTGGTGAAATCGAAGTAGATCTTCCCATACGTTCTAATATTTGTAGGATATGGAGAAGATCTTCTTGTTTGGAATCTTCTTCTCCAACCTGAAACAATTCTAAAGCTCTTGCACCATTATCTTCTTCGATTCGAATATTTTCAAGGATAATGATAGTCAAGAACAATTGCATGGCGGCATTTAAGGCGCTTCGAGAATCATCGAGCCTGATGATTTGTGAATTTACTCTCTCTGTGGCATAATGATTGTGACGTCTGATCTCGTTAAATATTTCTGAGTAATAAAGCTGATTGGTTAACAAAACACCAAATTGCGGAGCATATTCCACAGAGTCCATAAAAGATGCTCCGCTTCTTGATGCAAGGCAGTGTATCAATTGATCTGTGGGTTCAAAATGGACATCAACTATTGGAAGAGGCGAAAACACTTCAGCTGGAGAAGGAGGATTATAATTTGGTTCAGGTTCTACTGCGCTTTCAATTTCTGATGGATCTAGATCATATTCAAGGATTTCTCTTTCTTCTTCTGGAGTGAATCCTTCAAGATCTTCTTCATCATCACTTCCATCCCAGTCTTCATCATCTGAAACTATTTCTTCAATCTGGGTATTTTCCTGTCTCCTATGGCGTCGTTCATTGATCTCACTGAACTCTTGAAGGAGGTCAAAATCAGGGGCGTCTTCCTCTTCTGCGTTTTGGCCAAGAAGCTCGCCTACTGTGAATTGAGCCTTCACTTCGTCAATCCGTTCAATGAAGTCTGAGGCCTCTTCGTCAGAGATACGTGGTTGGATGCTTTCATTTTCTTCAAGATCTTTGATGTGCATACTGAATGCAGTCTCAATGAGCTCAGGAGTCAGCGCATTCCAGCAACGTATTAAAATATACACTGCCAACTTCAGCGTGCACTCGAGGGAAGTGTCGATAGAATAGTAAGTCCACCATGTTCTCGTTGCCATATTCTTTAAGGCGCCAAAGACATGCATGTCAAGAGGTTGGCACAGATCGGTGCATCCAACTGGAATGAAGACGAGTGTGATGTTCAAGTCTTTAGCAAGCTTCTTTGTTTCTGCATTTCTGTGGCTAGAATATGTATCAAGAAACAAGTAGATTCTATCATTTTGAATGTAACTTGGATTCTCGCGATAACGATCGTTGTAATACTTTCTAAGCCATCTGAGATATTCTTGAAATACCTCCTTTGTGGCCCAACCTGTTTCGGAATGCAAAATCAACTCATTGGAAAAGACTCTGTTGTCGTAAATCTGCTTATGGCATGCATCTGTGAGACCCTTGCAGACAAATGTGAGTGGAAGTTTACTGCCGTCTGCCTGGATTGTGGCAATAATAGTGATTCCTTTCTTCTCGTTATGATTCATGTGGACGTCAACACCTTCCGAGCCTTTTATTGCATATGTCAGTCCATGAGCGATTCCACATCCGTAAAAGGATTCATCTGCGTTGCAGATTCTCCACAATTCATCCTTGAAGAGTTCCATAAGTTGAGCTTTGGTCTGTTTAAAGCTTTTGATACGAGTCTTCATCTCTTCGATGTCTTTTGGCCGACGATGCCAATGTGCTTCACGAGTGGTCAGGTCGCATCTCTCTCGGAAATTCGAAAGGTAATGGTCAGAAACAACAAAATCGTTTCTGAGAATCTCGTTAGGGTAAGCCTTTATGAACATCTTGACAAGCACTCTGCACATTTGGGTGTTAAAGAAAAATTTTTTTCGATGAATTCTTTGATGATGTAATTGGCTAACAATTCTTCACCGTGATCACTGATAGCACGATTGATCAAAGATGCAGCCGTCTTTGGGTTAAATTCTGGGTCAAGTTCGTATTTTTTACGGTAATTATATAAGGTGGCAGGACAAACGTTTGTACTCTTGGCGAGAATTTCTATGAGACCTTTGTTAGCTGGATCCAAGCTGTCTTCAATGAGGCTCATTAGGAGAGATATAGGGTGTCCAAAGGTGTGTTTAGCACAAACCTGAATACTGCGAATAGAAATAAACAAGTTACATATATATAAAGTTTATTTAAATATAATCACCATTGGATTCAATCACGCGTTCGCAGCGATCGATCCAGGCTTGAAAGACATGCTTTAAATCATCATGAGAAAATTGCTCAAATTGCTCTCTTACAAAATTTTCAAGATCATCTGGACTCGCGAATTCGCGTCCTTCAGCTCTCTTTTTTAGCGTGCCGAATAAATAAAAGTCAGAGGGTGCAATATCAGGTGAATAAATTGGGTTTGGAACAACTTTGACATTGTTTTCCACCAAGTAATTCATTACCTTATGACTTTTGTGAACTCTTGAATTATCTAAATGAATTGCAAACTTTTGTTTTTGTTGTTTGGATTTCTCAAACTCATCAGAATTGATAATTTGAGTAAGAACATTGTCAATTAGATACTGAAGCTCATTAGGAGAGATACTTGAGTGTCTGACAAATTTGCTGCATTTAACTTTTGCCTTGGAACAAGTTTGCCTAGTTGCAGGAGTTTCTCTGCAATGTGTTGCGGAATGGATTCCAGATTGGGTATATCTGGTTCTTCATCCATTTTTTTTGTTGGGCCATGAGTTCGAGGTTTGTTAGGTACCAATTTTCAAAAACGATATGAGAGGAATATATCGTTTTGAGTTTTTTTTTTAAAAAAATATAAGTAAAGGGGTTTGTATTGTTATCAATCTAAGGATGATGCTAACTTCTAGGTTTTGTATGACTGGCTTATGATTTGACTAAAGAATCTCTTGAAAATCTGACAATGCGTGGAATCTGGAGAAATGCAGCAGTTTGTATTGTTATCAATCTAAGGATGATGCTAACTTCTAGGTTTTGTATGACTGGCTTATGATTTGACTAAAGAATCTCTTGAAAATCTGACAATGCGTGGAATCTGGAGAAATGCAGCAGTTTGTATTGTTATCAATCTAAGGATGATGCTAACTTCTAGGTTTTGTATGACTGGCTTATGATTTGACTAAAGAATCTCTTGAAAATCTGACAATGCGTGGAATCTGGAGAAATGCAGCAGTTTGTATTGTTATCAATCTAACTAGCCTTGTACTGCCATTTTATGGTCATGTAAAGTATTCAAAAATTTGCAATGTAAACCATTACATGGCAGAAACTTTAAAATAAACAAAAACATGACACTTAGTACAGGGGCTTTTTGGCTGGTGAAGTCAGATAAAACGTGGCTCAAGTGCTCGTTTAAAATTAAAAATGGAATTTCTCACAGTCGAATTTCTTGGTAGACAACAAAAGTTTATCATCAATTGTCGCGCCGAAGGTATGACATATAGTCAAACTAAGCTTGCATGGGAGGCAGAATACCCAGATCTCGGAACTTTAACATCCAATCTCATTGCTACTGCACTTAAAAGAGCTGCATTTGGTCTATACTGGGAAAAAGGGAATCATGGTGGTGCAGATCCATACCTATGCGAGCGTGATCAGCTCACTTTAAAAGAAATTATCGAAGATTCTGCTTACAAAGGTGAAGCTCTAGAAGCAGCTGACATTATTGACGAGGCGTTCAAGTTGAAAGAGCTCAGAAGAGATTATGGTTACAGATTCCTTCTTGAGATTAATTGTCCTACTCTTGCAGAAGAAGTTATCAATACTCTTGGTGGTGATGATGTATCGAGACCTTATGTTAACCATATTTTACAGCAATTGCATTGCAAGCTTAAGGCATGCCAAGAGATTGAAGAATCAAGATACATGGCGTGTGAACCAAGAATTATCGAAGAATTCTACGATAAACATCGTGAAACAATCGAAAGTACTCCAGAGGAGTTGATTTTTAGTATCGATGAAACATTCATAAACAAATTTAAGAAGAAGAAAGTTGCATTACCTGAGGAGATAGAGCATATGATCGCCAAAGGAATTCCAAACTTTCCGCACATTACAGCTTTATGCGGATGCTCAATGACAGGCAAATCTGTCCCACCTCTCTTTGTTCTCCCATGTATTGCAGAACTACCTAGAGAACTGAAAGTATTCCAGCGCGAAAGACATTGTTGGTTTACTTCTACGCCAAAAGGCTGGGTGAACAGAAGTGTATTCTTATTGTATTGCATTTTCTTCATCGAGTGGCTTAACTTTGAACGCCAGAGAATGCCAGAAGATATACGTGACAAGCCTGCTCTCATTGTGTGTGATGGACACTCCAGCCGCGAGAATCCTCTGGCATTGTTCCTTTTGGCAAGTGCCAACATCAAATTAATTGTTCTTCCCGCACATACAACACACATTTTACAAGTATTTGATGTTGGCATTGCCAAAAGATTAAAGTCCAAATTCACGGATTATCTGAGAGATTACATTAAGGCACCGAAGCAAGAGTTCAACAGCAATGCTGCAATGATGCGCTACGCCATTATCTACTCATTTATTAGCGCATGGCAAGAATCAGTATCATTAAGAACGGTTCAAAATGCTGCTGCCGCCTGCAGTCTTTGCCCTTGTTCTGTAGAAGCTCTCAAACATAATAAGTATGTTCGTGAATTGACTCCTGCAGAAAAAGAATTGCAAGAGAAAAGAAATTACCGTAATCGAAATCGTTTTAACATCAATGGTGAAGAATTGACGACGATGGACATGATTTGCGCAATTTCTGACAATATTAAGAAGAATCCTGCAAATCACAGATTTTGCAGGAAGCCAGAACAAGACACCAAGGAACGTTTCTACTTTTGGATTACAAACTATCTTGATCCCAGCACTGAGTTGTTGACAAAACTCCCTAATATGACAGGTTATAGTCCAAATGATTAGGAAAAAGTTAGTATACATATCATGTGTACGGAGGCACTGCGCGCCTCCTTACCCATTATATGTGAATTTGACACTTTACAAAACCGTTAACGTATATTTTACAACACAAACGACAACACCAACTTAACCTTAAATATTTACAAAGCCGTCAACCACTTCACCTCACTAGTGTAAAAAATAAACGTTCTCACTTACAAAAGTATTGCAACTCTTCCCATTGCTGTGCTTCACACAATAGTTCATATTCTTCAGTATCGCTGCTGTCGCTCCAATCGTCAGAGTCAAAATCACTGTCAAAATAAATGTTAGTAAGTTTTGACAAAGCTAATGAAACACGCTTACCGTTTGTATCGTATGCTTGTATAAACTTTCCATTCTTCATTCCTTCATAAACGCTCAAACTAACTTTACCCTTTCTCCCTCGTATCTGATAGAATGTATTTTCACGAGGAACGAAGAACAAATTCTTGAACTCATGACCGTTGTAGTTTGTTATCTCAATAGTTTTCGTCATTTATATAAAAATAAAATAAAAAATAATTTTTAAAAAATAAACTTAAAAATCAATGATATCACCACCCTCACACGTATGAAAACATAGCACAAAAATAAATTTAGGGTAGATGGTTAGATCTAACCCGATTTCTAACCTCATTTCTACCCTGTTGAATTCATTGCTTTATAACTCTCTTCCTTGGTTTCTTTTTAGTTGCTTTCTTAACATCTGTCTCCAACTTGACTGTCTTTCTTCTTCGTCCGTAATGATACCAATTACTTCCACCAGTCAATGGGTCAAATGGTCGTTCATAAGGGTTTCCATACATTCCATAAGGTCCGTATGGATAAACCGCTGGTGGAGAAGAAACATTTTCTTTAGTTCCATCGACTCTATTTAAATGCATTGTTTCACCTTTCATCTGGTCATTAAAGTCTTTTGCGTGTTTTGCAAACTCATCGTCCTTTCCTAAAGCATTTTCTGACTCAGTCGCAACCAAATTGGATGCTTTATTTATGAGCCCTATTTTATTTAATCTTAACTTCTTTGCAACCCAGCCTCCAATCTTTCCTTTATTTGCATCTAATGTCTTTGAAACCCTTCCTCCACTCATTTTATTTACTGCGTCATAAGCTCCAAGTGCTTTTGCTCCAAATGCTAATGCTTTTGTTCCCATTGCGCCTAAAGCTGCCCAAGCTACCATTTACACCATATTAAAATCATCTCTCTTCAATATTATCTCATAAAAGTTCTCGTTACTGGAGAAAGTCAATGAAACATAAACATTCTCACGGGCTTCGCCCTCACCGCTTTGCGGTCTATCTAACTTATTTCTTATATCATCTATACGCTTCAAAATGTCTGAACAATTGCTAACATCTTCTACAACAGTTATTTCATCATGAATGACCTTCAAGAACAAGCTCATTTAATATGCTATTAAAATCATCTCAATAATGAGTCCATCCTTTCCGTCTTTGGGTAGCACAACATCTTTCATTGAAGAAGGTTCGACAAGTCTTATGTTAAACTTACTGACAAAGTTTGTTATACTATAATGCTTCGGCGGCGAATACATGTAGTTTGAAAGACATAATATAGATTCTTCAGCAAATTCACTTATACTGGATTTTATAACAATGTTCTCACGAGACCAAATACCACCAATTGACAATCTTGTAAGCAATCCTGCTGAAGCTTCTACTGTAAACGTCGATGGTAACATTCCACGAAGGTCATCTATTGACATCTTTGAGTCACTGAATTTAAAGATTTTCTTAAAGCAATCGTCATTATCTAACCATGCAATAGCTTTGAAGTTTTCATTCGAATATACATCTGTTTCATTAAATGTAAAACCTGACTTCTTTGCAGAGACGACTTTAAAATCTATTGAGTTTGTTTCAAAATTATATGCTATGGTAACTTCTGAAGGTAATGGATGTCCTTCCGCAGTCAGTTGTTCTCTCACTACCGTTTGAAGCTTTGTGTTAAAAACTTTCATGTCATCTCCTGTGTCTAGGTTCACATACACAGCAACAGGAAAACTATCTTGCTTCTTTGTTTCATCATTATACCTCAAAACATTAAAGTTCTTCAATAATATTGTTCTTCCTGCTGGAATACTTCTAACTTGTCTTATTTCAATAGCTTTCTCACCTCCTATATACTCTACCCAGTGTCTTGGATATTCATAAGTATACTGACTTTCTTGAATTTTGGTAGGTTTCATCATAACGTGTTCATAGTATATCTTTATACTCTTGTCAGTTAGACTCGGTGCTATGTTCTGAATATTTCTGACTTGCATTTTTAATGGAGATAAAATGAAGCATTTAATACATGACGTAGATGAAGACATGAATGAAACTACAGACAAACTTAACTCTTCTCTTATTCTTCCTTTCAGCAAAGATTATGAATTCTGTTCAAATGGTGTGTATTTCTATTGTGGAAAGATGGGTTCAGGTAAGACATTTAACCTCATTCGTCATATACTCATAACAGAGCGTTTAGGAAACGACTCTTACTATGACCAAATCATTATATCAGCAACTTCAGACTCTATGGACTCAACAGCGAAAACATTTATGTCAAAAGTTCAAGCCTCTGTCGTTAAAGTTCCAGACAGTGAACTCATTGAATTTCTTCAACGTTACATTCGACGTAAGAGAAAATATTATGCCATCGTAGAGTTCATACAGTCAGGAATGCAAAAGACTTCTGAGGAGATGGAAAGAATTATTGACAAACACCACTTACGTCAGTACTCAGGAGTTTACGATATGAAACGACTGACAAACTACATTCTATCAAAACTTTCAAAATACCCCTTCAAAAAATATCCTTCAAACACTCTGCTCGTTTGCGACGACTTCGCCGGAAAAGGTTTAGTTTCAAAGCCTGACTCACCATTAGCTAACATCATAACTAAAGTCAGACATTACCATTTAACTGTAGCAATACTTATGCAAACATGGCGCTTTCTTGCTTTAAACATAAAACGTCTCATAACTGACTTCGTTATCTTTCAAGGTTTCTCACGCTATGATATTGAACTCATATGGAAACAGTCGGGTATAACATTACCTTTTGAAGAAATTTGGGAAGCATATAAGTCTCTCATCTCTCCTCGTTCATACCTTGAGATTCATATCATGACTAATACCATTAAAGTCAAAAATATTCCATGGGAACGACCAACATTGTTTTAAAGTTTAACCTTCAATTGACTGATGGTAAACAAATTCCATGCATCTCTGTCGCCATTTCTGTTAATATTTTTGCTGTCATTCATATCATCCACTTCCCCATCCGTTAGCTTTTGAGGATATGCGTTAGAATAGCTGTTCTTAAATGAAGGCTTTTCACCTTTGAGAGCATAAACTCTATAACTTTCTGCATACTTTATGTTTGAACCTCCTGAGCCATCATTGACATAAATTTTTATAGGCTTCCACCCTTTGTTCATGTTCCTGCTTCTTCCCTTAGCTCTTTTGTTCAGTAGTTCTACATCTTTATACACAGCTCCTGTCTCAGTGAATTCAACAATATTTTCATTCGTTAGCTTTACATTCAAACCCTTGTCGAGTATATTGTTCATTTCATACATATAAAAGGTTTTTATTCTATATGAAATGAGAAGCAAATCCATCTTAGCTGGTGCCGTTAATGTTCCAATTGAACCAACATCAAATGTTGACTCACGAACGACAAACAATATTGTCATAAAGAACTATAGTTCAGAATGTTTGAAAGAAAAAGAACCAGAACTTAAGTCGGTGAATTTAAACTCAGCTTCAAACGCTAACGCTACATCAGATGTTAAGTTAGAGTATCCACCATTAAACCAAATTCTTTCAAGAGAAGCCAACGACAATCCTTACACGAATGTTCAAACAAATCCTTCAGATAACGTAGACCATTACCTTCTTCAGTTATATCAAACTATCTTACTCAAAGACGATAAGAAGCTTTTGACAAATCTTATAAGCAAGAACCAAATAATTCTAACAAAGGAGGACCTTGAAAATGTTATATCACGAATAACAGGAAAGCAATGTGTCATTGACTATCTCGACCCTGAAATCGAATGCTGTGGTCAAACTCCACTATTCATGAAAATAGGTAACATCCGCATCATTGAAACACCAGGAACTACAGGAGTTGAGTTTAAGTATAGATATTCGAACGAGTATACAAAACTATCTACTGACTATAAGCTTTGTTTGAAATATGTTTTAGTAAATTAAAGCAGTCAGTCAGTCAAAAAATTTCAAGTTAGCAATTTGTAATATCTATCCAAAACTTCTTCAACAGTATCGAACTCATCTTCATAATGCAAACCTAATCTTATTGACTTGGTGCAGTTTTCACTAACACAATATTTTTCTGTTCTCTTGACTGACATAACTAACTCATTTGTTTCATCAAACAGCAACAACCAAAGTTCATGACCTAATACATAACATTCATACTTTATATTTTTAGCTCTGAGTTCTCTTGTAAGCTGTTGCATTTAATATTTTCTAAAACGTCAACTTCAACAGTCATTCGCACTGGTGCCATCAGTTCTACAGGCTCGCCTTGAAAGTCAACTAGTCTGAATTGCATGTCTTTCAAATTATGAGGACTAATGCGAACCCATTTACCTAAATGAGTTGCTATGACAGGAACATTTGGAATGAACATTGAATTTACTTCATAACAGAAAGACTTATATTCTACTGAACCTTTACTATTAACTCCTGAAATACCTGTGACATTAGCTATTTTTGACTCAACGTACAAACAATTACCATAACATACGTATGGAACAGATTTCATCTCAATCGTTTTGTCAACACTTTTCAAAGGAAATGTCATATGGTATGCTCCCAGAAGCAATTGTACTCTATGACTCATTCGTGTTATCTTAAACTCCTTCGCATAACTGAACTTCAATGTTCCCTCAGAAGAGAGTTCGACAGCTATGTTGTCAATAGTTTCTTCATTTATGAGAGTATCTATGACTCCAGCAATTTTATCTATTCTATACCCAGCTCTGTTAGGAAATGTTACAACACTTCTTTTGTCATCTATTTCAATCTCTATGAAATCTGTTTCATCTGTTATGACAAAAGTTGCGATAGTATTGAAGTCAACAACTCTGAAAGCAAGTGCTTCATTCTGAAGACCTAAGTTTGTTTGAAGCTTTACTGTTCCGTATTCGTTTGGGTCTGTACTTTGCAAATAGAACAACATTTTATTCTCATTAAAATATGACTATTGCTGCATATGCGTATGAAACAAATGAAGCAAGAAGAGCACACGAATGAGTAAATGAAAACTCAACATTAACCATTGAAGGCAATGATTTAGTCATTGACGATGGAAAAACTAAAAAAGTCATTGATTTCGATACTTTTAACACTTATGACCCATTCATTACAACAAGCAAAGTTCCTATCATAAATGATGGAACGGTGCAATATATAAATTCTACAGTAGATGCCTCATTAGTGAAAGTATTAAATGTTCTCATTGAATTGTTAAAGAGCTTTCGATTTGACGACAACATTAAATGCTTAAAGAATTTAGTCATGAATGAGAAACAAATTCTCGGTGTTGCTGGTAGCAGTAATGATGTACACCTTATGACATTAGAATATTATAACGAACATAAAGATGAACTGAAAGGAGAGAAGGGTGACACCGGACCTCAAGGACCACAAGGAATACAAGGAATACAAGGACCTCAAGGCGAAAACGGTTTGGATGAAAAGGATGGAAAGGATGGAAAGGATGGAAAAACTGCTAAATCATGGATATGGGACCTTATAAATACTGGTTTAACAGCTGCTTCATATGGAGTTCTTCAATACCAAATCGGAAAGATATGGGCGGTACTTGGTGAAGAAGCTTTAGATGACGTTAAAAATGCTTTGAACTTCATTTCAAATGGTTCGGATACTATTAAAACTTTATCTGGTTGGATGCAAGAAACAAGGAGTCAAATAGATACTGTAAGGCGTATAGCAAACAATGCACGTACGGGATTGGATACTTTACGAGAAGCACAAAATACACTAAAGGAAGCAAATGATATTCTTGGCTCAGTATCAGACATGCATGAAGATTGGCTTAAAGGTATTGACAAATCTTTAAAAAATCACAGTCAGTCTATTGCTGACTACAAGAAAAGTATAGATTTTTTACATAGCGCTATGGACGTACATGATGGAAGCATAAGGAACTTACTTAATGCTAACAATAACTTACCAGGAACTATTAAAGCATTTATAAAGTCCTTTGTAAAGCCTGGTGCTCTAACATTTAGGTCTTTGAGAGCAAGAGCATTGAAGTCAAGAGATGCAGAAACTCCAACAGAACCTACAGAAGGAACTGAAACTGTTATATACGAAAACGATAAAAACAGTTTGACAGAAAAGTGACAACTTTACGTGTCAAAAATATAAAAAGTGATATTTTATTCATCATTATCTTCTTCATAATTTATTTCATATTCTTCTTCATATCCACCTTCATATTCTTCACTTTGTCCCTCCTTCTTTTTTTTACCATCTTTATTATCGATTTCTTCTTCCTCATCTTGGAATTCCATTGCTGGGTCTGAGCTGTTGTTGTGCACTACTAAGAGGAGATGTACCATTGCTGGGTCTGAGCTGTTGTTGTGCACTACTAAGAGGAGATGTACCATTGCTGGGTCTGAGCTGTTGTTGTGCACTACTAAGAGGAGTAGAACCATTACTCTTTGTAATTTCTTGTTCTTCCAAGTATCGATTCAACAAGATCTCATCTTTTGTTGGTAAGACTTCAATGCAATTGTAGAATTTTCCATTATGGAATATGTATAAACTTGTAAATTCTCTGGACGAGTGCTTGTAAAACTCTTCGATAGTAATAAGACGAAAGCACAGAAGGCTTTTGTAGTATGTTAACTTGTTAATGCAATTACGTGATGTACCATCGCTGAGTGGAACATTAGTCAATAGCAACGATAGCTTTTGATGTTGGTGTAACCTGGTTAGAGATTGCTCTAGCCAGTGAAAGTCTATTTGGGTATAAATATCCAGGAGAATGAATTTTGAATAAATAATAAATTGTGAACAATTGAATAAAATATAGAAAATATAAATAATTTTGAAAGATATTATTGAAAAAATATTTTTCACAAAAGTTGAATTCAAATTGTAAAATTTTTTAAAAAATCTTTAAAGTGAAGAAAATAAAATTGGACAATGAGAAAACAACAATGAACTAAAAATTAGTGAATAACTACAATGGCGAAATTAAAATTACGATCAGAATAATTTTTATAAAAGAATGTGTTAGAAATTAGTAACGATTAAGATAAAATAAAAATTTGGGGAACGAGAAAAGTGATTGAATATTGGTAAACATGAATTTTTATTGAAAAATAAAATGAGATTAAGATTCTAAGCAGAAATTTTTAAAAATTAGAAAAATAAAAAACAATAAAGATAATAAAAAAATTGAAACTAAAAAAAATCGAAAAATAATGATAAAATAAATGAATAGTTGAAGACAAATAAAAATAAAATGTTATCAATAAGAAAATAATTTGAATAAGTTTCAATATAGATTGATCAATTTATGAATGGGAATCCAAAATTAGAACAGCCGAATTGGTATATTGATAACAAATGATATTATGTTATTAATAAGGTATAAATGTTTTGAATGTAATTCAAATTAATTTTGAATATGAAATTGAATAAGATTGAAAAATTAAATATATAGAATTTTGAATGAGTTTCCGTTGAAATGAATGTTATGGAAATGTAGAAAATATTAGCCTTTGGATGAATTGGAGGGTGAGAGATATTATTTCATACAATACTACTCTCACCCTCCAATTCCCAGCCAAAATGGCTAAAAATTGCCCGCAATTGTTCACATTGCGGGCAATTTTTAGCCATTTTGGCTTGGAACTAGAGCCTGCGAGGTACATGGATAGTATCAGTACCTCACAGGCTCTAGTTCTCTATATGGCGCCGAGAAATTTTGGTGAAATGTGGTCGCATTTCACCAAAATTTTTTCGGCGCCATAGGATGAATTGGAGGGTGAGAGATATTATTTCATACAATACTACTCTCACCCTCCAATTCCCAGCCAAAATGGCTAAAAATTGCCCGCAATTGTTCACATTGCGGGCAATTTTTAGCCATTTTGGCTTGGAACTAGAGCCTGCGAGGTACATGGATAGTATCAGTACCTCACAGGCTCTAGTTCTCTATATGGCGCCGAGAAATTTTGGTGAAATGTGGTCGCATTTCACCAAAATTTTTTCGGCGCCATAGGATGAATTGGAGGGTGAGAGATATTATTTCATACAATACTACTCTCACCCTCCAATTCCCAGCCAAAATGGCTAAAAATTGCCCGCAATTGTTCACATTGCGGGCAATTTTTAGCCATTTTGGCTTGGAACTAGAGCCTGCGAGGTACATGGATAGTATCAGTACCTCACAGGCTCTAGTTCTCTATATGGCGCCGAGAAATTTTGGTGAAATGTGGTCGCATTTCACCAAAATTTTTTCGGCGCCATAGGATGAATTGGAGGGTGAGAGATATTATTTCATACAATACTACTCTCACCCTCCAATTCCCAGCCAAAATGGCTAAAAATTGCCCGCAATGTGAACAATTGCGGGCAATTTTTAGCCATTTTGGCTTGGAACTAGAGCCTGCGAGGTACATGGATAGTATCAGTACCTCACAGGCTCTAGTTCTCTATATGGCGCCGAGAAATTTTGGTGAAATGTGGTCGCATTTCACCAAAATTTTTTCGGCGCCATAGGATGAATTGGAGGGTGAGAGATATTATTTCATACAATACTACTCTCACCCTCCAATTCCCAGCCAAAATGGCTAAAAATTGCCCGCAATTGTTCACATTGCGGGCAATTTTTAGCCATTTTGGCTTGGAACTAGAGCCTGCGAGGTACATGGATAGTATCAGTACCTCACAGGCTCTAGTTCTCTATATGGCGCCGAGAAATTTTGGTGAAATGTGGTCGCATTTCACCAAAATTTTTTCGGCGCCATAGGATGAATTGGAGGGTGAGAGATATTATTTCATACAATACTACTCTCACCCTCCAATTCCCAGCCAAAATGGCTAAAAATTGCCCGCAATTGTTCACATTGCGGGCAATTTTTAGCCATTTTGGCTTGGAACTAGAGCCTGCGAGGTACATGGATAGTATCAGTACCTCACAGGCTCTAGTTCTCTATATGGCGCCGAGAAATTTTGGTGAAATGTGGTCGCATTTCACCAAAATTTTTTCGGCGCCATAGGATGAATTGGAGGGTGAGAGATATTATTTCATACAATACTACTCTCACCCTCCAATTCCCAGCCAAAATGGCTAAAAATTGCCCGCAATGTGAACAATTGCGGGCAATTTTTAGCCATTTTGGCTTGGAACTAGAGCCTGCGAGGTACATGGATAGTATCAGTACCTCACAGGCTCTAGTTCTCTATATGGCGCCGAGAAATTTTGGTGAAATGTGGTCGCATTTCACCAAAATTTTTTCGGCGCCATAGGATGAATTGGAGGGTGAGAGATTATTTCATACAATACTACTCTCACCCTCCAATTCCCAGCCAAAATGGCTAAAAATTGCCCGCAATTGTTCACATTGCGGGCAATTTTTAGCCATTTTGGCTTGGAACTAGAGCCTGCGAGGTACATGGATAGTATCAGTACCTCACAGGCTCTAGTTCTCTATATGGCGCCGAGAAATTTTGGTGAAATGTGGTCGCATTTCACCAAAATTTTTTCGGCGCCATAGGATGAATTGGAGGGTGAGAGATATTATTTCATACAATACTACTCTCACCCTCAATTTTAATTACTTAAACTCATTCTATTTTTTTGACATGTAAATGTCACTTTTACTGAGATCTGACACAATGTCAGATCTCTTTTTTTCGTATATAAGAAAACAACAGAAACTCCAGAGGAATCACCAAAACCAACAGCTAATGAAATATTGTTCGAATATTTTCCAAGGTACTCTGTTCTCATTGCATACATTCAAGAAATACTTAAGAAAGCAGACTTGACTTTAGGAGATGATGAAAGTTCTGTATATCTTTCGTTCCAGTTTCAAATAGCAGAACTTTTGAGACAGATATGCTTAATGTATGACAACATCTCTGATTTCACAAGATATGATGACGACCATGACCCCGAACACGGTGAAGAAGAAGTTTTACAAACATCCATTAAGACAGGAAAAGTTTTAACACAAAGTCTCATTATTGACACCGAAGATGGTGAAGTGGATGTTCTTCAAGAGCTGAAGAAAAATACTTCTGAAGGAGGTGGTGGTAGGCATGAACTTGAAATAAATGAGATAGAAGAGAAATTAGCCGAAAAAGCAGACAAAACCATGTTCATTATATAAGTTCAGACGAACAGATTATAACGGACTACCACGGATATTTAACACAGGATGAAGAAGTGAAGACGAAAGATGTTAATGAAAGAAGATATAAATACATTCGTGCTGAAGGTTATGACATACGCTGTACTGTACAGTATGACACAGGTAAAGCACCAGAAGCATTTGGTTATAACGATGAAATTTATGCTTCTAGTTTCTCTGTTAATGGTGTATTAGTTGAACCGAGATTTACATTGAGAGTTAAGGCAAAAATAACTTTTGAAGATGCTATTAAAAGTAAAGCTGACAAAGATGAACTTGACGCAATGAACAAAGTTTTGAAATCTCATAAACACAATATCTCCGATATAAATGAACTTCAGGCTACGTTAGATAAAAAAGCAGACAAGAACCATACACATGAATCCTTCACTACTGTTAGAGCAGACGACATAATATTGAACTATACTTTAGGTTCAAGTGCACCTTTAGAGAATCCAAGTACAAGCGTAAAAGATACACTAAACTCCTTAAATAACAAATGTATAAATATCGAAGGTCATGTCAGAAACTTTGAAACATATGAACTACCAGCAATGTTAGATAAAAAAGCAGATAAAGAACATACACATAACTCCTTCTCAACTGTTGCTATAGAAAGTATTGAAGGAACGGTTGGCGGAACTGGTGGGGATGCATTATATTATAAACCTCCTAACTTTCCACAAGGTTTAACATCGAATGAAAACATAACAACGAAGAAAGAAATTAGCTGTAAAAATGTTTATGTCATGGATGATGAAAATAATGTTAAATTCACTGCTCAAGATTTATATGATAAGAAAGCAGACAAAACAGAGCTTCAAACATTAAAGACTGAAATACTTCAAACAGTATATCCTATAGGCTCTATTTATACGTCAATGAACTCAACAAATCCAGCAAGTGTTTTAGGTTTCGGTACATGGCAGCAGATTGTAGATAAATTCTTATACTGTGCTAACTCTTCAAAGCAAACAGGTGGTTCAAAGAAAATTTTAGAAGCAAACCTTCCACCGCATAAGCATACAGGAACTACAAACTTTTCTGGCGACCATAGCCACTCATTAAGAGACCACCCATTATACAACTCAGACTATGAAGCTGGCAATGACGTTTTATCTCCGTCTTATAACAATTCAGCAAAAAAGACTTTTCGACCAACTGAACCAGGAGGAAATCATGTCCATACTTTCACAACAAATCCAACAGGCTCGGGTGAAGATTATATGCCACCATTTATGACGGTTTATGCATGGTACCGCGTTCATTGAACGCGCTTGAGTCTGCTTTGCGGGCTTACCGTCTTGAATAAAATCTTTAACTTTACATAAATGAGCTTGAAAGAAGTATTCGAACAACATCCATGGAGGTCATTTAAGAAGTTCAATGAAGCAGCAAAAAGTTGGGGATTTACTAACAGAGCTGAAGTGAAAAAGTTCTTTGACAAAAATGTTGTACATCAAACAAAAATAAACCCTTACGACTACTTTTTACCAATTTACTCCAACACTCCTGACGCATACCAATTTGACACTCTCATTCAAAGCAGAAAAGGAGGACATAAACCATTCCTCATCTTCATTAATGTTAACACTCGCAAAGCATATGCATATCCAATGAAAAATAAAGGAACTCGTGAAGTGTTAAGAGTTTTACAAAAGTTTGTAGCAGAACATAACCCAAGTACTTTAACATCAGACCAAGACAGTGCATACCTCAGCAATGAAATCACAGATTTTCTCATTAAGCATAACATAACTCACTACACTACTGAAGACCATAACCATAACATACTCGGCATCATAAACCGCTTCATAAGGACTCTCAGAGATTTAAATCAAGAGCGAGACTTTACCGAAGAAACAATGAAACATTTTCTCGAAGTATATAATTCCTCAACACATTCTACAACAGGACATACACCAAATTCAATGACACAACAACAAGAAGAAAAGTATATACAAAAGAAACGAAGCCAAACACAAAATATCAGAAATTCAACACAATTTACCCTCATTCCTGGTACAAAAGTTCGTGTAGTTCTTGACGACAAACCGTTGACAAAGAAACGTTTAAGGTTAAGTAGAAACTATTATATCGTAGACTCTACGCAAGGTAATGGATATCTTATAAAAGCTGCTGACGACTCCATAGCATTTTACCCTCGACATAAGTTAGTTGAAAGTAGTAATGGCAAACTTGCTGAAACCATTGACGAAGCAAAGCGAGGAGTGGTTATTGAAATACTTGGCTATAACATAAACGATGACACTTATAAAGTAAGATATGAAGGAGGCGTTGAAGATGTTATACCATCTAAGAACTTGAGAGAGTCAAAGCCAACACATCTGGGACCATTAGAGCGGGAGTATTGGAAAGACAAAAATATGCCAGAAAGAATAAGAAAATTCTTCTAAACTAAATATATTTTATGTCTGAAGTTAATTAGTTAATAATGTAGCGGATGAACTGCAGAAATATATTTTAGGGTAGATGGTTAGATCTAACCCGATATTTAACCCGATTTCTACCCTCAGCCGCTAAGCGGCGAGACCCAAAGGGTCTTGAATTTTCATGAATTTCCTTAAGATAGAAAAAATAAAGTTAGTTTTATTTTTATTTATTTTTTTTATTTTGTATGTAAGAACAGAAATGTCAGTCGAAGCAAAAACATTCACGAACAAATCTAATGGCGAAACATTCACAAAAGGCACTTATAACGGTATTGAAGTCTTACGTAGAGACAAGGATGGTTACATTAATGCAACAAAGATGGCAAGAGAAGCGGGAAGGTTAAACCATTTAAACAGATTTCTCAATAGTGCTAAAATGCAGGAAATTCTTGAGTTTTGGTTGAAAGAATACGGTCGAGCCAAAAGTGGCTCGACCTCAAAACAAGCATTTTATGAGCTTACTAAGGGTGTTATAAATGAATTCAAAGGTATTTACATACATCCTGACCTCGTTCATTTTGTTGCTGAATGGTGCTCTGTAAAGTATGCATTTTATGTCAAAGATATTATGGACTCCATAGACAAGAAAGTTCATGAGAAGTTAGATGAAGAAGAACTCGAAGATACAGTAGAGAGTGCTAAACCTTTGTTCGAACAAGAAGTTAGAAAAATGCGCGAAAAACAATTAGAACATGAACGTGAGATATGTTATGGTTATAGAGATTCTCCATACGAACTAGACCAATGGGAACAAGAAGATTTAAAGAGAGAATTTAGAGAATATGAACTCGCTAAGATAGCATTAGAAGCTGCAGAAAAGAAGTTAAAAGTTTGGGGTCGTTTTGTACAAAAATATTGTGAGTAAATGAACCATTTATTTTTGTCATAAAGACGCAAAGCGGCGGGGCATAGCCCATGACCACAAAAAATAATGTTTAGGGTAGATTGGTATATCTAACCTAATTTCTACTCTCATTTCTACCCTCAGCCGCTAAGCGGCGAGACCCAAAGGGTCTTGAATTTTCATGAATTTTATATATTAATGTTTTCATTAATGTTTTCATAAATTATGAAGGTGTCACCACGTCACCATGTCACCAGGTTAATTAACTTCTTTAAAAAATGATGACAACATGACATTTTGACAACAGTCCTGGAAATTTGATGCAGCCCAAAAATAAAGTTAGTTTTAAAATTATTTTTATTTTTTTATTCCTATATAAATGACAGCAACAAACAACAACAGCAACTATATCGTTTCTGATGAAAAAGTTATTGATTCATTAGCTGAGGAATTAGTTACGGCAGAAACTAAAACCCTCAACGAAAGAATTGGTGAAAACAAGATTGATTTACATAACTACCTCAAACATGATGGAGGAAGAGGAAGGAAAACTGGTGTGGCTTTATTAGTAAATAAAATATCAAATTTAACGATTATAGATGTTGATATCAATAAATCGTACAATGATGAACTTAAAGAAACAGTTAGAAAAGACATTCTATCAAAACTTTCGGATAAAGATGTTATCGTTAAAACCGCTTCAGGAGGTCTTCACATTTATTGCAACACTAATTTCTTTTATGCAGTTTCGAACAGAATGATTAAATGCTATTCTTGCAATGATTATGATATCGATATCATGACTTCTATTGATGATTCAAAGCGTTCTTTAGTAGTTATGGCTGATTCAAGAGTTCGCAAGAATGCAACAGAACCAATCAAAACATACTCATTCATTCGTGGAAGTTACGATTCAACATTAACTAGAACAGTGAATGATATATTAAATGATTTGAATATTAAGGTAAGAGTTGAACAGAAGAACGATGAAATAAAGAGTATAATGAATGAAAACAAAGATGTAAACATTGACGATAAACTAGCTCAAAGCATAGTCGATGGTATTAGTGATTTTGAAGTACATAATGACGGTGGAAACATGAATTTAGAAAAAGAAGTTACATTATTCACACTGTTTCAAGCTATTAATTCGTTACCGGATCATTTGATTAATGAAGCATACGATAACGTTTATAACTTCTGCAATTTAACTGAAAATGCAAAAAGTAATTTTGAAAAAGCACGTAGTAGATATGCACATTTAATGACTTCTCCATTTGTTTTGGTGAAGATTCTAAAACTATACCAAAAGGAATATTATGATGAATACGTTTTACCTTTATTACGTAAGCCAAAAATAACATTTGATATATAGGGTGTCCAAAGGTGTGTTTAGCACAAACCTGAATACTGCGAATAGAAATAAACAAGTTACATATATATAAAGTTTATTTAAATATAATCACCATTGGATTCAATCACGCGTTCGCAGCGATCGATCCAGGCTTGAAAGACACGCTTTAAATCATCATGAGAAAATTGCTCAAATTGCTCTCTTACAAAATTTTCAAGATCATCTGGACTCGCGAATTCGCGTCCTTCAGCTCTCTTTTTTAGCGTGCCGAATAAATAAAAGTCAGAGGGTGCAATATCAGGTGAATAAATTGGGTTTGGAACAACTTTGACATTGTTTTCCACCAAGTAATTCATTACCTTATGACTTTTGTGAACTCTTGAATTATCAAAATGAATTGCAAACTTTTGTTTTTGTTGTTTGGATTTCTCAAACTTATCAGAATTGATAATTTGAGTAAGAACATTGTCAATTAGATACTGAGCACTCATCGTATTAGGTTTTTGAAGAATATCAATTGCGATGATGCCATTCACGCCCCAAAAAACCGACAACATCATCATTGGTGTGTCAATTTTTTTCTTCGGGAATGTTTGCGGATTTTCATCCTTCGGGATCCACATGATTTTGGCTTCTGTTGCATATTGAAACCAAGACTCGTCCCCTGTTACTAAAAAGCGAAACTTCTTGGATTGATACGCACCCAATATAGAGAGGAGCTCTTTCGAAGATTGGACTCTAGATTTTTTTTGAACTGAATTAAGGTTGTGCGGAACCCAACGTGTATACGCTAGTTTGTAGTTCAAATAATTGTGCAGATAATAACTGACTGTTGTACGTGGTATCTTTGTCATCTCCTCTATCCTTCTGAGTGATGCTCTTGGGTCTTCATCTAGCGCTTGAAGAATTGCTTTGATTTTTCTTTGATCCGGCGATTTTTTGTCAATTTTTATGATGGGCGCCTTTTTGTTCATGAAGTGATACATCCTAACATGATACGTTACAGTGGAATAGCTAGGAGCATCCATACCGAAGCATTTTACCAATGTCTCGTAGATTTTTTTACAGTCTTTGCATTTTTTTGAAGAGCGAGGATGTTTTCTTTATGATTCATTAAAAAAATGAAAAAAAATCCCGCCAAAATTTCCCGCGAAACCGCCTCTTGTCTCAAAATTCATTTTATATCCCGGCATGGCGCCAAAATACAACATACTCATCATATACATATATTCATATTTTTTATTATATATTTATAATCAGCATATATCTCCTTTAATAGTCTCATATAGAGCGCTGTGCTAAACGCACCTTTGGACACCCTATATAAAACTTGATGACTCGATTTTGATAACAGATATTAGACGCAAGGCTGAAAATCATCAGTATAAAAACAGTTCTGAAGTAATTGAGGATTTATCACGTGTAATCCGTTTTGTAGATTGTGGAAATAAATATTTCATTCAAAAGGACTATAATATCCACGACAAAATGAATCAAATATCATTCGTTCTTCAATCAAACATGAAAGAGTCACTTAAAATGATTAAATTATTTAAAGAAGAAGGTAAAACCATAACAGCATGGGACGTACTATTAAATCAATTGTCTTTATTAACCGTTAAGGGTGTTTGCTTTAAATCTGATTCCCCAGATGTTTTCTCAACGTTTCAGGGTTATAAATACAACATTCTCGAAAAGCCTGATTACTCAAAAATTGAGATGTTTATGGATTTCATTAAAGAAGCCATTTGTGATAATAATGATGAAGTGTATAAATACCTTCTCGGCTGGATTGCATCAATGATTCAACATCCTGGAATCAAGAATGAAACAGCAATTATTTTGAAAGGACTTCAGGGAACAGGTAAAAACAGATTTACAGGCATTATTTCTGAACTTCTCGCTGGTTATTCATGTAAAAACATTACTGAAATAGGTGAGCTAACGGGTAATTTCAACTCAGTAGTTGAGAATAAAATGTTTCTTGTACTTAATGAACTCAAGAATGTTGGTGAAGATAGACTCGCAAACTTCAACGCTTTGAAATCAATTATTACGGATAATGAGATTAGAATTAATGAAAAGAATCAACCCAGAAGAACTGCTCAGAATGTTGCCAATTTCATTTTCGTAACTAATAACGTCTACCCTGTCAAAATTGAAGTTGGAGACAGAAGATACGTTGTGTTAAGAGTAAATGGTAAATTTAAGGGTCAATTTGATTATTTCAAGAATTTGATGAATTCATGCACAAAGGAATTTTATGATAATTTACTGACGTATTTTATGCAATATGACCTTTCATCATTTAATGTACGAATCATTCCGATGACTGAAGCCAAACAAGATTTAATTGAATTATCAACAAATCCTTTAGATGTATGGATAAATACACATTATGATGAATTGTGTGCAGGTATGACGTGTAAAAATGCTCTATTCTGCAAACCATCAGACATGAAAGACAAAAACTTTCAAATGAGCATTAAAGATAAATGTGAGAGGAAACAGAGAAGAATAGATGGTAAACAGACATGGTGTTATGTTTTGAAAGAAGAAATGAAAGGATTATATAAACAGGTTGAACCAAACGATAATGAGGATTCATTTACTGACGATGAAATACCTGTAAATGAAGCTTTATAAAGTATGATTTGAATTTATTTTTGCATTAATCCTGCTGTGATGTCAAAATGTCATGTTGTCATCATTTTTAAAAGAAGTTAATTAACCTGGTGACATGGTGACGTGGTGACACCTTCAGTTCTTCAAAAATATATTTTTGCTTAAATAACGTCAGGGTCTATTTCTTCAACCATTTCACTTCCTTCGTCAATGTCAATAGAAGCTTCTTCAACCTTTGGTAGGAGCTTCTGTATAACATCTTTGTTCGTTATTGTCTTCAGAGATGAAGGATAATATTTCACATTTGTTTCACCTTTCTTATATTCTTTCTGTTCGGAAAGATTTAAAACAATACTGAAGAAGTCAACGTTAGAGTTCTTTATGACAGTATAATGAGTATCTTTGACATTCACGAAGAAACTCTTTTGTTTCAAAACTACTGCTAACTCTTGTGAAGTATAACGTTTGCGGTCAATGACGATAGCTAATGGTCTGACATACTGACCGAACTTAGATTCTTTCACAAACTTCTTGTTAAAGATAACATTAACGTTTGCAGCACCATTGAACTCATTCTTGATAGCAGTAGCGAGAGCATTGTATGAAAAGAACTTGCAATCTTGTATGTGTTTCATTAAAATAAAAATATTAAATTATTTTGAAAAATAACTTAAAAAATCTAATCTAATTTTTTCAAAAAATATTTTTTTTATTTCCTACTAAAGATGTATCGGAAGTTGTCTAAGTTAGAACACTCGGAAATAAAACAACTTCTTACAGAAGCTAATATAGATGTTGCAAAGCATTACGAACAAAAAAAAGCACTCGCTGACATCCTCAATGACTATAATGGTGCAATAAGTTATGATAGAATTCATGAGTTCATAAAGCCGCAACGCGGCGAGGACGAAGTCCATGCAAGAGCATTTCCTTTTAAATGACGTGCTATTGACTTATATCATAGACGTTCAGTACCTCATGAAGTAAGAAGAGAAATGTTTGACATAACAAATGCGAACGTTGGTCATACTCGTAAAGCTCTTTCTCATGACGTTCGTCAAGAGATGTTTGAACTTACGAACTCAAACGTTGGTGAAACAAGAAGAGCTGTACCTCATGAAGTAAGAAGAGAAATGTATGACATAACAAATGCAAACGTTGGTAAAACACGAAAAGAGAGACGACACACTGAAAACAACAGAGAAGAAAGATGTTTTAAAAGTGCTATAGAACAAGTTCGCAAAGCTAACGATGTCATTCGTTCCATTGACGACAAACCAAAAGAAGGTGAGAGATGGTTAAAGAAAGATGAAGAGAATAGGAAGAGAAAATGTGAAGTCAGGCAATAGACTCATTGACTTTAACATCGAAGCTTTAGATGAACCAAACAGAGACTACTTACACAAACATTTCGGTAAGGTTTTCATGAGACTCTTAGAGAAAATTAAAATAAACTCACAACAGAGATGGATGGTATGTTATAAACTTGGTGGAAAGTATGAATGTTCTACGTTAAACCTCAATAATATTGGAACATTACTACATCAGCTCTTGAAGGAGAACTTTATATCAGAGATAGAAGCAAATGCTGCAGGTATTGTTGAAATGCACTATGACTTCTTCTTGACAAACATAAAGAATCTTACTGAAATAAAGATGTATGATTTAACAGAATATGAAGGCTTAACGATGTCAGATGTAAAGAAAGGCAAACCAAAAAGAGACCATATAGAGATGAAAGCACACTGACAAATGACCAGAAAGCCATTTTGGAAGCTCTTAAGCAAACAGGAAACCCAGCACTTATAGAAAGCTTTTGGAAAGATAATGGTGAAAAGAAGTTTTATAAAAGAGAAGCGGTCAGTTCTGGAAGTATCTTTGCACATTACCTATAAATCTTGAACGCTACCAAATCTTCAATGAATTGAACAAAAGAACTGCAGCACTTATGACAGAAGACAATTGTTTCGTTTATGCTTGCATTCAGGCTGGAGTAAATGAAGAAACTATTGACCACATGAGAGAAGTCATTCGTGTTAGAGACTTTCCTCAAAGTAAAGTACAAGAAATTTCTGACGCAACAGGTATAGCATTTAATGTTACCATTGGTTATTTCAATGACTCAAGACATAATGAAATAAAGAGATACATACCAAAAGAATGTGAAACTGTTAGAACTATTGACTTACTTCTTGTTGAAGACCACTACATGCTAAACGAAAGATTACCAATGACAACATATTTCATTCGCAACTATATAGAAATCTTGAAGGAGTGTGGTGGAATGAACATTGAGAAACAGATGAAGATTTATACAAAGAGAGAGAACAAATATGTAGTTCGTTATGATAGAACAACACCGTTATGGGATGTTATGAAAACATTGTGGGGGTGCAAATATTTTGAACCTATTTCTTATGGAGAACTTTTCACATATACGACTGACTTATATAAACAGAACCTTGCACCATTTAAAGACTTGTCATATGCTCCAAAGTATTGTGTACAACTGAAGAAGAAAGCCGAGTCAAAAGAAGTAAATAAAAATAAATGCAAGTTCATTCCTGAGCACGTTTTCTTTGCTGACTTTGAGTGTAGCACAGACAGCTTTCATAAAGCTTTTAACATCTGTTATGACAGTGAAGATGGTTCAGTGAGTGAAAGCATTTGGGGTCAGAACTGTGCAACAGAATTTTTGGAACGACTTCCTGACAAGAGTTTAATATATTTCCATAACCTCAGTTATGATATAAACTTCATCTTAAGACACATGACAGAAGTGAAAGGAACTCCCATCATTAAAGGTTCACGAACAATGCAAATAACTGGTTTAAATAAAAGAAGGGCTATTATTATAAAAGACTCTTATAGTGTTATAAATAAGAAGCTTAAACTATTTCCTGCTATGTTTAACTTACAAACAGGACCGAAAGAAGTATTTCCATACAACTACTACAGCAGTGTTTTGTTAGCAAATGACAACAGAACTGGTGTCATTTCTGAAGCATGTAAGTTTATCCGGGATGCGGATACATTCATGAAAAACATAGATTCCATCAAAGGTTGCAGAATAGATGAAAACCACTTCGACTTAGAAAAGTATAGCACATTTTATTGCAAACAAGATGTAAGAATTTTAAGAGAAGGTTTTGTTAAGTTCCGCAATGATATATTGAAAGAATTTGATTTAGACGTTTATGACTACGTTAGCATTTGTTCAATTGCTAACAAATTATTTGAGAACAGAGTGTACTTCCCGAATGGAAATTTATATGACCTCTCAAATAAACCAAGAGAGTTTATTTCGAGATGCATTCAAGGTGGAAGATGTATGTTGTCAGATAACATTAAACAAAAGAGTAAAGAAACTCATTGCTGATTTCGACGCTGTTTCATTATATCCATCAGCTATAGCAAGACTTTATACTTTAGAAGGTATTCCAAAGGTTATGAAGAAAGAAATGTTAAGCACAGAGTATCTCATGAGACATTTATTCGATGACGACCAAAAGGAACCCATTGGTGAAAAGTTTATGTCTGGCTTCTTTGTTCTCATTAAGATAACAGAGATTGGAATACATAGGCACTTTCCTTTAATAGTTTGTGACCCTGAACTAAATCCAGAACTTAACGTTCCCAGAAGTTCAAACACTTGCTGTTTAATGTATGTTGACCATATAACATTACAAGACCTCATAAAATATCAAGGTGTCAAATGTGAAGTGTTGCAAGGATACTATTACGATGGAAACAGAGATATTAGAATAAGAGATGAAGTAAAGAAGTTGTTTGAGTTAAGGTTAAAGTATAAGAAAGAAGGAAATCCTTTGCAAGAAAATATAAAGCTCATTCTGAACAGTATTTATGGCAAAACTATTCTATCTCCTATTGAGTCAAAAATAACCATAGTAAATGACAAAGATGCTATAAGATATGCCATCAGAAACTACAACCATATAGTGAAGTTCGAAGGTTTGGATGGTTCAGATAAAACTATTTTCAAGCTAACGAAAAGCATTTGCAGACACTTTAACTTCTGTCCACTTGGTGTTAACATTCTGTCTATGTCGAAGAGAATAATGTGTGAAGTATTCTGTACTGCTGAAGATATGGGTCTTCAAATATTTTACCAGGACTGCGATAGCATGCATATTTTCAATGAAGACATACCAAAGCTTGCAGCAGAGTTTAAGAAGAGATACGGTAGAGAACTTATTGGTAAAACATTAGGTCAGTTCCATTCTGACTTCGCAGAAATAACACCTGGAAAACAAAGTTTAGCATACAAGTCAATATTTTGTGGAAAGAAGACTTACATAGACTTACTCACTAACGATTTAAATGAAGTTGCATTCCATGCACGTTGTAAAGGTGTAAAACAAGACGTCCTTGCTTTAACAGCAAATGAAATGTTTCCTGAAGCTATACAATGCTATTACAATGAAGATAAGAACATTCACATACCTGTTGGAACATATGACAAAGACTCTGAGTTCAGTTTAATGAAACTTTACAAAGCACTTCATGATGGTCAAGAGATTGGATTTGACTTATGTAAGTCTTCTAGTCCTTGCTTTGCTGAAAAGTTTAACTTCTCAATAACGACTAAAACAAGCTTTATTCGTAAGTTGAAGTTCTGAGGTCATTTATTTTTGTCAGCAATGAGGTCATTCGTGATAAAAATAATGAGTCATATATTTTTGTCATTTATGTATAACCATTGTCTCTCTTAAACTTTGCAATAGACAGCTTTGTTCTTCTTCCTTCTACATCTGTAATGTTTATATAATCTTTGCTATACTGTCTTAAGACATTCATTCGTCTGTATTGAGTTCCCATGAAATAGTAAAAGACATCTTCACTTGGGACATAGTAGTAATTTTCTAGAGTAAATTTAGAGTATTGTATAATTTCAACAGCATCTTCAGGAAGAGTGTCTACAATGTCAAACCAATAGCCATTCGAACCAGAAATATTTCTCATGTTTTGTCTTCTCGACACCCACCTTAAGTTTGAGATATGAAAGTCTCTTCTGTCTCTGTTTATATGGTCTACTTCTCGAAGTCCTTCAGGATTCGGTATAAATTGATTTGCAACAATTTTATGCTTAAAGAGTTTATGTTTGTTTAAATAAACACAAATATAACCATCACCGTTGTCAAACTCACTTACAACTCTTTTGTTACTTATGCGCCTAATTGGATATGGGTACTCTGAAAAGATTTCATAGTCATTGTCATGTTCGAGTGTTTGCCAATGTCCTTCACCTTCCATGCCTTTCACTCAAATAAAAATTTTCAGAAAAAATAAAACTAGCGTAGATTTTACAATACTGCGATGGTAGAGTTTAAGAGTTGTGCTTCAATGTAGAGACAGTCCTTATGGTCTGGAGGTAAGAACACTGGGCAGTTATGGTCATGAGTGGAGAACATGTCTATCCAAAACTCACGATTGAAGCCAGTTAATTTATAGTATTTAGGGTTAGGAAGTGGTGAGTTCTTGTATGACCAATGAACTCATTTTCAACTCCTTACTGTTATGAAATAATAATAGCTTGCTTTCTATCCCAAATGCCAGGTGTTACAATCTTTGAAAATTCATTTTTCCTCGGAAGCATTGCATCATAATTGAAAACATTCTTGAAATCATCATTGGTTCAGAGATTTGAAATCTTATACGTAATGGATTTTCTTTCTCTTTAGCGACTTCATTGAATGGTGAGAATACAATGAATTGACAGTCATGTGTTCCATCTTCATTTTCATTAAATTCATAATGAAAGTCTATAAGTTGTGGCTGACTACCTTCTTCTTTCAGTTGTGCAAGAAACTCACGTAAAGGCTGTAAAGTTTGTACTTCAATGTTGAACTTTTTCTCGAACATCTCATTAAATGAAATCATACATTGCAACAATGTTGTATCGTCTTTAAAGTATTTGTATATGTGAATGTTTTGGGCGCTTAAAGACTGTTCGTCATTTTCTATCTCGACTTGAAGTATAAAGTCAACTTTCCTAAATGCACGTGCTATATACATATTTGTTATGCCAATGTACTTCTCTTCATTTATGTTCACAATCCAGTCTGTTGGAAACTTAAACGTTACTCTGTTCCCCTTTATTTTGACGTCAGGGTTTTCACTACTGAACGCAACAGATAAAGGTATTTGTCTATACATTTAATTCGGATAAAAATAAACCATTTACTCTTTCTTTGCTTCAGCTTCTTTAGCTTTTGCTTCAGCTTCTTCTCTAGCTTTTTTCGCCAGTAGTCTTGGGTTCTTTTGTCTTCCAGCAGCTAATGCAGCAAGTTGTTTTTCACTAAGTTTTCTCTTTGGTCTCTCTGGCTTTTGTTCTTGTTTTTGTTCCTTCAGTTCGGATAAAATTTGCTCACGAATTTCTTTCTTCAATGCTTCAACATCTATGACCCCTTGGGTCTTGTCCGTAGAGCTTGTCTGAGTCATTTGACTGCAGATAAAAAACAAAATTAAAACTTTAACCGATGTAAAATGAGCTTGTCAAAATCAGAGCGAGAGTCTATTATATTAAATGACGCAAGAGGAATACAACATCCTTTCTATTACGTAAGTTAGAGTAAAGATGGTAAAATATACGTAAGAAAAAGAAAGGTTCCATTAGCGAATGCAGAAAGCGACAACATTAAGGTGCATGGCACCGAGGGCGAAGCCCATGTTAAGCCTTCTATTCAAACTGAAAAGTCAATAGAACCAGAAGAAAAGAAGCCAGATGTACTTTCAATAACGAACCAAGAGCTTATTGCAAAGTTCGTGAATTTCATTGAAAAACAAACCGAGTCAAAGAATCCTGACCCGCCAGTGAAAGAAGTTGAGACAAAAGAGAATGTACAGTTCATTGAAAATGTCAAGAAACAACTTCCACCACGAATGCCAAGAAGAAGAGTGAGAATAATGAAGTAAATAGATATTTTTATCTGAAGTAAATACATGCAGAACGAACAGCTAAACGAATTTACTCCAGCAGAGCATATTCATCAGATTCGCTCATATTTCGATATCATAGACAATGCAGTTCAAATTGGTGACACTAATAGAAAATATTCTGACGCAAAGATTCCATCACAACCTGGAACTGCTAAAGATAACACATGGGTAACATTCAATCTCTCACCTCCTGGTGAAAATATGTTGGACCTTTACAATACATTCATTACGTATAAAATGGAAGGTCAATTTATTGTAGATAAAGAAATTGGTTCAGGTTCCAATAAAACAAACCCACCAGGATTTTGGATTGGTTTCGATGACGCTTTCTATGCAGTTGCTGGATATCAAATCCTTGCAAATGGTCGTATCGTATATTCTCAAGACAACGCAAGAGAAGAAGCATATATAACTTCAAACTCACAAACTACCGAACAAATAAAGAAAGTAGATGTTTTCTCAAAGACTCGACATGAAGATGTATGGAGTCATTCGGGAACATGCAGAACAGGACAAATTGTTAGTGGTCCAATTACAGCAGGAAAATCATTTGATTTTAAGCTTCGTTTAAGAATTCCTGTTAGAAGATTTCTTCCATTAGAAGCTATTCGATTTATTCCAGCTTTTGCAGGAAACATTCAGCTTAAAGTAAAGTTCAGTAGCGACGCCTTACAATGCACATCTATATCTGTAAATGATATCATTGCTTTCAATCCAACTCTTAAAGTTGCATTTGCTTCAGATTCAAATCCACCGACAAATAAATTTGTTCCATGGAATGAACCATTCACTATGATAACGAAGGCAGTAGAAGCTAGTGGAACAGTTACTATTACAACTGTAACCCAGCAACTATTTCGAACAAAGATGGATTTTAATGAATGTTTCATTCATCCAAAGTCATTCTCTTTAGACCCTAACATTTATACAGAACTTGCAGAACATTATACAAACGAGGCTTTATGTTTTCCTGTTAAAGTTATGGATTGGATTCCTATGGACGGTTCATTCTCAAAGAATACAGATAGTTCAAGTGCAACATTTACAGCAGCTTATACGCCTATTAATGTTAAAAGTATTTGGGCACTATTTAGAAAGAAAGACAACTATTATGTTAATTTTGAGAACCCTAAGTTTAAATATCTTCAGCTTTCCATGGGAGCTTATGGAAATATGCCTGCAGAACCGAAAAATCATATGGACCTGTATTTTATGAAATGGTTGCGAACGCCTGCAATACAAACAATGATATGATAGGATTTAATGAAGATGTTATGAGGTCATTGGTGGATGATGGTAGTGTGGAACATAAATGGGATAGCTATGACAACACACATTTCTTATATGGTTTTCCAACAGAAGTGGACTTTTGCTTCCAGCAAGGTCAAACATCTACTGCTCCAATAACATACAAATTGTCTGTTAAAGGACCTATTGAACTAGCAACTGAAAATGTACCAAAGCCACTTATTGGATTTATGAGGGATTGTTGCTTTGCCATTCAGGTAAGACAGTCAGGCATCCCCATAATAAGATTAGATGACTATAACTTAGCGCGGACGACAGTGAGGAATAAAGGATGAACGTTTATTTTTAAAGCTTATAAATGAGTTCTTCATCAAGCTCTCGCGAACCTTCACCATCTATGAAACAAACTTTACCAAACGATTATGGAGCACCTATTGAATATTTCTTACGAGCTGCACAATGGCAAAGAGCAGTCTCACCAAGGTTAGGTGTTCCACCAGCTCCTGTCAAAAATAGCATTTGGTCAAGTCCTTATATAAGATATGGTCTCCCACTAGGTTTGCTAGCTACAGCAGGAGCAATTATGATGTTGAAAAGAAACAAAGCAAATGTTGTAAATAATACTGAAGTAGCTGAAGTTAAACAAACTCCAACATCTTCGCCAAAACCAACGTCAAAACCAACGCCTTCACAAGCAAAACCTTCAATGACTCCTGAACCTATGGAAGTACAAACTCCTGTTCAAAAGTCAACTCCTAAACCGACTCCAACATTTAAACCAGAACCTACTCCTCAAATAAATCGTAAAACTCCTGCGTTTCCTTACTGAAAAAATAACGTTATTTTTATTTAATATTAAAATTTTTATTTGATTGAAATGACGACTAAAGTCACTGAAGCAATGAAACAAAAGTTTTTGGTAGAATACATTAAATCAGGAGCGGTTCCAGAAGGTTTTTACATTCATACTATGAAAGATGGTAGAGTTCTGTTTAGAAAGATAAAACAACCATTAGATAAAGAAGGAATTTTGAGAAAGATTAAACTTCATGAGGACAACATTGCTGAACTTAAGAAGAAGCTAGAAGAGTTGGAGAAAGCAGACGACAGTGAGGAATAAAATATTTCATTAGTTTTATTTTTACTGAAAATTTTTATTTTTATATAAATGACGAAAACTATTGAGATAACAAACTACAACGGTCATGAGTTCAAGAATTTGTTCTTCGTTCCTCGTGAAAATACATTCTATCAGATACGATGGAGAAAGGGTAAAGTTAGTTTGAGCGTTTATGAAGGAATGAAGAATGGAAAGTTTATACAAGCATACGATACAAACGGTAAGCGTGTTTCATTAGCTTTGTCAAAACTTACTAACATTTATTTTGACAGTGATTTTGACTCTGACGATTGGAGCGACAGCAGCGATACTGAAGAATATGAACTATTGTGTGAAGCACAGCAATGGGAAGAGTTGCAATACTTTTGTAAGTGAGAACGTTTATTTTTTACACTAGTGAGGTGAAGTGGTTGACGGCTTTGTAAATATTTAAGGTTAAGTTGGTGTTGTCGTTTGTGTTGTAAAATATACGTTAACGGTTTTGTAAAGTGTCAAATTCACATATAATGGGTAAGGAGGCGCGCAGTGCCTCCGTACACATGATATGTATACTAACTGAAAATTTTCCAATTTTCCAACAAAAATTTTCCAATTCTCCACCAAAAATTTTTAATAAAATATTATTTTACGGCATTGCCTGTCACTTTTTTTCGGTACAAGGCTAATATCACGGTATAACCCCCCTGAAAAGACTTACCTACGCTCTGTAAAAAATACGTTATATTTTCTTTCATATGAGAAAAATGTTTTTCTTTTTTATAATACTATGTGCTTTGTTACTTCATAAATTGTCTATTTTTCTTATTAAAACCTTTTTTCCGTGTGATTCGGAATCTACGCATTCAAAAAATGCGTTTTCCGCTCTCAGAACGCGAAAACAACTTATTCAAATTTCACATGAGGTTTTTGAAGTCTGATTCGATAAACACTAAATATACATTCGATAAGTGTTTATATGGTTCAAATAATTTTGCAAACAGATTATTACAAGTCGAGAAATAAAATTGTGCCAGTTGTTTTTCATTAGATTATATGAACATCTATGTCATCTATGTCTGGTATCTGATTTCTTTGCGATAAGTTAAATGACATCTAGTATTCGATTCATTTATAGCTTCTCATATATGGTATTGCATTATTAGAGATTGGCACTCAAATTTTGATATTCATTGTTTTCTGGTTCCGTAACATTCGAAAATTATTGATGCAAATTAAATAAAATCATTAAGATAAACTTTACCTTAATTATCTCGAACCCACATTCAGTCATTCATAATCCATCGTTATTTTTTCATCGAAAAATTTCCAATCCATCATGTTCACTATGTTTCTGTTGCTTCATATGTGCGTTTTTTGGAAGAGTGGAATAATCAACTTCTCTCCATCATTTCCATCATTTTCGCTCGTAGCAAGTTACCTGAAATGATTGGTCTTCAGATAATACAGAACTTGTATATATCAATTCTCTCTGAAATGTTCGCTCGATACCAATGAATGATTAGAAATCATTCTTTCATTCTCCTTTGAGATACTACTAGTCTGATTTGAGAATTAATCATTTTTTATGAATTTTTGCTTACTTTATCTTATCTGGAAATAGTGATATTTATTCGCTCAAATTCAATTGATGCCTTACGAATCTATCATGCTAATATTTTACAGTTTTCCTAATTTGTATTGTTGCATGCTAAGATCAGTCATAATGTAAACCTCTCAATTTTATTGTCGTGGGAAGTATCTTAATTCCTTCAAAAAAATTGAAAAACTATTTAATTTTAAAAATATAATACTTTTAATTAGTTAATTAATTGGAGATATTTTTAAAAAATCACTTTTGATAATACTTTTGAGAACTTTAATTAAAAAAATATATTCAAAAATATCCAGGATATCAAGCGGGAATTGTTCCTTATGAGGTATATAGTTATGATGTATACCTCATAAGGAACAATTCCCTCCTTAAAACGAGAAAACTTGTTCGAAATTGTTTATCATTTCGAACAAGTTTTCTCGTTTTTAATAACAAACTAAAGGCTATGAGGCACTGATTATATATTAGTGCTTCACAGCCTTTAGTTTCTAATAGATAGCTGGGAAACTTTCTCCAAATGATAAGTTATTCAGAGAAAGTTTCCCAGCTATCAAGAGGGAATTGTTCCTTATGAGGTATATAGTTATGATGTATACCTCATAAGGAACAATTCCCTCCTTAAAATCGTAGACATTTTTATACTTATTAATCAACCATTCAAAATCATATTCCTCTGAAAAGTTATTTTATTAAAAATTTAGAATTTTAATAAATATAGAGTTTGAATTTCATACAATACCTATATATTTTCAATAATGGAATTTGAAAACCATTCTCAAAAGTTCTCAGAAAACCTTTTTTCATTAATTTTAAGAAATCTGAGTATTAAATTAAGTGATAAATTCGTTTGACACTACTTTAATTTTTAAATTCAAAAAATTATATGTGCTTCTTAAAATGACTCAAAAAAATTTTATTATAAAATAATATATAATATTAAAAATCCCACAACATTTTTTACTTTACATAATCGTACTTCCTCGACGATTAATTTTCACTCAATTTCTATCGTTGACCGAACTTAGCATGCAACAGTATGACTATCAGAACATAAGCAGTCTCATTTAGCCTAATATCAAAACATAATCTCAAAGATCATTATTTAAATTAAATAAATAATCATATTTATGTCACTCAATATTGAAAACATCAAAATTAGTCAATTATGTCATCATGACTCAGAAAAAAACGGTTTGGCTCACCAGAATCAAACAATCCACGCGGAGCGACAATGCGCTGGTGCACGGAGTCAATTTGCGTGTAACAAAACCGCAGTTTAAGAACCAGGATGAATGTTCTACCCTTGGGCCGACAACTGCACATACTAATTTTACTATCTTTTGTTTTCTATTTGATTTACTTATGTTTCACTTTTATCCTTTTTAAATTTTTTCAACTCAACATTTTTCTATGAAATCTACAATATTAATATTTATGTGGAGTCTGATAAATCGATATTTGATTCTTTATCTTATAAATTGTTTGTCCTATCATCTTAAATCGTCTGTATTTCGCTTTGGCTAATGAATTACATGTAGATGTAACCCCAAGATATAATATTTTGTTGATTTTATGTTTGAAATTTCAGAAAGCGTGATTATTCAAATCATTTATTAATTGCAAATTCTTATATATACTATGCAGTATTTATTTTTAATGGTGGAAGTCTTTCGATTTGAATAGGTCACAGTCGACGATTATTTTCAAGTCAATTTTTTGTAAAGTTGGTTTGACTTGCCTTTTTTAATAATGTCTAAGCCAATGACTGAGGCACTCAAGAAGATCCAGGCACGCACTGAAGCACAGAAGGCTGCCTACCTCAAGAAGAAGGAAGAGCTCGTTGCTGCTGCCAAGGCTAACGAGGCCAAGATCCAGGAACGCGCTAAGAAGTACGCCGCTGAGTACGTCGCTCAGGTTAAGGCCGAAATCGATGCCGAAAACAAGGCCACAGCTGAAGGCGCTTTCTACGTCCCAGCTGAAGCTAAGTTCGCTTTCGTCATCCGCACAAAGGGTACAAACAAGCTCCACCCACATGTCCGCAAGATCCTCCACCTCTTCAGACTCAACCAGAAGCACAACGCTATCTTCGTTCGCCTTAACAAGGCTACAATCGAGATGCTCAAGCGCGTCACACCACAGGTTGCTTTCGGCTACCCATCTGTTGACATGGTCCGCAAGCTCATCTACAGACTCGGCACAGCCTCCCTCAATGGCCAGCGCATCCCAATCGTTGACAACCAGATCATCAAGGTTGCTCTTGGTCAGTTCGGCATCGAGTCTGTTGAAGACCTTGCTCACGAAATTTACACAGTTGGCCCACACTTCGCTGCTGCTAACCGCTTCCTTGCTGTCTTCAAGCTCCATGCTCCAAAGGGCGGCTACAAGAAGATCAACCGCGCTTACGTCGAGGGTGGTGACTACGGCAACCGCGAACACCTCATCGATGAACTCATCGAGAGAATGATCTAAATAAAATAGAAATCCTGAGCTAGAACCCGGGTTCTTATAATTTAATGATTTTTCTTTGATCTCCAGCTATTTAATACTTCAATTTATAACTGATATTTTTAAAGGATTCAATCTCTTGAAAAATTCTCAAAAATTTAAATGATATAATCATATTCTTTCTTAACATTTAATATATACTAAGCCCACTTGTAAAAAATGAATTTTGAATTTTTCAAATTTTATCAATGTTCTTTTCTAGAATTTTTTTTAAAGAAAACAACAGACTTGTAGATGGCAATATAAACTACAGTATTGGGAAGGTCCGCCCCTAATTCGAACTACTTGGCGAAAACGGTTTTGGCCGGCCTTTGTAATGTCTGCCGAACTTGCTTGCGTTTACGCCGCTCTTATCCTCAACGATGATGGCATCGAGATCACAGCCGAGAAGTTAAACACACTCATCAAGGCTGCTAACGTTAAGCTCGAAAATTACTGGGTTGATCTTTTCGCTGATTACTTCAAGAACCACGATGTCACAGAACTCGTCAAGAATGGCGCTGCCGGTGGTGCTGCTCCAGCTGCTGCTGCTGGTGCTGCTGGCGCCGCTGCCGCTGAGGATGCTCCAAAGGAGGAAGAAAAGAAGGAGGAGGAACCAGCTGCTCCACTCGATCTTGGCGATATGTTCGATTTCTAAACTGCTCTGTCGCGAACAACTTAAACATATAAAATTTTCTCCTAAATGAATTATTCTAATAGCATTCCTACAAATTATTACTTATTTTTATTGTTTTACAAATCGATTTTATTTACTTTCTCTTCTATACGTAACATTTTTGTTACTTATTGTTTTTTTTCGACATGGCCAAATCGAAAAAAATTTTTTTAGAAAAAAAAAACATAATTGAGATATATGATAATCAAACATTTTATACTTTTATTCTTCAATGATAATACCGAAGAATTCTACTGAATTCAAAGCCATTGTGTTATCTCCTCTATGGTTTGCATCAGTCATTCTAATTTTGATATACCTATATGCAGGGCAATCATCGGTGCATTTAAATGTCACAATTTTGTTCGATCCATTCAACTCATCTGTCTTTCTTTCATCAATTTTTGAGTATTCGATATCGTCATTTGATCCTTCTAGGATCCAACTCTTCATATGGCACGAGTCTTCTCCGAACTTTATTGTTTTAAGTGTGTATTGGGAAACTTTAATTTGACGTTCTGCGAAATCGAACCTTACAAACTGATCTACCTTGTTTGATGACATCCAGTAGTCATTTGTATCCCTTCTAACAAGAATTGATGGGTAGTTGTGGTCAGTTGAGCTTCCAATAACTTTAATTTCAACACCACGCGAAACTAAGCTATTTAGGATACCGTCAAGTGGATTTTCACCCATATTAAATGGTGTAAGATGCGCTTGTCTTTGATCAAAAGTACTCGCAGTGTCGTCAATCGAATGTCTTCTTTGTGGACTTCGTTTGTTGTCTTTATGCTTAAGCTGCTCGAGTCTATCGCATAGGTCTTTGATTTGGGCAAACGCTTTTGAAGATTCTTCGTCTTGGTTTTGTGATTCTAACTTCACTTTTTTCTCCAATTCCGTCAAAAGCATTTTTATTGCTGTTAACTCTTCTGTTATGTCCTTTTCTATGGAGTCTTGCTGCTCAACACATTCATTGAGACTGTCTTGTAGATGCTTGACCCTTGTAACAGCTTTTTTCAAGGCTGAATCTGGATTTTGTAAAGATGCGGCATTTGCTTCAGCTTGGGCGTAGTTTTCTTCGAGTTTTGCTGTTTCTTCAACGTAGTACTTCGCAATGGTAAGAAGGTTTGGAGCAATGAACTCTTTATCAAGATTTGGATTTTCTAGTAATTCTACGAGTTGCGAAGAAGGAATTAATTTAAGATCGATGTATTTGGTAAGTTCTGTTGCTTTTTTGCCGTGAATATCTAGCATTAATTTAATAAAATCGTAATAAGTTTGATGATCTGAGATTTTGGCTTCAGGAAGCGATAAAATCTTAGATATTACATCAAAAGGAAGATTAGTAAATGATGACATTGTTATCGCTTTGTTAATATTCTTTGCTAAAATTGTCATCAAAGTTGGTGAAATTTCTCGAGATTTTTCATTTAATTTATCTTTTGAAATGTTGTTTTCTTGTGCGAACTTATCCATTTGATCTATTAATGATTGAATTCTCCATTCTTTGGCGATTTTATATAAATCGTATATATTATCTGTTGTAATACAATATTCTTCGTTATGTATTGCTTTAAGAAACTCTCTGAAAACATTTTCTGTTGTTTGAACAGGTATTTCTAGGAAATCTGTTTTAAATGTCGGTAATAATTCACGGAATTTCAGAGAATGCATGCTAAACATAAATTTGGAAACTTTGTATTTTTCTCCCTTGAAGATTAGCGTAAAATCTCTTGGTAGTTCTGGAGTTTTAGCTCGAAAAGTTTCCATTTATTTTTTTGATTGCTTCTAGATTTTGAATGATTGAGAGTTGATATAATCACGAAAGTGTATAAAACATCATTAATCACAACAATCCGTTCTATCCATGAGTCCCTTTGTTCTAATTCACTCATTTTGATGCGCTCTCTATTAACTATATGTAGAAATGCATTTTAAGCGGAGGGAATATGATAGAGAGATCTTGTTATTAGAACCATTGGGATTTTTAGTGAAAACATAGAATGAATAAAAAACATTTCGATTTCAGCATGAAATCATTATCATTTTTCTTGAACCATAAGCCTACATGTTAATTCTTATGATTGTGTCTATATTGGGTTGAAATAACTCTTGTAAATTCATGAATTGACATATTAATTTTTGTAATTCACCCCTAATTCCATAATTGAAGAACAGGCAGATAAAACTAATTATATACTCTTAACTAACCATATATTTATTGTATACAACAACATGATTTGTCCATGAATTTGAATAAAAATAATTAAAGAGATAAACTTGTCATAAATTCCATTTGACTTTGGAATATTTAAGACAAATTCAACATTATTTATTGGGAAATCTTGTATTAGAAATTCCAAAAATATTTTGAAAAACAGAAAATAAAAAGAAAAAATACGAAATTTAGATCAAAATAGAGTTATTGAGATTTTTTTGGAAAAATAAAAATATTCTATTATGTGTATATAATTGAAATTTATCAAATATATTAAGGGTTTCGTTTTGCTAAAATTGTCACTTTTATAGCATATTTGTTTTTGGATGTTTTGCGAAACCAAAAAAAAAAAAACTATGATATACAATGTGTGTGTAAAGAAAATACTTTATTTACTAGTTAAAAAATCATTTGGTATTGATCAAGTTATTTTTTCTGGATAAGATATTATATGGATAATTGGATAGAAAATACAATTATATAATCCTGTACCTGGTTTAATTAAGCTAATTGTCATCAGAAACTTGTAATTTTTATGAATTTCAGATTTTCTTTTCATTACTGCTTTTCTTAATAGGTCAAGTTCTTATTTACGTTATAAAGTATGATATTTACAAATATCAAGTTATCATGTTTTTTGAGAAATTATGAGAAACAAACAAAAATGAAAAAGATAGGAATAGCAATGAATAGTGATGTGGGTATAGAAAATGTAAGAGATATGAATGCAAAGCAATCAGTATTTAGGACATTGACCATAGATTTCGAAAAAAAAATGCTGCATATTGAGCGAAAACTATGATTATATTATAAGGCTGTCATTTAAAGCATAATGAAACTATTACCTTTTCATTTTAATCAAATAAGATAGTAAAGATTTTTGAATTAGCTAGAAACTGATGAGATGTTTTCACAAATCAGATTTTTAATCTCTATAATGCATAATTCACTCAATATCTCAATTTTGATATTGCGAGATATTTTTGCTATCGGTTTCGCAATTTTGACACAATAGCAAGAGGGTTCTATAAGCATTATTATCAACGTAGAATCTGAATATCATATCAGAAAATGTCGCAAATCTGACATTTACCCGACCAAATAGCAAAAATAATTGAATACTTTTCGCAAAAACTTTAAAAATCGATAAAAATATGAAATATAGATATTAAAGAGACTTTTTATATAATATTCATAAAGATTTTCCAAAAATATGATACCGCAAAATTAAAAAAGTGACGTCTTGAGTGGAGTCAAAGGTCGAAATTGCTAGCTAAATGTTTTTTAGCGAAATTGCGTATTGTACGTTTTTTTCGCAAAACGAAACCCTTAAATATATCTCATGAAAACTATTTTTAAATGAAATTTATATTTTGTCACTTTTTCAAAAATAGCACTTTGATTTTCGAAATTTATGAATAAAAACGAGAATGTCTTATCTCGTGTTAAGCCAATTTCAAAAATCGGAAGTGAACTTGTACTAGGATGCATGAAAATACTACATTTTGTTAATGGAAAGACAATAAAAGCTTGTTTATTAGCGACCGAGTTCGAATTCATTGTTCTTGAAAAGACATCACATGATCAAGATCTGCAAATAGTCGTTAGATTTTTCTGGGATGAACTAAATCTACTAGTTACTCAGTCAGATTCACGAATATATGCAAAAACAGCTAAAACAGAGATCGAATTCGAAATACAAAATGCATTTCAAGTGTGTCTCTCCATGCATACATATTGCACTCGTTTGGGCGGCAAATGTAAATTAGATTCCGACAGAATTAAACCTCAAGTGCCAACATCGCTTTGGTTTTTGTATAAATTCAAATATTCACTATTTAAACGCGGAATATCACCTCCTCAGTACCTTGTCAATGAGATTGAATCATCTCTTCGTCAAAATTTGCCTACATTAGACTTAAACAAGATTCGCTGTTCAAATAAGTACCTTCCTGATTTACTAAATGCATTTGTAGATGCAAATTGCTTCAAAGAAATCGTATTTCCTGCATCAGATAAAGATACAAATTGGAAATTAATAATTCCATTCATTCAGTCAATGAAATACTACGAAACAATTACATTCGCAGAATCTATTAACACCCAGCTATCTCAAGTAGTTACTGCACTTCAATCAAACAATGATACAAAACTACAAAATATTTCTTTCATTAAAAGTAAAATAAACAGCGAAAATATGCCCCTTTTCTCCAAACTAATTACATGCAGACGCTTTTCAAAGCTAACGTTAATTGATGCCATTGAAACAAATTATATTGAGAGATTTATCAAAGAATTTTCAGAATTAGATAGTTCAAAGCTACTCGATACAATTGTTATCAAAGATACGCCTACGTTACCTGTTGATTTATTGATGAAAAACCTTCCATCAATCAAAACTTTTGAATTTCACAATTGCCAGGTCCAAGTTGACACAATCTTCCCATACTTATCAAATTCAAACCTTAAAGGAATCGTCGTTGATGGCGGTGTCGTTTCTGGCAAAGAATTAGATAGAATTTTAATTTCTCCAACGATAGTGAACTTTACCTTCTCTCATATCAGATGGGAAAACTACAGTTTAATATCAATGTGGTGCCGTATCCTCAATCATACTCCACAAAGCGATTTTATCTCAATGGATCTAAGTTACGCTCAAACAGGACCACAGAGCTGGAACTCCTTCTTCCAAGTGTACTGCGGATCCCATGCAAAGACTATCAAGTCAATAAACTGGTCAGGAAACCAAATAGCCCCAGTTTTCCTTCAATTTTGTGCCAGCTCTCAAAATTTGAATACTTTACAACTTGACGGGTGTTACACTGCTCAAACATCCAATTGTTTTGTATCGGATTTTGCAGATATGATGAAGAGCAACAAATATATCACGGAATTAATTATCAGAGGCATTGATGAAAGTTCAAGAGCTGATTCGAGTATTTCACGATTTTTAGAGGCATTGGCGACCAACCAAACATTGCTATCTCTTGACTTAAGTGGGCAACCACTAGGAGATAATGGTTTGTCTGCTTTAGGCAATTTATTGTTACAAAACAAGAAAATCCGAAAGATTAAGTTTGACGGATCGCTCGATACTACGTACGACGTCCTCCAGCACTTCTTCCAGAAGCTTTCCAGCCGTGATGCACCTTGCGATATCGAATGGCCGTTCCAGGAAATCGCAAAGTTGAGAAATCTAAATGGAATTTCTGCTTCCAGTGTAAATAAACTAAGGCAATACTGGAAGACGGCACTCAGCGGTGGAAAGTCAAATGATCTTATTACTGACATTGAAGAAGAGCCGGATATTAGCCTTGTCGACGTTTTTAATGGTTCTTCTTCCGCATTTGATGAATTCTCAAATTCACCACTCTGGAAAATAGATCTACCGCCAATCCCAGAACCGGATAACTCTCATATACTGCAAAATGCAGCTTCGGAGTATTCCGTTGCCGAATTATTGAAATTAATGATGCAGAAATCGGATTAATGTTTTTTAGTAAATAGTATATTTATATTGTTTTTGGATCGTTCGATATCTTATTCTTTTGATTCTTTGAAGTATTTTGAATATTTTTTGATTCGGCTTTCTTCAGTACCCTCAAATTTTTAGTTTTTCAATTTCCCTGAGATCAAAAATTTGATTATAACCGAGTCAGATTTTAGCATTTGTTCATCATAGTATTACCATTATAAAGGTTCATTGATATCCTATACTTCCATATCATAACTTTCATGAAAGTACATTTTAAATAAGAAAATCTACTTGTTAATAATGGAGTGCGTTTTGGAAGTGCATTGTAAATTTCTAGAACAATGAATTCTGTATTTTGAATCCTTGAAAAAGCACAAAACAGTATTTATGTTTCTACATAGCTCAAACAACATTCGTAACTTGATAACAAATTTCAATTTCATAAAAATTACCAATATTATGGCTCTAGAAACTTTTGAATTATTTAGGAAGAGATACTGAAATTAAAATTTTAAACATGAAATTTAGGAAAATGTCAAAAGTACTATAATTGAATCACGAAGAAATCACTTGGCAGTCAGATTTATGTTTTGAGGTTATATTCAACAGGGAGCAACAATGTCAACATCAATTTTTAATCTAATATATTATATGTATTAGACACATATCATAATTTAGAAAGATAATAACACGAAATAAATGTTGTAAATACATTCTGTTTTGATTGAAATATTTTTAAGTTTATAAACATTCTGATTTCGAAAAACATATTTGAATAACGCACTATATCAAAATAATTCAACTTAAAATTTTGAATATTTTTTTTCAATTTAAAATTTTCATTTATTTTTTTATTGATACATTATGTCTGCCACAGAGAATCAAGAACATTCATATCATCGGACCCGTATTGCAGGACGTGAAGAACCAAAAGAGATCACATGTATCGAAGACTTACCAAAGAAATATCCAAGTTGGATTAAGGTCAATAATTTTAAAACGATTTTCCCTCCACTCACTACATTAAATGTTACAATAAATCCTGTTGTCATTAAATATTTTAAAAGACAAACCTTCTTCACACGATTAAAAGCCAACTTCAAAGGCTATGAGATTTTAGTCTTGTCCGATTTATTACGATTTAACAGATTCTACAAATTAAATGATGATGACATTACGCTTTTAGGAAAAGTAGGAATGAAACTATTTCTTGAAGATTATTCATTAGGTGCATTTGAAGAAATTCACTATTATCGAGCTAATAGAAAATCATTTATACTTGATGGGATTATTTTAGATTATGCAAAATTACATAACGCGAACAATGAAGTAATTAATTCAATTCAAGAACTTGCAAATGGAATTAAATATTCAGATGATTTCGAATTTAGTGATAGATGGCTTCCAAAAAACAATTATCTCTATTCTCCATTTATTAACTACAAAACAGGAGAATATACTCCAACTACCACTTATTCTCTTGAAGAACTCGGACTTGAAGAACTCCATGTTGTCGACTGCCATTGGTCAAAGCAAACGAGCTAATTTTTTTTAAAATTATTTAATTAAATTTCTTTATTTTATTTCTAACTGACTTACCATGTAATATTTGCTCTCAATATTGAATATGCTATCAATATTGTAATGATTATAAATCTGATATTTTGAAATATAATTTTTGTATTAATCTGTATAAATTATCAAGTATTTTCGACTTTGAATAGTAATTTTGATCTATTAAAAAAATACATAATGTTATTGAATGAGCTAGATGAATTCTAAATTAAAATCAGAGAACTTTTGATTTCGATTTTTTTTTGAGATTAATCCTTTGATATATTGATCGAGATCATAGTTATAATCTCAAAAATTTTTTATGAATAAGATTTTGTACTCTCTGGAAGATCTCTAATTTGAAGAATTCCATGTTGTCAACTGCCGTTGGTCACTGCAAAAATGATAGCTCTTCAATCAATCAACGTTCATTCATAACAAATTAAAAATAAAAACTCTTGAAAAACAATATTCATTTATCAAATGAATACAGAATTTAGAATTTACTTTAAGTTCACATTCTTTTGGGAATTCTCCAAATATGGAAATAACTCAAAATCATCAGATAAAGGATATTAATCGTATAATTTTGATTTTCCTGAACTTTGATGTATCATGCAAGACTACGTGATTGATATATCTTTCATTGTTACAAAACATTTTATGATAGTATTAATATGCCATTTGAATCATATATTTTTCATATTACAATGTTGTTAGTGTTATTAGGTTCATTATTCATTTTTCCAAATTAATAATAACTGGAAATTATTCTTCCTAATGGAAATGAAAGCAGAATCATGTGTGGGAAAATATCTACCATAAATTACTTAAAAAAATCAATAAGTGAAAGTGAATGCCGATTTGAATTCCTGACTTTTAATCATTAAAAAATATTTCGACTCTCTTTTGATTGATATCAATTTCACTTTACTAAAGACAGTTCATGTAACCTAATTCTTTAATAAAAATCAAGGCATGAACAAAGACATAAACAGAAACACCTTCAAGATAGATTCGATTCAATATATAAGAAACGAGTTTGTCATCAGCTTTCAATTTCGTCTCTTGCCTCTGAAATAACTTCTTATATTGTCTCCAAAGTTATATCATCTAAACTTATATAAAAATATTTATGAGTAAAAATTTATGCACTTTTCATGATAATCAACAGTTTACAAATAGCATAATTAAATAATTTTTTACACAGACTCCCCGGCGTTCAATGATCAAAGATACTTTAATCAGTGAATATACTTCAGAGACATTCTGATTTTCATTTGATGAATAAATATTTAATGTTTTATACTTGACATATAAAGTGTAAGAGGAATATGTCAATCCAAACTTGTTTGAAAACAACATCAATCAACACAACAAACAACATTTTAAAATATTTGCTAACAAGTCATTAAGAATCAACACAAACAAAACAAACATCATCGATATCATATTAGATTTTGATTTTAATTTTGATCTCCAAGCTCAAACAAAACAAAACAAAACAAATAAAGGGATATATTGAATGATTTACGATAAAATATTAACTTCTATTTATATAATCAACAGGGAGCAACAATGTCAACATCAATTTTTAATCTAATATATTATATGTATTAGACACATATCATAATTTAGAAAGATAATAACACGAAATAAATGTTGTAAATACATTCTGTTTTGATTGAAATATTTTTAAGTTTATAAACATTCTGATTTCGAAAAACATATTTGAATAACGCACTATATCAAAATAATTCAACTTAAAATTTTGAATATTTTTTTTCAATTTAAAATTTTCATTTATTTTTTTATTGATACATTATGTCTGCCACAGAGAATCAAGAACATTCATATCATCGGACCCGTATTGCAGGACGTGAAGAACCAAAAGAGATCACATGTATCGAAGACTTACCAAAGAAATATCCAAGTTGGATTAAGGTCAATAATTTTAAAACGATTTTCCCTCCACTCACTACATTAAATGTTACAATAAATCCTATTATCATTAAATATTTTAAAAGACAAACCTTCTTCACTCGATCAAAATCAGAATTTAGAGGTTACAAATTTTTCGCCTTCCAAGAATTATTACGATTTAATAGATTCTACGAATTGAATGATGATGACATTACGCTTTTAGGAAAACTAGGAATGAAACTATTTCTCGAAGATTATTCATTAGGCGAATATCGAGAAATCCACTATCATAGAGCTAATAAAATATCATTCATAATTGATGGAATTATTTTAGATTATGCAAAGTTACATAATGCAAGCATTGATGTAATTAATTCAATTCAAGAACTTGCAAATGGAATTAAATATTCAGATGATTTCGAATTTAGTGATAGATGGCTTCCAAAAAACAATTATCTCTATTCTCCATTTATTAACTACAAAACTGGAAAATATACTAGAATTCCAAATCGTTCTCTTGAAGAACTCGGACTTGAAGAACTCCACGTGGTCAACTGCCGTTGGTCAAAGGATAAATGATAGCTTTGCTTCTTATTTTTTTTAAATATTTTTTTTCTGACTAAATTACCGAGATCGAAATTAACAAATGTTTTTTTTGTATTCATCGATGTTTAATATTCCATGTCTTTGTGAATATTTCTTTCACACGGTGCAAATATCAATGAAAAAAGATAATAAATTGGAAAACACCCTTCATTTTGCAGCTCACAATAATAAAGGAATAGCCAAACCTTTCAATTCGCTTTGTTATAATTTCAATGAAAAAGATTAAGATGGAAAAACACCTCTTCATTATACAGCTGAGTTTAATTGCATCAAAGAAACAGAATTTCTTATTTCACATGGTGTAAATATCAATGAAAAAGATGGAAATGGAGAAACGGCTCTTCAAATTGCATTACGTCTGAATTCTAGAGAAACAGCACAAATTCTCATTTCACATGGTGCAAATATCAATTAAAAGCCAAACGAGTTAAACAACAATACAAAGGTGATGATTACAATTACAACGAAAATTAAATAAACAATAACTTTTATTGAAATATTATAAATAATCTGTTTTTAAAATTTCAGCTTCCCTATACATATTACTTTCTGACATATTCTCAAAAAGCCGAACACATTCTTGAAGAGATACTGAAATTAAACTTTGAAACATGAAATTTAGGAAAATGTCAAAAGTATTATAATTGAACCAAGATGAAATCACTTTGTAGTCAGATTCAACAGGGAGCAACAATGTCAACATAAATTTTTAATCTAATATATTATATGTATTAGACACATATCATAATTTAGAAAGATAATAATCTTTAGAATCGTTTTGTGTATCTTTAGATTTTGATGGACGAAGTGCAAATACAACCAAATAATCCAGCCGAGCCATTGTTTAATACGCAACCTTCTTCCTCAACAGTCCCTTCCTCAACAAATAGCTCTGCAAGCGATGATGTTTGTATGATCTGCCCTGCCTATGACAAGTCATGGCTTTACTGTGCACACGATACTCCAAGATGCAAAAAGGCAACTCATGCATTCATTCAAAGGGAAAATTACCTACAGTTTGCGAGCAACCTCAGCTTGCTCAGTATTTTCAACGACAAAAGATAACAAGCATGCTAATGAGTGACTACGATAGGGCTCACAAATATAATGAGCTTAAAAATCAGTTTTCAGAAGCTTGCGCTTTATATGATATAAAAGACAACAAAGCCAATTACCTAGAAGAAGTTGAACGCAAGATTAACAGTACAGAAGATAGTTCTACCAAGTGCACTGCAAATTGGAACAAAAAAATGCAAGATTTCAAAATTGATTGTTTATACAAACTTGACGATCTTAAAATCAAACATTTGGCTGAAATAGAGAAATTTAATGACTACTGGACAAGTGATAACGTCGTAAATCGTTATTCCAGCCCTTCTTCAACACTTCGAGATTTATACAACCAAGAAACTAAATTTATTGACTTTAAAGACTACAATCAAGCTTCTATCATTCGTTCCCGGCGTAAGGAACAAGAGAAAAAGGAAACAGAAGCTGCACAGAACCAATTAATTTCAGATGCCAAAGTTAAATTAGAAGTACTTAGAAAAAAGCACCAATATGAGTTAGATAGATAGATTAGAAGCGTATTATGTAGAAGGAGTAACCAACTTAAAACTGAAGAAAGAAAAAGAAGAATTATTATTCGAAAAAAGATTGACAAAACTGAAGAAAGACAGAGAAAATCCAGTAAACAGAGCACCACTCCCTCAATCGTGGAGGTTTTCGGAGATGGGGACTCAAATTCCGATGGCTGTGACAACTCCAAGAACAAGAGTGAAATTAGCGAATTTCAAGAAGAGCAAACAGATTACCAAGCTGGAAATTAAGGGTACAACGTCACGCCCTGCAACATCTCTCCAGCGCGTAAGCTTATCTTATTAAAATATGTATTGTTTTTTTATATATAAAATATAGACATGTTTAATGCTTTTATTTATCAAGAGAAAGCCATCTACAAGTAAACTTCTCTCCATTATGGAATAGCATGTATCAGATAACTTATATTAGAGTGATAAGAAAGTAAAAAAAAAAACGATCAAAATATAATCAATATGATACACTGAAAATGCAGGAAATCATCAACATGTTTTTTAATCGTTTCTTCGACAGTTTTTTCCTGCCCTCGACACTTTTTTCGGGGGATTGTATTTCAAGCTTTCCAGTTCTTAAAGTATTCTTGATCAAAAATTGTTCCAAATACTTCGATCTTTTTTCTTTGTAATATTAGGGCTATTTGATCATATTATGGAAGATGTTGATTAATGATTCTATCTTATAATATCTACTTTACTATTGACATCATACCATTTTATATCAATAAAAGTAATAAAAATACATAATTTAATATCGAGTAGGTGCCAAAAGTGCTTACTCTTAAACAACCATCGGATTTCCGGGTGAAATCGTGACACACTTTCGTCTTTCGTAGGCGGTGGTGGTTGTTACAAAAGGTAACTTCGAATGTAGCGTGAAATCTGCAAAAAAAATTCTGAAATTTGAATGGATAACACAAAAATTGAATAGTTTACGTCAATAAAAAAGAGAAAAATGAAGTCAATGTGCCTCGAACCTAGGACTTAGAAAAGAAATCCCACTGTTTATCCCATTACACTACATGCATCTCTCACCTCAGTGAATGAGATCAACTATATGATAACTTTTTCCCCATTATATTCTTGTGGAAAAGTGACAAATAGCAACTTTTACCCTCTCTCATTTAATATCCGAAATCCGTGATATCATTGCTTTTCCTATGCATAACATTGAATTTTTTTCCTCTTAATGAATAACAAAGATATCTTATGTCGTAAAATACAAATTCGTTATTTTTTAAAAACGATTAATGTCTGATCAAGACGTTCATCCAAACATTCTTCACTCGATCAAAATCAGAATTTAGAGGTTACAAATTTTTCGCCTTCCAAGAATTATTACGTTTTAACAGATTCTACGAATTGAATGATGATGACATTACGCTTTTAGGAAAACTAGGAATGAAACTATTTCTCGAAGATTATTCATTAGGCGAATATCGAGAAATCCACTATCATAGAGCTAATAAAATATCATTCATAATTGATGGAATTATTTTAGATTATGCAAAGTTACATAATGCAAGCATTGATGTAATTAATTCAATTCAAGAACTTGCAAATGGAATTAAATATTCAGATGATTTCGAATTTAGTGATAGATGGCTTCCAAAAAACAATTATCTCTATTCTCCATTTATTAACTACAAAACTGGAAAATATACTAGAATTCCAAATCGTTCTCTTGAAGAACTCGGACTTGAAGAACTCCACGTGGTCAACTGCCGTTGGTCCAAGAAAAAATGATTACTGGGATATTTTGAATTTACACCTAATTTTCATTTTTAACTGAATTATCAAGTAACATATGTTAGATTTTAATAAGAGATTATAGCGTCATTTACAACTTGAATTTGTAGCAAGTGATAATTTCACATTTTGTGAAATTAAAAATTAAATGATTTTTAACGAGATCGAATGCATAAAGCAAATGTCATATATTATCAGAACAATTTTAAAAGGCTTTGATAGAGCCAAAATAATAAAATGTTCGACAAGGAAATTGTTTATTTTGTCTTGTTTAAATTAAAGATTTCTACTATTTCTTTGTAATTACGCCTGGATGCTATATAAAGAGGGGTAGATCCATCTTTGTTTTTAGCATTGATATCTGCACCATTTGAAATAAGAATTTCTGCGGTTTCTTTACTATTATTCATGGCTGCATAATGAAGAGGGATAGATCCATCTTTGTTTTTAGCATTGATATCTGCACCATTTGAAATAAGAATTTCTGCAGTTTCTTTACTATTATTCATGGCTGCATAATGAAGAGGGGTCCATCTATTTTGAGTTTTAGCATTGATATCTGCACCATTTGAAATAAGAATTTCTGCGGTTTCTTTACTATTATCTCTAGCTGCATAATGAAGAGGGGTCCATCTATTTTGAGTTTTAGCATTGATATCTGCACCATTTGAAATAAGAATTTCTGCGGTTTCTTTACTATTATCTCTAGCTGCATAATGAAGAGGAGTCCATCCATCTTCGTTTTTAGCATTGATATCTGCACCATTTGAAATAAGAATTTCTGCAGTTTCTTTACTATTATCTCTAGCTGCATAATGAAGAGGGGTCCATCTATTTTGAGTTTTAGCATTGATATCTGCACCATTTGAAATAAGAATTTCTGCGGTTTCTTTACTATTATTCATGGCTGCATAATGAAGAGGGGTCCATCCATCATGTTCTTTAGCATTGATATCTGCACCATTTGAAATAAGAATTTCTGCGGTTTCTTTACTATTATTCATGGCTGCATAATGAAGAGGGATAGATCCATCTTTGTTTTTAGCATTGATATCTGCACCATTTGAAATAAGAATTTCTGCGGTTTCTTTACTATTATTCATGGCTGCATAATGAAGAGGGGTCCATCTATTTTGAGTTTTAGCATTGATATCTGCACCATTTGAAATAAGAATTTCTGCGGTTTCTTTACTATTATTCATGGCTGCATAATGAAGAGGGATAGATCCATTTTGAGTTTTAGCATTGATATCTGCACCATTAGAAATAAAATATTCTAAAAGTGATGAAAGATGGAAATTCGGAGAATAAACAAAACATGTGTTGATGTCATTTGTTTGATCCAAGTAAACTAAAAATGATTGAAGATTATTGAATTTAGAGCACGATTCTATATCAATTTTTATATTGTGTTCATTCATCAAAAATGTAACAAAATCGATATTGTGTGATATTATTGCATATTCCATGCATTCATTATCTGGTTTTTGTACTTTCAAGCATTCATTCATAATGTCTGGATTTCCACCCAAAAACGAATATCTAAGACAATTTGGAGTTATTTCTGATTGAAATTTCGTTATTAAAAACTTAAAACAATCAACAGATCCATGATAACAACATAATTCAAGTAACGAAAAACCTCCTCTTGAATATGGATATAAATCACTTTTTAATTTTTGATTTTTATCAAATCCTTCTCCTTCTGTAAAATTTATAAATGATATTTTGTCATCATCCATAATAGATCTGTGAATTGTTTTTTGTTCGTGAATATCAGATGAATAATGAGAATCTTCAAAATCGTTAAAACTTTTTTGCCCGTTTTCATTCAATACAATATTGTATTCTTTGTAGAAAAGGTAATTAAAAACCATGTTGATTTTGTTGACCTGATTTAGATGGTATTCGTCAACAATTTGTTTGGCAATCGCTAAATATGACTTCATGTAGCGGTTGTTATAAATTGAAAGTTGAGATATTTTATTGATAATTTCACCAGGCGGAATTCGATAAGAGTCAATCAGGTTTTGTTCGATTTTTTTGTAAATTGCGTTTAATTTTTCTTCGTCATTTGTTTTCAGCCTGTACAAAGCATTGAAGACATCATTATATCCTGTAAAAATCCCCATCAAATTGTCATAATGAGTTTGGTTTGCTTTTCCCTTGGACATCAACCAAAAATTTTAGACAAAAGTGTATTTTCCCTAAAAAATTCAGTGCACTTTTCAAAAATAATCATATCAGTAGATAGGGTATAATATAGAGGAGCTTTAGGAATAACTTAAAATCCGGGAAACTCAATATTCAACGAGAAAAACGCTTAACGAATCTCACTTTCGGTGTAAACATCACAAAATTTTTTTTGGTACCAAATAATGGGTTATGCAAGATATTGCAAAATATTTTTGATAACTTGTAAAAAAAGCGTAAACTTCAGAATACACAATAATATATTATTTGGATACTATATATAGTTACGATAAGGTGGTCGTTTCTGGTTGATAAACCCAAAATCTGGGAAAAGCCAGTGGGGAAAAAATAATCTTGTAAAAAAATCGGGCCTCCGGCGGCAGCGCTAGCCCTTCGGGCACGTCGCCGCCTCCGGCCATGAACATCACAAAGTTAATGTCGCCATTTATGAAATATGCCCTATATTATTTTTCCTTTTTCTTTCCTTTCCTCCTTTTTCCTTTTATTTTCTCCTTCTCTTTCTGTTTTTTCTTTATTCATTGATTTCCTCTTGGTATTTCGAAATTTTATTCAAATAATTTAATAACTTTATAAACCAATTAGTTTAATAATTTATACATTATCTACCAATTTTACACTTCAAATATTACAGTTTTTTAAAGTGGATCAAATTACATTTTATTAAGATATTAAAGTTTTGGAATCAGTATTATTTTGAAAAATCACCTAAGTTATTTAATTAAAATGGTATTATTCAAATATTGAAATTTAAATATAATTTGATTTGCTTAATTTTTTAAATCTGTAAGTACAGTTTTGTTTGAAGTAACAAAAAATGATATATGCAGTTAGCGAAGTAAATTTACTAATAATAAAAATAGTTTGCTCTAATTCAATTAATTTAAACCTTTGGTAATGATAGAACATGCATAATATTTAAAATATGGATGAAATTCTTTATATAAAGGTAAGCTGATGAGTTTTTTTCGAATCTGGGTTTAAAATATCTGAAGGTAAACAATTGATCTTAAGTGTTTATGCTGTATACCAAGAATTACATTAGATTCATTGTTGACTATTTGTTCAAATCTTTCCCATTCAATCACAGGATACTGAATCTGATGGAAAATCATTATTACTGTGAAATTCGCATTGATATCATATGATGATCCATTGCCCGAGAAGTTCGGTGTATCCCAAGTATATGAGGAACACGTATGTTTTTCCCCAGATTTTGGATGAGGTATGGTGAAAATTGAGAACTTTTGTAAAGAAATTGAGAGATTTTGTAAAAAAAATTGAGAGGAAAATCTGGTGAAAGAATCACAGATGTGGTGATACCAGAAGGTATGAGAATTGGATGAATACAGGAAAGTATGCTCCTATATGAATAGTAGAAACATGATCCATTATCAAATCATCTGGGAAACAACTTTTTCTTCTCCAAAAATATTTTGAAAATGAAAAAATGAAAAAAATTTATTACCATAAAAACCAGATTTTATTACCTCGGGGAACGTTTCCCAGCACTTTTCCACCAGAATCGGCCACCTTAGTTACGAATATTATTGCCACTCAAAAATCACGATTTCAATTTTTCTCGAAATCTAGCCTTGAAATGTATATTAATTTTACTAAATATAAGCATTATATTATATGCTAATGGACTTTTTGCATTCGTCCCTATTAAACATGTATATATTCCTCCAAAGTTCTTTCAATTTCATTGAAAGGGAGGAAAAATTGAATTCATGAAGATTTATTTAGCAGGGGAAGCCAAATGCAATTTATAAATCAAATCAAACTAAGAATACGAGACAATAATATTTTTTATCTCGAAAAGGATAAAATTTAAGTCAAAAAATTATAAGTATAGAATATCCATTTAGTAGATATTATTTATGCACAAAAAGAATACAAATAAAGTCTTCATCCTATCGGCGCATCACACCGATAGAATAAATTCAAATCCTAGATTAACGTCTTTTTCTTATTGGATTTAATATCGATCCCCTAATAAATCAAAATAAAAATTGAATAAACAGTGAAATTTCATAAAAATCTGCAAGAATAAATTTAATTTAATAAAGAACGAGTCAGTAATTGTAGCGCCTTAAAAAACATGCATTTTTTTCAGAGACGTCGTTTAGTTTTTGTTTTTCAATTAAAAGTGACATAAACGGTTTACTCTATTTTTTGACCTCCTTTTGAATGTAGATTTTGCTATACTCTTTGTCCAATTATTTCAAACAAAATACTTATTTTAAAATGATTTTTTTTGAGATAACTTGGCGGCTTTTATTCAGAACAAGAATATTGAATGTCGGGGAGTACCACATTGTTTTCACAAGATGGGGACATTCATCAGACACCCGAATCCAACACAAGCCAGGTTAGTTCAGACAATACAGAAGATCCGAAATACATAACTGTTGATCAGGTTTTACAATTGCTTGACCCCGTGAAAGAGGGAACTGATCAGAAAATAGATAACTATGTACGCAAGCATAACATTTTTATTCTGGAACATAAAGTTAAACATGTTAATAAAAACATAAATACTATTCGCCACTACTGGAACGACATCACACCTTGCGAAATGATTGTTGCCCTTGACGAATCTCATGGTGATGTTGATGAGTTAGCGATGCATCTATTAAATGACTCATTCAAGCCAATGATACGAAAGTTAGTCCAGGAACGCCTTCAGCATAAACCAGTAGAAGTTCATGAGATTCCAGAGTCAGATAATGACCCTGACGATGATAATTTTGTAGGTGAGGAAGAAGAGGATGATTACTTCGAGCCATTAATGGAGGAAGAAGTCGTACATGTTGTTCACCATCGGCATTCTAAATCTAATCCTAATCAGCATGTAAAAGTCGGGCCAGCTCCAAAAGGCGTTGACCAAAAAACATGGGATAATTGGAGCGATGCTCGAAGAATGTCATTTTTACGAGCATCGAACTTCCCAAACGCTTACTACTACAGGCATTTGCCACCAGGTGAGAAGCAAGTTAATGGTAGCTGGTCAGAAAGGGAAAAGGAGCTATTTATGCAACGCGTCAAAGAATTTAGAGGAAATTCAACCACCATGTCAGGAGATTGGGGCCTATTTTCCCTTGCAATCCCTGGCAGAGTTGGCTATCAATGCTCTAACTTTTACAGAAAGCTTGTCGAGGCTGGCGAAATCTACGATTCAAATTATGTCAAGGGCGAAGGTGGAAAAATCCATCATAAATCGAGAATACATGATGGCAAGATCATAACGCGCACAAATGGTAGGGTTAGAAAGCATCGCGCAATTGCAGCTCAATTCGTTGACCTTTCGAAGATCAAATCCATACAGTTCATTTACACAAATGAGGAAGATGGAGTCGAACCAGATGAGCATCTCAGTAGATACGAGGCCTGGGCTGCACAAAATCCAATTCCAAACATGATCGATGACATTACAGGCGACAAAATCAGAGTTCCAGCTATTTCACCTGATGGTTATGTCCTTGATTACAATACTTGGATTAATACGTTAAAGAATCATAAAGAAAATCCATTTACAAGAGTCCCTGTTACAAAGAGACAGCTTGTTATATTGACCAATGACAATTTCAATGAATACAAGGAGAGAATTGTCAATTATAATGTTTGTTGAAATTTATTTTTAATATTTTTACTTTTAGGTAAAATTGTTTGTTTCCAACTATTGTATTTCTTAGTTCAACAAGGTGAATTTGGTATTCAATGAGAAAATCGAATTAAGATGGGAAAATAGTTTTATCATATTGGAGTTATGATTTGAATTATACAGAAAAGGATATATTTTATCCAATCATGCTAACACATGCAAGATCATATCTCAAAGTTATTTTAAAAATTCTGATAAATTAATTCAAATTTAGGATCAATTACATCAGTATAAAAACTCTTAAATAAATATGTTTAGCATAAAACCATTATTCTCTTAACTTATCAACTAAGAAATCAATTGTTGCAAATCAATTTTTAGACCATTACCCATTTCACACGAGAACTGCTTTGCAATAGTCAAAAAACATCAATCAATTCTCAACAAAAATGATATTTATGAAAGGATTTTTAATGAGGCTCGTATGATTAAAAAAGATAGTAACACAGCAATTATCATTAAGTATAGATTAATCAGAAAACCAAATCATTAGTAAATTCGTTTGTAAAGATATTCGTTTTCGATCAATATATTTCGAGTTTTTTAAATCTATTTCGTTGAGCAGTAATTTGATTATAATAGTTAATGTCCTTTTATTTGAATCTTAAATATGATAAATTTTCTTTTGGATAAAGATTAGTCTCGGCCAGATTCCACTCAAAAAAATGACAGATTAAAACCTTATCTTCCCATTCAGAATAATTTTGAGACACAAATAATCGTATGCTTTATCATACTTGTTACATTTTGGTTAATTCTATTAACGAGTCAAAATGCACAGTACAAATGGTAACCGAAAAAAATTTGTGAGAACTGTGAAAATAATTCATAACGGGTAAATCATGTGATAAGTAATATTCAGATACATATATTTTTTTGATTTTCAATTTCACATTTCATAAAAAATTGGGACCCACTCTCAAAATTTAGAATGAGTGAATTTCCTGGAGATCTCGGCAGGAGTTGGAATGGAACTCCTCCAGAAGTTCCGAATTATTTAATCCCAACAGACTTACCTAATTTTTCTTATCCAAATGACTACGCAGCGAAGTTTAACGCCGATCCATTAACAATGCTAATTGAAGCCATTAAAACAGATTCGAATAATGCACATCTACAAAACCTGGGTCCATACTTATTCTATTGCAAGGGAATATATCCATCAACAGTTTCGAAATTAATTTTTAGTCCTCAATTTCCTTTCGATTTGAAGTCATTTCTTTACTTTTATTTCAACTCTATAATACACGACTTCACTAGTTTATCAGATTCTGTCTACTATTGCTTTTCGAGAATTGCTTTTCCCGATAATAAAGATGAAATTCAACTTATCCTTGATATGTTCTCAGGAATCTATCTCACTTGCAATCCATCATTCGAATATGATATCCCAACGCTCTCGAATCTACTAAAGGCGTTGTTGATTCAGTCTGGCTTCAACGTTCCAGGCAAAAAGTTCCCGAAATCCAAATATCTTGAGCTGACCAATAACAATAAGATACCAAGGCCATTCAGAGAGCGTGTTTTTGATGATTTGGAAAATCGTCCATTCCCTGTATTTTTCACTTTTACAAATTTCAACAAACCACCAGAATACGAAAAGCGTGGCATGCTTAAGAAGATCGGTGGTCTCTTCAAGACCAAGAACGATCGTTGTTTCGCAATAGATGGCTTCGTATTGAAATATTATAACGACAATACAATGAAAGGTCTCATAGGAGAGCTTGATATACCTGGTACTATATCATCCTATGAACCAGCCCAGAAAAAGGAACCTGAACACCTCTTAATTCGTAAAAAAGATAGTGGCTCTCTTGGATATAAGATATCTAAAGAAGGTGTCCGTAAAAAGAGCAACCATTCTGACTATATAGCTTACTCCGATCAAACTGATATTACTTCTTGGGCAAATAATCTTAATTTGATCGCCTTTTGGAAACTTGTATATGATCTTATTCAATAAATATTCTTTCGATATTATTTTTGCGTAACTTAATCAACATATACTTTTTTTTTAAAATACAATAAATCAATTAGCATAAACCTCGCCTTCAATCCAAATACTTTCAATGTGATTCTCTCAATTTTCAGAGTGTATAACTTATGAAGACTGGAAACTTGAAAATAAGCTTAATTATTTCAAAAATTTCAAAATACCTATTAGAGTTAATATTTGGATGTTGAGCATACAATATTTCCTTTATCATGCTAATAATGATTAATAATATTGTTAATTCTGCAGATTCGACCATTATATTAAATATTTTCATTTTAACATTGTATTTTAGTCAACACACAATCAAATGTTCATCACTCTACATTATACATATAATCTCACTTTATTAATTGAATTTTGTGATACATTGCTTCTATTTGAATTCAAATTGATGATTTTTGGTGATGGAATCACAACAAACAAGACTATTTATTTATGCTATGTGAGTGCACAATTTTCAAAAGATTACTTGTAATATTATCATAAAATTATCATAATAAAATATAATATGACTTATTGTTCAAGAAATGAGTATTATCCGATGCTAACAGAAATCATTAAAATTATATGGTTTAAAAACAAATCTATATTTATCAATTTATTAATTTTCATTACAATTTCATGGTTATTAATGCGTGAAATTAGAGTCCGAAGAGCAACTTGACTTCTTTAACTCTTCTCATATTAGTATTGACGAGTATTTGGCCAACAAAAGCATCGCCATTTTCTAAGATTTTTGCTTTAACTTTTGGTGGAATTCTTTTTCCATTTTGGATCAAATCTACCCAGCTTGAAGCTCTCTGGATGTAGTTCTTAAGCATTTCCATGATGGTGTGGTCATTCTTTGTTTGGTATCCCTGAGCATCTAGGAAAGCTTCCAATCTCATCATTGTTCTTTTTCCGACTTCTTTATTGTTGATTCTTATTTCGAGTTCTTCCAAATAAGCAACAAGGAGATCAATACCTTGCTTTGTATTAAAAGCTTGTCCAATAACAGAAGGATCTAATGGCTCGCTTTTTTCACGACTCGTTTTCTTTTTGTCCATTGCATATTTTGGTTTATCCAAAATTTGTTGCAAATCATCATTAAATTCAGCAGGGAATAAGCGAATGAATCCAGAACCAGTTTTCTCATTTCTTTCATCTTCAAGGCGGACAATTTCGTCATCAATGTCATCAAGAAATTCCGGTTTGACACGAAGTAAATTGGCATCATTTGACAATTCAGAATATTCCATGTCTAATATTCCTGCAATAGACAAAGCTTGCGAAACCATTGGAGCTTTGACTTCGTAGTCAACTTCTTCATCTGTGTTGAGTGAAGGATAAGTGTTGATTTCAAGTAAATAAGCGTTGAAATCCCTATCAAGAAGGACATCAAATCCATAAAGTTCGAAAAATGGAATGTCAACTCCATATCTTTTATCTGGGGCCATTGTTGGTTGTGCGAGTGCCAAAGCTTGTGAAACAACAGCGATGATGGAATTCATCACTTCCCCTTGGGAATGTTTGAATCTATGATTAACTTCATTGAGGAGATCAGTTAATTTCCATTTGAAGTCACTGCACCAGTGTTCTCCTTGCTTGTTAAGAGTGGCATTAGTAAGATGCGAATAAGGATTCTCTGTTACTGTTGAATAACTCTCCGTTGCAAACCTCGCAAGACCTTCTTTGCAAATGAATGCGCGAAGTGGGGCCCAAGACGTAACGAGAACATAAATTCTGAGGTCAAACTTAAAGCCATCAATGCAGAGAGGACGTGAAATGTATTCACTGACTACAGATCCATGTTGGATACTATAAAAGTCAGAGAAATTAACCAATTTGATACCATGACCACAGCTTCCATTTGGTGGCTTGGAAATATATTGCTTATTGGGATTTGACTTCATAACGCGATATAATAAATCTCTATCTCTTGGAAGAATGTAAGACTTGGGATAGAAGTATTCAAACATTCCAATGTTTGGATTGCTTTGTATGATTTGTGTTAATTCTGCTTTGTTACCGAGAATTTGTTTCGAATATGGGAAATGATTGATGCTCTGTAGTTTTGCAGAAGCTGGAAGCTCATCAACTTCTGGTGAAGATAACCATGCAATGTTGAAATCCATTGAATCAGTTGGAATAAAGCCATTATACTTTAAAATATCAAGAACGAGCTTTTTATTGTAAGATCCCTGTAAATATTTGTAAACTTTGTCAGTCTCTCTGGTTTGATTAAAATCAGCAGGATCATCTGGATAATCAAAAATGATATATTTTCTATTTCGAAGCATGTTAATGGCATCATTTGCTTTAGAATCGACTTCAAACGGAGATTTACCATCAAATTCCGTTGCCGTTGTGATTTTAGAAGAATTTTGCGATTTCTTTGGTGGAATTTCATTTGCCTGACTAATATGACCATCCTCATCATAAACCATTTGATTTGGAGAGGCATTTTCTGCTTGTTTTGGCTTAGTCATATAAGTATCAAACATTTTTAAAACTTGAAACGAAAATCATCGGCTGTACGTTTATCAATTCTTTCCATCGGGAGTTTGCTTTATTTTTATATCTATTGAGCTAACATAAATGCACGAATGCCTATAAGGGTGATATTTAAGCCGGAATATATGTCAATAATTGCATCATTCATATTATTCTCATACATGTTTCAATGGAAAGAATCACATTGGATTTAATTTCAAAGGTTGTATTAAAATCAATTCTAAACAATGTCTTCAATCGTTTGATTTTTAAAATTGTGTTTGCTTTTATGTGATTTTTGGCTTAAAAGCACAACATTTGTATTTGAAATAGACAATAAATGATAGTAATGAGCTTTAAAATGCCTTGAATCGAAATAATGAATAGTCTCACATTGCCGTCGTAGTTGAATAAAATTCAGATTTTATATATATTTTCCGATAGAGAATATATTTGTACACTTTGTCAAAAAAATTCATAAAGAGACAAAATCTTTCACCAAAAAATGAGTACTGAAGTTTCAAGTGAAGCAGATATTCCATCAGAAAACGAGACAAACGATCTTAACAATTACTTAAAAGACACAGATTCAAAATTAGCAGAAATTCGCGGTGATCAGCCAATCGATGAAGTTGATAAGTATTTAGATAACTACTTCAAGAACGAAAGTTGGAAAGGAAACACTCCAGTTCCTAATGTTGATGAATCATCTGATGATCTCCAAGATGTTATTGAAAGTTCTAAGACAGAAGAAAATTATAACTTTAGATATGAGGAGCCAGGAGCTGACAAAATAGAATCACATCCACGTAAGGTTGAAGGCGAAAGTCGTGAAGAAATTTCAGCACGTAAGAGGAAGAGAATGGAAGCAAAGGAAGAGAAAGATCAAATGAATGCTGAAGTAGAAAAAGCAATCGAAGAAATTGACGAAAAATATCACCAGATTTATATCAAGAACGGAAATAAATTAACAAACGAACAACTTACAGCATATAATAACGAAATAGCAGACGTTATTGTCAAATCTCAAGGTGAAAAGTTCCAATATGTCGAAGTTGCTAAGGATGGAGGTTTAGAAAAGTCTATTAAATTACTTGAAGAAGATATGGAAGAGGAAGAAATACCAGATTTAGAGGAAGAAGAAGATTCTAAAGAAGAAAAGGGCGAAAAGAAGCCAAAGAAGGAAGAAAAGAAGCAAGACAAGGAAGATGATGGTGAAGGTGAAGAAAAAGAAGAAGGAGAATCTAAAGATAGTGAACAAAAACCAAAAAGAAAGAAAATTAGAGGTAAAAATCACGGAGGCAAGGACAAAGAACGTCGCGCATTCTTTGCTCGTAGACAACGTGAAAATAGAAAGATGAGAGAATCAGGAGATAGAACAAATAGCTACTATGCTCATAGAAAATAAAGTATTATTTTAATAGAAGTTTTATTGACATGAAAAATAAGCTAAATATTTTTACAGTAAACAAAGAATGTAATAAATTGCCATATCATTCAAAATAAAAAAATAATATAATAATGTAACAAAATTCCAAACATTTTATATAATGAAATACATATAGTTTGCTTGATAAATCAATTGTCCTTTATCAGATGAATTGAATACGACTTTTCTAATGTAGAATGAAATTATTTTGAAAATTAATTCATACCATGGCTTATCATATTCCTCATTCGGTTCTTCTCTTCATTTATATGTTCAAGTTTTGATCGTAGCTCGTTTCTTTCCTGGAATTGTGCACATGTATACAATATAAGCCTTGGCCATTCAATTGGATCTTCTCCAATACGATCTTCACGCATTTTATTTAATTCTTGCTCTATTTTGTTAATATATGTTAAATCTTCGCCTGTTGAAAATAATGGCATTGTTTGTAGAAATTGTTGATAGTCTACATCCATATTTTCGTGTATTGCATGAAGGATACTTTCATTTTGATAAATAGAAGCTTTGACTTGAGCTTCCTCGATAAGATCTTCTTCAGACTTTTTACTCATTTGATTTATGAAATATCATATTCATAATTCTAATAAACTCACACACATTTTACTCATTATTAATATACCCCAATATTAGCAATTATTTAGAAATGAATTTCTTTTTCAGGATATTGTTTGCATCTAACCAAGAAAACTCTAATGCTACAGGAAGTGTTCATGAGTATGATATTAAAAAAGCTCATTTTTTAGGCAAATTATCTAGAGATTTTGAAATTTACTGGACAATAGTTCCACAGGACAGATGAATTGTTCCTCAACTTTGATGAAAAAACTTAAACACAGAACAAACAATTAGATATATTAAAATTAAAGATTAATTCCAAATATAAGAAGAAGTTAACTAAATTTGATAAGTCTTCAAATTTGTTTAACACAGCATATAGAATATCGTAAAAATTAATGTAGAAGAAGTTTATAAATATAATATTTTTATTTTTCAATGAAGTACAATTACGAGAAAGTAGCAAAAGCATTAATGCTCTTCAAGAATTAAAGATAACCTGTAATTGGCTAGATCTTATAAGTCTGTGTGTTAGTTTGTTTTTAAATTTGTCTTCAAAAGGCTCAGATGGGTCGAATCATCCTTTTCAGAACAGGTCCGTTTTATCACCATAGCCATTTGAAGATTAAATATACATACTGCTTCTAAGAATCAATATGAAAAATGATTGAGCCAAGACAAAACTGCTTTGTAAACTATTCAACTCAACTCTCAATCTTGTTACAGGTGTGAACCAATAAAAATAGCTAAATAGAATGAATAAAGAATATTTTAGGCAGAAAATACATTTTCGTCATCTTTAATAACAGTTTTATAAGGTGGTCGTTTCTGGTTGATAAACCCAAAATCTGGGAAAAGCCAGTGGGGAAAAAATAATCTTGTAAAAAAATCGGGCCTCCGGCCATGAACATCACAAAGTTAATGTCGCCATTTATGAAATATGCCCTATATTATTTTTCCTTTTTCTTTCCTTTCCTCCTTTTTCCTTTTATTTTCTCCTTCTCTTTCTGTTTTTTTCTTTATTCATTGATTTCCTCTTGGTATTTCGAAATTTTATTCAAATAATTTAATAACTTTATAAACCAATTAGTTTAATAATTTATACATTATCTACCAATTTTACACTTCAAATATTACAGTTTTTTAAAGTGGATCAAATTCCAAAACTTTAATACTTCATTATCTTTTTATTAAAGTTTTGGAATTAGTATCATTTTGAAAAAGCACCTAAGTTATTTAATTAAAATGGTATTATTCAAATATTGAAATTTAAATATAATTTGATTTGCTTAATTTTTTAAATCTGTAAGTACAGTTTTGTTTGAAGTAACAAAAAATGATATATGCAGTTAGCGAAGTAAATTTACTAATAATAAAAATAGTTTGCTCTAATTCAATTAATTTAAACCTTTGGTAATGATAGAACATGCATAATATTTAAAATATGGATGAAATTCTTTGTATAAAGGTAAGTTGATGAGTTTTTTTCGAATCTGGGTTTAAAATATCTGAAGGTAAACAATTGATCTTAAGTGTTTATGCTGTATACCAAGAATTACATTAGATTCATTGTTGACTATTTGTTCAAATCTTTCCCATTCAATCACAGGATACTGAATCTGATGGAAAATCATTATTACTGTGAAATTCGCATTGATATCATATGATGATCCATTGCCCTAGAAGTTCGGTGTATCCCAAGTATATGAGGAACACGTATGTTTTTCCCCAGATTTTGGATGAGGTATGGTGAAAATTGAGAACTTTTGTAAAGAAATTGAGAGATTTTGTAAAAAAAATTGAGAGGAAAATCTGGTGAAAGAATCACAGATGTGGTGATACCAGAAGGTATGGGAATTGGATGAATACAGGAAAGTATGCTCCTATATGAATAGTAGAAACATGATCCATTATCAAATCATCTGGGAAACAACTTTTTCTTCTCCAAAAATATTTTGAAAATAAAAAAATGAAAAAAAATTTATTACCATAAAAACCAGATTTTATTACCTCGGGGAACGTTTCCCAGCACTTTTCCACCAGAATCGGCCACCTTAAGTTTTACAATCCAACGGCGCTTGATATTAAATTATCTAAATTCGAGAATTTAGCTTTTCATATGTAAATACTTTACAGATAAAGCATTTTCGAGACCAAAAATCCATACACTATAATCAAATAACAAAAAATTCGCTCTTTTCATAATTTCAAGTTTGACTTTCTTATGTTTGTCACTTTTCCAAATTCAGATTTTTTCTTTATTATATGAGCAGCGATAGTAAATCTTTGTCTTTAGACAAACTTGAACTTTCTCAATTGGAATCCTTAAATAAGGAGAAGGAGAAAGAATTAAATCATGAAATTAATAAACTAATGAAATTTACAAAATCACAAATAAATTTGAATGCGCTATGTAGCCGCCAAATTCAGTTTAGTATAGAGCGAAACCTTCAAGTAAATCCAAGTCAGCATTTATTTAATTACAAACAAATTTCAAATCAATCAAATGCTCATAAGTTTGCAAAGAAACAAATATCATCTTCACAAATTAAAAACGAAATTAACGATCTTAGAATTGAGGTTTCAAAAGCTGAAAAGGATTTGAAAGAATTAAACGATTACTCACTTTCTAAATAATTGCTCTCAATTACTACACATCAAACATACAACATTATAAAACGTAATATATACACTACGCTCAGAATCCCCGAGGAAACATTTTTTGATTGAATCAAAAGAATTTTCTCAGAAAAGTAGACTTTCTACAGGACAAATGCTACTATACATGCACATATTTATACTTTTATTGAATAATAAATGCTTTGCAGTTCATTAAACTAAATTTATTAAATCATACATTTTAATTTTAATAAACAAATCTAATATATAAAGAAAACAAAATATTTTGTTAGAAATCTACCTTGTCTGCAATTTTGAGCTTAACTGAGTTAATTTTCTCGATTATTTCATGTTCAACTTCAAATACATGAGATCTAGTCTGCTTTATTTGTTGTTTTAACTGTGATTCTTCGATCTTGAACCGATTTAGAGCGATTTCAAGAGAATCTTTCTTCTTGGCAATTTTTTCTTCGAGTTTGCGATTACTTTCTATGATATTTTCAAGTTCCTTTTGATACTTATCATCTGTTTTCATTTGTTTCTTTCCTTTTCTGTTGCATTTTGATAATAATTGATAAATATCATCTTCTGGTACGGGTTGTGAAGATTTGTTCTTAACAGATGAAATCCATTTCTTATGCAATGGTTGAAGTTTGTTGAGACGATTCTTCAGCATTGTGTTTGTTTTCATTGCTTGATCAAGTTCTTGAGCGATTTGACTTTCTTGGCTTGTGATTTGATTAAGCTCATCAGTAAGAGATTTTCTCTCTAATTCCCAGCCTACCAATTGGACCGTTTGACTTCCCTTTTCATGCAAATTATCTAATTCTTTTCCTGCATTGGATTGGAAATTATCTATGTTTGTTTGTGATTCTTCTACTTGTTGCTGCAAATTCTGATTGTCATGCTTCAATAACTTAATTTCACGATTAAGATTTTTTACATCTGTATTTTCGATTTCTAAGGCTTCTAATTTTTCAACCAATGACTTAACTTGATCATTCATATCATTTATCGACTTATTATACATACCAATATCTCCTTTCTGTTGATTTATTGTAGATCTTGTAACTGCAAGCTCTTGATTTATGTGCTTTGCCTTTGCAATAAGTAATTGAGTGTCACGCTCTATGTGAGCAATCTTTTGCTCTGTGTCACTATTGAACAAGTGTACACTTTGAAGATCACCTTCTTGCTTTTCACATTTTACGCGTAAACTTTCTAAATCGAGTAAAAGTTTCTTATTTTGATCCTCTTTGTCTTTAAGAAAATTATAATGTTCTGTTTCGATGAGAGATGGATCTAAAGCTGGCGTAGTTTTTGCTTGGCGTTGCATTTTTAGTGATTTTTGAAGTCCTTCTTCACGCTTGTATTGTTGAAGTAATGTTGTATATTCAGTTTGAAGGCTACTAAGCTTAGAATGTAAATTGTCATTTTTAGTTTGAAGAGAATCTATATCATTGAATACTTCTTCTAATTCCTCTTCTCTCATCTGTATGCGTTCATCAATCTCTTCAATACTACCAAATCCTCCAAGTGAACTAATCTCGCTTTTTTTATCAGTCATTGATATTTTAAACGTCAGTAAATCACTCCGAATAAACTCAGCTAAGGGGGTTATAAATAAAACGTGGATGCATACTTATTTTATTTGCAGTAAAGAATATAATATAACAAAAATTACGGCCAATAATGTGATATTGAAGACATTTCATTCGATAACTAATTGATGCTATCAAAAATATAAGTGATACGATCTAACATATATGCAATAAGTTAATTACTTCATTCTATTTGGCTTATTATAGTAGTTAATATTTCATTTATATCTTTATTCCTTCACACGCGATTTAAACTTATAGAAATACAATGCATGGAAGCAATATCCTTCATCCAGATAAAATCTTAGGAGTCTTTACATAATATTTTTCTTTTCGATTATTTTGTTCCCCAAATAGCATAATCATTTATTGAGATCATAGATTTTAATTGTTTTGATCATTAGATAAAGAAAATAGCAGATGTTCATATGCATAGAGTATAGAAATCCAAAATAATGATTTCATCGATTTACTTCAAAAAAAAAACTTAATAAATAACTCATATACATCTATTATTTATAAACAAATCCTAATTCTCACACTCGAAATTGGAAAGGAGAGATTCAATTCTCCATTCCAAAGCTGGTTGAATTTCAAGAGCGTCTTCAAGGTATTCCGGTATTACAGAGCTCATTAAGAACTTATATCCTTCCAAATCAAAGTTATTAATTCCAATTACGTTAATTAATCTGTCAAAAGCCAAAATAATGATTTTTAAGGCCTTTAGATCTGTTCCTTCAATACATTCTATGAAATTACCAACTTCACAACTAATAAAAAGCTGCTCAAGGATAACTGTCGGTGCATATAAAATAAATGAGAATAAAAATGCAGAAAAAGCATCTTTTCCTTGCAAAGAACTACTATCAATAAGTATATCACACATTTCTAGGATCATTTCAATAGAAATATCAGCAGAAACTTCGCAATCAAACAAAGATTTCGCTGCTAAAAGTTTAAAAGCTTCATTTGCGTTTTCTGAGTCCGATTGATGCATTATTCCTTTATGGTTAAATGCATAAAGGAATATAGAATCATAATCAAGACGAGTTGTGACTCTTTCAACATATTTTCTGAGATGAATAAAATTATCATTATTTTTCTTAGTTTTTTCAGCATTTTCATCCTTCTCATCAATTGCTAATATAATAGGAGGTGGAACGGCATTGAATAGTTCAACAATTACGTTAAGTAACAGATAAATTTCATTTCCTGACGGATTTTCATCATTAAACTCTAGTTCTTCCTCAAAAAGTGTAATAATACATTCTATAACGACTTGCACTATTATAAATATTTGCATCGGTGAAAAAAGATGTCGAATTATGAAATCTTGGACTTGAGAAAAACTTTGATAAATTTTATTGGAAATAATAGTCCTAAAGAGTTCAGATACTGATTGGAAGTAATCTACTGGAATTTCTTCGATTTTGGAGTCAATTGTGTTGATACATTCTAAAATGTAATTTAGGAGGTGGATATGGTACTTATTTTCTTCCTCGAATGAATAAATGTCTATAAAATTGGATAATTTCTGTAGTAATGCATGAAATGCCGAATTATTAATAATATAAAAGTTTGTTTCTTGATCAAATAGTGCGCAATTGTGTATAATACGTATAACAACACCAAATATATTGAATTCATCCATTTGATTGAGCTCTTCTGCATGTTGAAGACAAAGATTTAGTTTTTCGAAAATATCGCTTTGTATTATTAATGGAATACATTCATTACGTAATAATATGGCATGATCTAAACATGATAGTTCTGGAAATGGATACTTCTTCTGTGTTTCACCTACTAATTTTAGAAATCCATTCACTGCATCTTCGGTAATATACTCAACTAATTGACTTGAATCTCTAATTGACGTGAAGCAATTGTAAAGTTGCGGTCCAATTTCATCTAAAACACTAATCTTATCCGTTTCAATGAGAATAGGCAACAATTCGACAAATTTTGCAACAATAGCTGCATCATCTGTCTCTCCAGAAACATTTTGCACTGCATCAATATTCTGTTTAGTCGCTTCAGAAGATGGCTTGTAATCCATCCAAAGCCGACCAACAAATTTTATTCCATTCCAATTCACAAATAATCAAATAGACCAATGTAGGTCTTTTGATCTTATTTATTAATGAATTTGAGAAAACTCATTAATTTTTTACAATTTTGTTTATTTCACACTTTATATTAACAAATGTGCACACACACATAATGAGCTTTAATAATTCACTATTTAAATTGTGTAATATTCACTTATTATTTATGGGGAAGTTTAATTTTCTTCCTCGAGTCAAACTAACCACAGCAGATTCCTTTATAATCTTGATAATTACAATGACTTCTATAGTGTCAAGGTTTTGGCTCATTTATAACCCCGATTGCGTTGTTTTTGATGAAGTTCACTTCGGTAATTTCACAAATTGGTATATAAAGAATGAATTTTTCTACGATATTCATCCACCATTAGGAAAATTAATTATGGCTTATATAGCAAAATTAGGCGAATACGATGGCGAAATCGATTTCGAAAAATTATACGGCAATCAATACGACAGACCGGACTTTGTTATAATAAGAATGGTTCCTGCGCTATTTTCATCATTATGCTCTCCATTAATTTACTTAACAATGCGTTTTGTTAGTTTTTCAAAATTTGCATCATTTGTTTCAGCATTTTTCATCATATTCGACACATCATTACTTACAGAGCAGAGATTTATACTTAGTGATGGAATGTTGCACTTCTTTACATGTCTTTTTTTGGCGGTCTCATCATATACTAGTCAATTAAAGGCATATTCAGCCAGATGGGATAGATTTATGATATACACAGCGATAACTCTCGGTTTCGCATGCAGCTGTAAAAATACTGCCTGGGGATTGTGTTTTTACATCGCATTTATTGAAATTAACAACACATTTCGATATAGAAAAGCATTAGATCCAGATTCTATATTTGATGTTATATATAGAGGATGCCATCATCTTGGTGGCTTCATTGCTGTTTATCTTTTGACGTTTTTTGTTCATTTTATTGTTTTACCATACAATGGCCAAGGAACTGGATATATTCCAGACATGATGAGGCGCCAATTAGTGAATAAGAATGCAGAACCCGCTCAGTTATGGGCAAAAAGGCTTCGTTATCCGGAATTATTTTTCAGATCAGTTACATTAGCCGTAAACATGCACATAGGCAATATGGGAATCACGCAGTTCCATCCATATCAAAGCAGACCGGGTGGATGGCCGTTTTTGACTGATTGTTGGGTCGCATTTTGGGGTAAAGGTGATTCAGAAGTAAATTGTATGGGAAATGTGTTTATTTACTACATAGGATTCTTTTCTATGGTGTTATCATTGTTATTTGTCAAATCATTCAACTACAGAACTTCATTAAATTTTGTTGTTGGATATCTTTTCTCATACTTACCATTCTTCTTAATTCCGCGTTCAGTATACCTTTACCATTACTTGATTCCACTCATGTTCCTCTGCTGTCTGACAGGAACGTTTTTAGACCTTGCATTTCCTCCAAAGATCAAAGGAATTGTTGGCGCTGCTTTTTGTTTATTAGCTTTGTTTGGGTTCTATCTTTGGTCACCATTTTCTTACGGAACTCCACACTTTGACCAGGAAATCTCAGTTTGGACCGACAATTGGATTTATGGTGATAAGTATCATCGTGAATTATCCAAAAAGAATAGATAATTATATATTATATTTGTTTTGTTGTTTAATAAAATTATGTGTTTTATAATATTTTTCAATTTCTAAACAAACAACATACTACATACACAAATGTCCTTCGTTATTATTTAGAGAGGATGAATATCTCTCATTATAAGATTCGTATATATTTAAAGATCGGTATATGCATAAAACCAATTTATGCTTACAAATTAATCATTTCATAAAGAAATGTAGATAAATAATGAAGAAATAGTCTTCAATATTAAAGATTTTTGTTTCATTTTTATTATCAAGCTTCTAGATCATAATTGTATGAGATAATTTTAAACACAATGATTCGAGATTATAAATATACAAGCATTTTGCCTGATTCGATTTTAACGATAGAAAATAATTTTTATTCCTCAATTTTTTTTTAGAAAAAATTTAATTTAGATGACTCTAGAACTGGGAAAAGAAGTGCAGAATGTTATTCTGGTGAAGAACCTTCCAAACTCAGCAACACCAGATGATGTTTCTCACTGTTTTTCTAAGTATGGAAACGTAATGGCAGTGTCACTTTGCAATCTCAGCTATCTTAATACATATTATACACTTCAAATGGCATATGTCAAATTCGATTGCCAAGATCCTATCGTAGATATCATTGAAAACGATATTGATGTTGTATTAGATGGTTATTATCTTGAAATTGAACCAGTCATTGGAAACAAACTTGTCTGGAATTCAATTATATTACTTGGTGTAGGTGTTAGTATCAAAAGACATCAAATCGAAGAAGCTTTGGAACAATTTAGCTCGCCAAAGATTTTAATTCTTAAAAACGCCGACAAAACTGATAATGGCTACTGCATTGCCGAATTTCCAAATCCTAAGTATGTTAGAGCTTGTCTTGAATGCTCTTTGACCCTAAATATCTCCGGTATTCCAACAGCTGTACGCCCATTCCCACCGCCGATATTCCATTATGTTCGTATATCTCCACTACCGATTGCATTCCAAAATCTCAAAGGAGTTGACCAATTTAATGATTTTACTTTCAAAACTCCAGAAAAAGACTTTGCATGCTCATCAATGGTTGCTGCTTTTACATGCGATGCTATTCGTAAGGGAATTACTGACAATCCTCCAATGAAAGAATTCAAAATTGAAATTCCAGGCGACTTTACTATAATCTACGACGCTATTTACGGCTCAGCTGTCAAGATAAACAAAGACAACTGCCATTATGTCTATACAGTTGCCAATATCCTTGAATACGCCGAACTTGCCAGAATTGCTGGCCTCGTGTTCTATGAACAGTTAACTCCCAGTAACGTTATCAAAATTTACAATTCACTTTATCCATTCCCTAAACCGCCAGAGTTCATTGTTGAATTTTTAGCGATGCATCTTCATTCTGTTCCAGGAATTGATACTCTTCCGAAACCTCTTCTCCACAAGGTCTTCGCTCATCCCCTTTTCAAAGGCATGCAAGTTGAAGAAACAGAAAAATTAAAATCAGAATTTCCAAATCTTGCTGAGATCATCAATGAGGAGTCTATTCACTACGGTAACATCGAGAATGACCGTGAATTCATTGCATTAAAGCTCCAACATCTCGACGAAATGACTCAAAAAGCAGAATTTGTTCGAGAAACAATTCAAAGAGCCAGAACATCTTCTGTTCTTCAAACACAGCCAAGAGATGAAGAGCAGAACATGGATCAGATGCACAACGACGACAGAGAACAGATGAGAAGAAATCTTTTGTTGGTTGACAATGTTCAGAACGATGAAGATGAACTTGGAATGGCTTTCGATGTCGATGATGTCTTATCAGACTCTGATAGCTCAGTAGATATATTTAATGATTAATTTTTTTATTTATTTAACTTTTGTTCTAAAACTATATTTGTTTTCTTTTTCACCTAGTATACGATTTACACACCAAATACAAAATACACATTTTCAATATTTTTTTTTATTTGGAAATTTTATTTCAAAGTTATGATTTTCTGATCATTATCATTTATGTGGTTATACAATAAACTTGATATTTTATCATATGCTCAATCATAATAATATAGTTTCATTTAGATACAATGAGCGAAAAATTTTCAAAGGATGATGATGACTTTGTTTTAACAGTTCAGGACTTCGAAAATCTCTACAATCAAGGAAATGCCTTACAACAACTTGCAAAACCAACCGAAGCTTTGAGAAAATATAAAAAATTGTGTGAGGCAGTCGAATATCAATATAATCATGGTCATATGTCAAAAGAAGATCTTCATTATGTTCCAATTGCATTATCAAAAATGGCAGATATCTATCATGCAAGGCCAGATTTACACAAAGCTTTACTCTACATGACAACCGCACGCCAATTTATCGAATTTTTACACCCTGAAAAAAAGCAAGAAGATTCTGAAGAAATGGACCCAAATCCTCCAAAAGATATACCATCGTTATTCAAAAAGATGCATTCGCGCTTTGATTCAATGGATTCTTTATTACTACCAGATAGCAATGAAATTATAAGAAAATTCCTCGATTCAAAGCGAATACATGATGAAGAAGTTGCACAAGGTCGAATTCATGAAATTGAGAATGCAGTTAAGAGAAAATATGAATATGATCAATTAACATTCTCGCAACGCTTCGAATTATTCTATTCTAATCATCCGTACTTTGTTTTATTTGGCGCAATCGGTGTAATTCTTTTCTTTACATTTTTCTTTATCGTAATGACAGTTATTAGATCTCTACAGGTTTCTGTAAGCAAACTATCTGAACAATCAAAGAAAGTCCATCACGACCTTGAAAATAATTTGGATACTTATCAATCAAAGGAGGGATATGAAGAAGATGAAAAGCAGTTTAGAGAAATGCTCGAAAACTATAAACTACTGCCAAATGGAAATACAAAAGAATTATTAGAAAAATTACGTAAAAATGTCGATCATTTCAAGAAGAAATCTGATGATCAGAAGAGTAACAAAGAGTTGTAATTCTATTTTATATATTATATCATTTGCAAAAAAGGTTTTTTTTAAATATTTGTTATTCATGTATTCTTAGCATCCGTACTGTTCGCACTAAACTTTTGTTAGTATTTTTATTTACTCATTCAATATTTTTAGATTATATGATATATTTTTTCACATTTTTTATCAATTTGTTGGAAGTTATGAATAATTGTTAAGATCAACACATCTATAAGCTCATAGGTAACATTCAAATTGTTATTGACTCATTAGCAATATAATTTCCAGGTCATAATCTCGCTCTGAAAATTAAAATAAATGTAAACACCATTTATAGTTGATACTTGATAAAAACCATGCTATCGGCGCTAGGTAAATAGCACAGCTTCGAAAATTCGAATGGGACAAAATTAAAATGGATAAATTAGAGTGTTTACCTAGAGCATATAATCAAACAAAGATTCTATACATATTACGTTTGGGCTGAATAAATCACAATCAATAGAAACATCTTTGAGTTTGGTGCTTCACACCAGTAAATTGTAGAAAAGTGACGAAATTTAAATGGATAAAGAAGATGAAATGCCATTACCATATATTAAAGCTCTTACGCATGAAATCAAAGAAACAAAACAAATAGTAGCTGAAGCTCAAGAACATATGTATACCAGAAAGAGAGAAAATCAAGAATATTATGAGCCAGCAACTGCTTTGCTTAATAGCGTTAAAAACACACGACAAGAATTGATTGCAAGAGCTTATGCCGTTATAAGTATGATAGATAATGAAACACAACAGCTTAAAGAAATTAAAGAGCAAAATTCACGACACGTGCATGAACTTCAGCTAACATCCGACGTTTTGAATCAAGAATCAGATGAAGAAACAGATAATCCCCTTGGAATAGCTGTTCGCGCCATTGGTACTATGTTTCCATTCATTGTTTTCGGTTTATACACTATTTGTTCCAAATAAATTTTTCTGTTTGTATCCGTAACTTATGCTATAATATTTTTCTAATAATTATGATTTTTACGCTTTGTGTTTTAGATGACTCAACTCATCTGATGCAGAGTCTGCAAGTGCATCTTTCAATTGAGCTCTGCATAGCTTATTTCAAATGCAATCATGTCAGAAATTAAAAAGTGGGGCATGCAATCATGAGTTCTGATCATAGGCTAACACAGAGTATCAAATATTATATCCACTAAAAGAAAATGAAAAATAAAACTAAAATTAAAAAAATGAGGAGGATAGTAAAAAAAATTGTTTTTAATTAGACTTTAATATTCCTATAGTGAGAGAACAAGCAATACTTAGTGTTTTGTGTCATATATTAGAAATAGATCCTGTTGTAGCACCATGTTCAGTTAAGAATTTAACAATACTATCCGAATTTTGTTTAATTGCAATTAAATACCCCTCGCGTCATATATAAAATTATATAAACATATATCTCTTTATATGCAGAATACTAAACTCTATGTGTGTAGTTTTTCAGAAAATTTTGAGATTTATTTAATCTACAGAACTTATTTTTAGAACCAAATTGAATTGCTCTATGAGATACTCAATCTGATTTAATTATTTTCATAATTTGCTTTTCCGGAAAATAAACAAACGTTCAATGAATTCTTTATCTAGATCCGATACTGATAGTCCATTTTATTCACCAGGTAGTGTATCCATTCCTCAATTTAAAGAGTATCCTTTGTTTACACAAGAAGAAATAGACGAAATTAGGAAAAAACGAGCTTCATTGGAAATGGAAGTTCAAACTTTAGAACAGCAACTTAAATCACGTCGTGAACAGATACAACAGTCAAAAGAAAACATGGTTACATTAGGAGAAATAAATTTACTCAAAGCAGAAACAAGAGATTCTATTTCAGAATCAAATTCATCTCATTTATCACAAATCATGACAGAATTTACAGATATCATCAAGCAATCATGTGAATTAACAGCAAAAAATTCAACATTAGACCAAGAAATTAAAGAAGAAGAAATTTATCGATTAAACATTGGAGATGAATATGATATTATAGAACACGCATTTGATCTTTCCGATCTTAAAGCAAAAATACCAGAAATTAAATCACTTAAACGTGAGATTCCTAAAATTGAACAAGAAGATTACGAAAGATATAACCAGAATCTAAAATCATCTCAAAAAGAACTTTCAAGCTTCATAAATGACACAGGTCCTTCAACAAAACAAGTAGAAGCTGCAAATGCAGTTTTGAAAGCCTTTGATTCCGATATAAACTACCGAAAAATGGGAGCTACGATTGAAAAAGCCGAAAATACTAGACTTGAGCTACTTCTTGCTCAATCTGAATCTAAAAATAAATCAATTGAAGATGAAATCGAACTTTCCAAGAGAAAAATATCATCGATTCAGCTAGAAACATCTAATATATGCATTGCATGCGAAGCGCAAATCAAAGCTAACGATATTGCATTTAATAATTCAATGAAAACTCTTGAAAGCGAAATCCAATTGGTCCAACAGAAAATAGACAATGCTGCTGATAAATATGATGATTTGTGCGAACAAATTGCAAAAATGCAAGTAGTCGAAGTTGATGAACAAGATTCTTTGTCAGTTATCATGGATTCAGACTCATCAGGTGAAGAAATAGACTTTGACTTCAATGATAATGTATCTAGATGGGATATTGAAGAACAAAACCTCGTCGTTACCAGAAAAAAGTTAATTCAAGAAATCAATGAGATAAAAAAGAAATATAACGAGACAAGAAAGATTGCAATCGAAAGGGAGACAGAAAAACAGAATTATATTAAAGATATTTACTCCAAATATCAAAAGAACAAATTAGAAATAGGAAATTACATTTCTGAACTGTATTCTTCTTCTCTCAGCCAATCTTCGCCACAAATAACTTCAACTACTTCATCTGGCCTGACATCAGATCTGAATATTGTTTTGGAGCATATTTCCAGTTCAATCAGCAATGTTAATTAATTTTTATTTGTTTTAATATGTTGTATGTATTGTATAAATGTTTATTATTCGCTATTATTTTTCCGTATCCTTTTTGAAGTACTAATATATATTTAGATGAAGCTATTAATAATGGGTTTCAGAACAAACATGTTTAAGTTGTCATTGGTATTGATATCTTTAATAATGAGCAAAACAGTAGCATAAATGAATAACAATATATCATTTTTCAAGCTCATTAAACATGATAATGATTTAAATTTTTCATAAAGGAAATATACATTCAAGAAGTTTCTTTTCGATAGATTTTCTGATAAATAGGATAAAGACAAGCATATTGGTATCTCTGGTTTAGATTTGAATGATTATCGATCAAAATTTAAATTCAAGTGATATACATTGAAGCATGCATGCCCTATCAGTATTGCAATCAAAAATAATTCTTTCGATATCGTTAAATATTTGGTTGAACATGCATATATTGAATGTAAAATAATCGTTTTTGCACTCTAATTGTTGTTGTTGTTGTGATAAAGAATCACAGGATGATACTATCACATCCCACTTATTATAGCATCATGTAATGGTCATTCAGACTTTGAAGAAATTTTAAGGGTGTACTTACCACTTTCTGACATGCTAACATAATATCAATATATCTTTATTGTGATTGCAAAAAAGTATTACAGTAATATAAGGTACTAAGTAGCGATTAAAAATAACTTCTTCCCGAACAAAGTTAATGACTTTTTACCTTAGAAAATTTGGATAAAAAACTTGAATGTCAAAAAAATTGAATAATTAAAAGAGAAAATATTAAATATTTATTTTTATTTAAATAATTTTTCAATTTGAGAATGATAATGAGCAAGTTTTGGATCATCACAGATTGTAGTCTTAATAAAATCAGCGACAGGGAATCCAATCTTGTTCAACTTAGAGAACCAAGTAGCGACATCATCATCATTCTTATTCTGAAGGAAGCAAATCCTTTCGAATGTTTTGATCAATGGCAATGACATTTCCTTGAAACTGTTATAAGATTGTGAACCTTCAGCTGGTACAATCTTTGCTATTGTTTTCTTTGCGTTCTTCTTATTAATTCTTCTAGATTCCAAACAAATTTCGAGTGCGCCTAACAAGAACTCGAATGATTCGTGAATATCCTGAGGAATTTCTTCCAAAAGTTCATCAATTGCGCCGAGAACATCGAACTTATCTTCTTCATCTTGTCCTTCCTCTTCGTCTTCCTCAGGAGGTATCAATATTTCATAAACTCTTGCCAAATAATCATAAAGTGGGAATGCTTCTAACAATTTATCGTTTTCAATCATCAAATTGACAATTTCTAATTGAGATGTTGTCTTTTCTCTCCATTGATAATCAGACCAATATCTAGATTCTGTTAATTGATCAACGCGTTTCATTCTGACCATTTCTTCAAGGAAACCATAAATAATATTCAAATTATAACCAGTGAAGCATTCAGAGAATTTATCGATGAAAGAAGCATCGAGAACAGCAATTCTTGCATAGATATGTCCCAAGATATTTGTTGCATCAGGAAGATCTGAATAATCTTCTGAAATAACACTTGGAAACAGAGATTTGCATGCATCGAAAGCAATTTGGCAATCGAAAGATTCGTTTGCATATAAATCCTGGAAACACTCGATGAACTTCAAAGCGCGTTTCTTGTTCAATGCGACGATCTTTTCGAACAAATACTCTGTGTCTTGTTCGTATGACCATGATTGAATGACAACTTCATCAGTGACATATGTCTCAATCATGTCATCTGGATCGAAAGCGACTTCTTCGTCTTCATCTTCATCCATGAGATTTGCAAATTTGTTCTCTCCAGCTTTGATTTGGACTTTTGTCTCTGGTCTCTTGTATTTCTCGTTGGCGGCGTTTTGTCTCTTGATGAGTTTCTGCATGGAATTGATCTGTGGATACTGTTTCTCGATGCCATTCCATTTGGCAGCTCTGATATCGAGAATATCCATGCATGCGAATCTGATTCTGGAGTGGAAAGACCTATCTGTCTTGACCTTGTCGATTTCACCGAAGATTGTTTTGGAGGCTTCTGGCTTTTCTTTCTCTAATTCGCCGGCCAATGGTATAATGAGTTTAATTAAGGCGGCAATGTGGTATGGCTGGCGCTTCTTGACAAGATCAACAGCAATGTCGTATAAGAGATCGATTGGATAGACTTTACGCATGACCAAACAGCCAAAGAACATAGCGTTGTTCTGATACCAACTGTATTGGACTTCGTTGTTATCGACGACTTCTTTGGTGAACTCTTCTTTGATGAGTCTAAGTATTTCGTCGGTAAACTTCTGCTGGAACTCGCTGCCGGATAATGCTTCGACAATTGTCTGGATAAACAGGGAGAAGAGGTTTGTAAGTGGGTAGCCGTTGATGGAGGCTTCATGAACAGCCTGTGCAAGAGATGTAAGGAATTGCAAGTTGCTCATGTTGGCTGATGTGATGACTTGATCGAGTTGGCTATAGTAGTTATCCATGGTAAGCTTGTTGACGATAAGCTTGATCTCATCACGCTTGATTGGTGGTGTCTTTGCTGATTTGGATGTGGATTGAAGACGATATCTGTAAAAGTGGTTGTTCATTTGGACAATCTGCTCATAAATTGGGTATTTCTTGATATCAACAGCATTCTTGAGATATTCTTCAAGCCAAAGCTTGGATGTCTCTAATGTTTTAGCATTCTTTGTGATTGTAATTGGTTTTGTGGATTGAGATGGCTTAACAATTGTAAATGTCTTGTTTCCTGTGGTTGCTGTGGTTGTACGTGGACCCGTAATTTTGACAGGCTCGCTGGGTTTGTCCGATTTTGTAATATTAAGAGCTGGTTTTGCAGCAGGTTGATCAATTGAAATGCCGTCCTTGTTGACAATAGTAATGCTCTTACCATTGCCAGCCTTCTCAATTGAAATCTTTTTTGCAGGTGGAGTAATTGTAGGTCTATAGTTTGACATCTGGAAAAAATTGACAATCTTGGTCCAATAAAATTTTGGTCCTTTTCGGAGCTCTCGATGGAATATATAATTTTGGATCAATATACAATGTTTATATTTTAGATATCTCTGCAAAAATTTGATAAATCAAAATTTCGATTTACCTTATGTATACTTGATGAAAATGTTTTATACTAAAAATATTTTAACAACTCGACGTTTTTAACATAATATACGTCGAATGAATTCTAATTAAATTTCTGATAAATTAGTAGTATATGATGAAGGGTTGTGTGACTTTTTTTGTAAACGTAAGAATTCATATAATATCGAGCGTGTAATAAACAGAAATTCATCAAAAGTGACAGCTCTCAATTTTTTGACATTTGTAAATTCTAAATTGAATGAGAAAAATGAAATAATACTAAGCATAATACAATATTCTAGATTTAATTATAATTAGGAAAAAGTTAGTTTTGAGAGTACTTTTCATAGGCATATAGAATGAAATCTTCTGAAAAATAATATCACATAAACTCATATTATTTTCTAATATATAACTATTTTATATAAAAATCAAATTCAATGATCTTAAAAGCGAAGGATACACCTCAAAATTTACGAATATAATGAGTGGGAATATAATGCTTATCTATCATAAAACCATATGAAATATCAATTTTTGCTTTACGCCTAATTTTTGACGACAATTAGCAAAAAATGTTAAATGTTAACACTCAGTCCATTTGAATATGAAAAATAAAATTGACTTTGATTAAATGTTTTTATTTATCATGCAATTCTTCTTGCGACCAAAGATTTGAATAAAATTTCAAAAAATAAGATAGCTTAAAAAATAATATACGGTAGTGTTTACTAATAGATGAATAGTATATAAATTCTATTAAAATGGATTTGATCCAAAAAAATATATAAAATTTGATCATAAATAAAATCGTTTTAAATTACTTCTTCATTTAAATTATAACAATTATTTTTGGTTTTATATTTTTTTGGATCAAATCCATTTTAATAGAATTTATATACTATTCATCTATTAGTAAACACTACCGTATATTATTTTTTAAGCTATCTTATTTTTTGAAATTTTATTCAAATCTTTGGTCGCAAGAAGAATTGCATGATAAATAAAAACATTTAATCAAAGTCAATTTTATTTTTCATATTCAAATGGACTGAGTGTTAACATTTAACATTTTTTGCTAATTGTCGTCAAAAATTAGGCGTAAAGCAAAAATTGATATTTCATATGGTTTTATGATAGATAAGCATTATATTCCCACTCATTATATTCGTAAATTTTGAGGTGTATCCTTCGCTTTTAAGATCATTGAATTTGATTTTTATATAAAATAGTTATATATTAGAAAATAATATGAGTTTATGTGATATTATTTTTCAGAAGATTTTGTGTTCTTCTTCAAAATTTTATTTTTTTATTAAAAAGAATCTTTACAAAATATACATTTACTTTAATTAATATTTAAAAACGTGCTCTATCAAAAGTTCCAAAAATTCAATATTTTAGCTTTTCTGATGTGTCACTTTTGATGAATTTCTGTTTACAACAAGCGATTTTGTATCATTTTTTTAACATATGAAGTAAAAAATGTATGATTCTTACGGTTTTTATTCTTACGTTTTTGAATAAATCAAGATTTAAAAAATTTTCAAAATTGTAAGACATTTACACTCAGCCCATACATAATAAAAAATAAAGTTTAAGAATCATACATTTTTGAATAACTGAAGGTGTCACCACGTCACCATGTCACCAGGTTAATTAACTTCTCTTAAAAATGATGACAACATGACATTTAGACAACAGGTACGAAAGGAGGAAGGCATTTATGTCTTACATTTTTGAATAACTTATTTTTTTAATTCGTAAGAAATTTTCACAAACCCTTTACATAATGAAACTTTTTTTGTTACATCTATATATAGACGATGCATTAAAATAATTTATTTTTTATTCTTTTATAAAAGAAGCTATATATAGATGATGTCAGATATTCCGCGATTAATTAAACATTGTTTAAATCCTGAATGGAATCAATGGAGTCATAAACGAGTAAAAGAAATTAGAAATTCATGTCTTACATTTTTGAATAATTTATTTTTTTAATTCGTAAGAAATGAACGTCAAAACTAACAACGTTAAAAAATTAGGATTCACAAACGAGGAAATAAAGGATATATTAGAGGAGGCGGGTTATGAAGTTGATAAATATTATTTAAGAAATTGTAAAAAATTTGCCGAGTTATTAAATGATTTAGATTATGATGGAAAAATGAATAAAGATGATGTTATAAATTTCTTATATCCCACATCTGAAGAAGAAAAACCTAAAGAACCTGAATATTATGAAGAACGGATTAAAGATGATGAATACGATGAAATTGAAAGACTGGAAAAAATAAGAGATGAAATAGATGAAAAAATTAAGGAATTAAGAGAAGTTGAAAAATATAATGAAAATGAAGTAGAGGGTTTAATGAATATCCCAGCTTCAGAATCAGAAGTACAGAAATCTCATGAAGAAAGATATAAAAATTATGTCTCAGAATCAACACAAAATTTATTAGATGGTGAAATAGACGAAACACTTTCAGAAGAAGGTACTAAATTTATTCGTAAACATAAGTTACAATTTATTGATAATGAAGAATACCCTTGTATCTTACTTTCACCCCTCTCGATTCTGAGAAATTCAAAAAAGCTCTTAAAAACGTGACATATGCAACTAATACGATTAAGAAAGAAGATCATGATATTTACACAAATTATTATTTAAATAAATGCACAGGTGTTGATAAAGTTTTTGATTTATTAGATAAAATATCAAAAGAAACCATTGGAACATATAAAATTTTATGTGATTGCGGTTTCATTGTTGAAGATACTAATAATGTTTCATATGAAAGAACAGCACCGAAGGAAGACGAAGTTGAAAGGTCTATACCATTCGTTATTAAGAATATAAAAGATATGAAAACTTATAAACATTATATTTATTCATTTATTTCAGAAAAAATGGAAGCAACCCATAAAACATCTTCTCATCATTTTATAGCTATTCATACATTCCTTTTCAAAGTTGTGAAATTAAATAAGACAGGAATTAGATTTAATGTATCAGGGTACGCATTCTTGAGTAAATTAAAATGTATCCGTCACGTTGCAGATGATAAAAATTTATGTGTTCTTAATTCATTTTACGGACTTTAAAAAAATAAACTTTATTTTTATTTATTTTTTAATTTTTATTCTTACATAAATGAACAAAAACGGAACAGCTAAAATGAATGATAATCAAATTAGAGCAGAAGGTAGAAGGTTATTTAAACGCTTCTATAACATTCCTGATGGTGTTAATCCTAAAACTCGTAGAAGCTATTTAAATGAAGCAATAGATGCATATGAAGGGTTTGACATTTCATCAGAAAGTGAGAGATTAGCGAGAATGTTAAATGTTAATATTGATTTCTATTATTGTGATCCTCAACCAGAAGACGTGGACATAAATAAGGTAGACTTTCCATTAGTGGAATCAATAATGATAGATCCAGAATTTGAAACAGTAAATATTTTATTAACACAGAGTCCATGTGGAAAACTTCACGCTGACAGAATAACAGACGTTGAAGCACTCACCGGCTATAAAGTTTGTCCATATTGTAAAGAAGAAGTTTATTCTATCCGTGATGATCCAGAAAGGAAAAACCAAAGAAGATTTTTAAAGCATTGTGAGAAATGTAAAGAAAATAATGGAAGATTAATTCAAGACGTTCAATTGCAAAAGACCCAGCAACCATATGCACCACATATTACGAAACAGAAGATATATCAGTGGTTATTAGCTCATAATTTGCAGGAATATTATCAACCGACAAGATATTATATTACTTTTGACTTTGAAACACTAGAGACTAAAGAAGAATTACAACTTTCTGAGTGTGCAACTTTGAACGCTTACTTAAAACCATTCATGGTATCATCAGCGGTTAAATTAAATGATAAAACATATACGAGAAATTTTTGCTTAACTTCGAGTGATTCTTTTATTTCTGATTGGATTGAGTTTTTATTTTCAACCTGTTCATTAGTTGTTGAATCAAATATTGAACAATATGAAGAATTAATGAAGCCGCAAACGGCGGGGACTTTATCCCATACATTAAATGAAAAACAGAAGGAAGCATTTAAAGAACTTCTAGATGAGGAATTCAATAAAGTGAATATCATAGGTTTTAATTCGGGAAAGTTTGATTTAAATTTAATTCTTCGTGATTTAAATACTGCAAAATGGAAAATAAAATCAATGCTGGGTTCATCTTCACAATTTAAGCAAATCATTGTAAAGAAAACAAACGCTCCATATGAATTGAGATTTATTGACATCAGAAATTATATAGCGGGTGGGACATTAGACCAATTCACTCAAGATTTCGGAAACAATAAATCACGTGTTAAATCCTTTTTCCCTTATCAATTTATCACATGGGAGAATTCCGAAGAAGAATTATATAAAGAGGAACCATTCACGAAAGATTCATTTTATTCAGCATTAACTCAAGAAACTATATCAGATAGTGATTATCAAATATATCTCAATGATGCTAAAAATTTTAAGAATAGATTAGAATATTTTATGTAATGCATGAAAAATAGCGTGACTTCATTTTTGACAGTTTACAAATGTAAAGTGTTGCATCCTTAAAAACTTGGAAATATATACATTCATGAATTATCTTGTATATTAATTGAAAATCCATAAAACCCTAACAATATTTTTTCTTAAAAAAACTATAAAAATATAAATAAAATTAATCGTTAAATAAAAATATTTGATATTAGAATTTTATTGGAAAAATAAAAAACTTAATATTTTAAAGAAATACTTAAACACTTGAATGTTTTAACTTTTACATTATCATATAGACTCTCAAATTATTAGCCATTTTGGCTGAGAACTATGGTCTGCGAGGTACATAGATAGAATCAGTACCTCGCAGACTATAGTTCTCTATATGGCGCCGAAAATTTTTGGTGAAATGTCGTCGCATTTCACCAAAAATTTTTCGGCGCCATAGGAAGAATTGGAGGGTGTGAGATACTATTACATGCTATAGTACTCACACCCTCCAACTCCCAATCAAAATCGCATAAAATTTGCTACTTATCTTCAGATTACCTCCCATTATAAAATATATCATTGCTATCTCATCGTACTATATTTCCACCCTATTGTATTTAAAAATATAAAATTTTTTGATAATATATTTTTATATCTTGAATTTTCAAACAATATATTCACAGATAATATAATGGGAAATCTATCTCAACCTAGCCTTAAAGTACCAAACTCCTGCTTGCATTCTCACTCACAAATATTAAACATCCATCTCCAAAAAACTAAATTCTTCACAATTTTTTTAAAATTGAGAACATAAAAAACGTATGCATTCAATAATTTAAGATACTAACAAATATTAAAAACTTCAAAATATCAGATATTAACGTTTTTCAATTAAAAAAATATCATTTTGCTTTTCAATTCGAACATAAATCGTAAATATTTTTAATTAATATCTGATTTACAGCATTATTATCCATTTATAAATCTGACAAATAAATGACAAAACCATCAGAAATAGTGTCGCTTTTTGTCAAAAGTGAAGTCACGCTATTTTTCATGCACAACATGAAAAAGCAGAAAGGGATACTAAAAATAATGTTTCAATGGATGATTTTCAATACTATCACGATTTAATCCTTTCATCTAAATGCAAAATGTGTGGTAAAGCGTTTACATATGCAAATAAACCAACATTGGATAGAATCGATAATGAAAAACCACATACCAAAGAAAATTGTCAGTTAATGTGTTGTTATTGCAATGTCGTAAAATCAAATAAAGATGAAGATGTTCAACGTTTAAGAATCAATTTAAGAAATTACGCATTAAAAAATAATTTACCAATGACTTTAGATTCAGTTGAAGCTTATCACATTCTCCGTAATGGAATTACTGGTGGTCTATCAAATGTTCAACATCGTGTTAATCTTAAAGGAATCACGCACATTAATAAACTTTCATATAGTCCAGAAACTAAAACTGTATCAAATGAGGACACTTCCAACATCATGACTCATTTCGTTGGTGTTGATTTTAATTCATTATATCCTTCATTATTTTCATCTAATCCTCATGATTTCATTCAATATACTGACCATAAAATGTATATGCCGGGAAGATTGAATGGTGTTATCATTTGTGATACAGCAACAAAGAAAGCAAAAGCACTGGGAATAATTAAGAAGAAAAATACTTTATTCGTGGCTGAAGTAAAGGGTCACATTGATGAAAAATACATTAATGATTACATAAACTTTTTACCGATAATAAGAAACTTAGATATTATCACAGATGAAAAAACAATTGGCAGTTTTATGTATAATTACATGAAATCAAACAATCTACCAGTTGACCAGAAACAGAGGAAATTAACTCAGTTAGCATCAACACACAACCAATATCAACCATTTTCTTCTTATTATCTTTGGTATCTAATAGACAGATTTCATTTTATCATCGATGATATTCAATCAATTTTAACATTTACGAAAAACACTTGTTTTAATGAATTTGCGAACAAATTTATGAACGAAAGACAAAAGGCTGAATTAGAAGGAAATAAAGGAAAAAGTTTATTTTGCAAGATTTCACTTAATGGATCATATGGTTACGATGCAATGAATACACAAAATTACGCAAAGACTAAAATAACGAATGCACAGAAGGCACGCGTTGCATGTATGTCAAATAAGTTTAAAAACATAAGAGAAATAGGTGAGGATACATATCAAGTGATGCTTAAAGATAGATTTTATAGATGTGATACATGTTTACAAGAGGCATTCTTCACTTTAGATAACGCAAAATACTGGTATTTAGTTTTCATTTATGATTTTATGTATAAATGCATGGATGTTAATCGTTTTCATTTCATTGAAGGCGATACTGATTCATCTTATTGGGCAATCGCTGGCGACCCAAATCTTCCTAACACTCAAGCATTTCAAGCAATTGTTACCGATAAACAATTTTATGATAAAAACATTTTCAAATTCGCACCATTTGATTTCTTCTGTTTTGATGAGAAATTTAAACCTAAATTAAAGAATAAAGCTGAAGAAAAAGCACATGAGAAGAAGTTATTGGGTTTAGCAATTGAGAAACAAGGCGATAACATGGTTGCTTTATGCCCTAAGTGTTATACATCATTCAACGGTTCAATTGATGGAAGTGATTTTAAAAAGATTGCACAAAAAATGAAAGGTGTTAGTTTACGACAAAATAAACAATTAACACCTAAAAATTATTTGGATATAATAAATGATAAAGTGATATTTGATGGTCAGAATATTAATTTACAACTTAAAAACGGGTCAATGACTCGCTTAACAATCGGTAAGACTGCATTAACAGGAGCACACCGTAAGGCTGTATGTTGTGAAAATGGATGTTGTATGCCATTTATTTAATACAATTTAAAATTTTATTTTTAATAAAATGCCACAGAAGAGACAAAAGGAACCGTTAATGATGGTTTTGATACTATGATTCAAAGAGGTGGGCACCCTTAAACATTTATTTTATTTTTATATAAATGGATAACACAGATTTAAAAAATTTAATTTATGATTTAGTACTTAATCAAAATTTTCTTAATTATTATGAATTAAAATCATATCTCCAAAAACATAATAACAATATAACGAGTGATGATATGGATTATTATTATCCATATTATAAAAATGAAATTTTGAAATATCATGATACAATAATTTCTAAAATTAAAGACAAAATTAAAAATAATGAATATACAAAGGAAAAAACTAAATCACAACTTAAACAATTGAAAGATTTCAAAAATAAAGTATTAACAGAAGAAGATATTGATGAATTATATAAATTATATAATCCTGAGCCGCAAAACGCCCAGGTCCTTCAGACCATAAATGAAGCACAAGCTTTAATTTATGATTCATTAGTTAAATCATATTCAGCCCGACTTTTAAATGAAGATCAACTTTTGGAATTCATCCTTCAACATAAACTCGAAGCGGGAAAGTATATCAAACCTTTATATACAGCATATTTAAAACAAATGAATAGAATACATCCAGAATTAATGAAGGGGGGAATGAAATCCAAAACTTCATCATCCAAAATCAAAGCAGATAAAATTAAACCACTTGCAACACCAAAACCTCCAACGACAGTACCTCCTCCTCCTTCAGTTAATCCTTCATCATTCACTTTATTATATCCATTTCAAACATTAAAGAAGCAAAAAGATTTTAAAAAGGATTTCAAGATATTAAATAAACCAATTGACCCGAAAATTCAACCGTTAAAGGAAAAATTTAGTCGCCCCTCATTTGCACCATATCCATATTCATACGAAATCGATCATCTGGAATATTCAAAAGGAAACGTTACTTATTTATTTGCCATTAACATTAACACTAGATATTTATATTGCATTCCAGTGAAAGGGAAAACAGAACAGGAAACAAGAAGAGCTATACAATACTTACTAGATCATGAAAGAGTAGATAATATCAGGGGTGATGGTGATAAAGGATTTCAGGCAGCTATGGCTCATTATTTCCCACAAATTAATTTTTTCTTTTCATCCTCTCCATATACGTTTCATAATAAAATAGTTGATGCGGTAATGAGAACTCTTAGAGATGCGTTAGGGTTAACGGTCAGATATACTGGGATGGAAATCATGACTCCATCATACAACAGTTAGTATATTATTACAATAATACATGGCATAGAACTATAAACATGAAACCAGTGGAAATGAAAAATGATATTTCAAAAGAATGGGAATATATTAGAAAGCAAATGGAAAGGTTGAATGATGTTAAACGTGAACAAATTAATTCGGGGCTCATGAATTTTAAACAAGGGAATAAAGTTTTAATTCATCTCGATTATGGAAAAACTGATAAATCAATGACAAAAAGAAGACGAAGATTTGACACAATAGCTGAATTTATTAGATATATTAACGGCAATGCATTAGTTGAAGTTGACAATAAATTAATAGAAAGTCCGATTTATTTTATTACTCCATTATATTTAAATAATATTTAATTTTTTTTATTTCGTAAGAAATGAGTGACAACAAAGCAGCCAAGAGTCCTGATTCAATTAAGATTCAGAGTCCAGACAATGAATATAAAAAGAAACTAAACAGAATTAAATCAAAAATATGCTATTACAAAAAGAAGCCGCAATGCGGCGGGGCCGATGCCCATAAAACTAAAGGAACTGAAAACGATAAAGAGAGGAAAGAAATAATCGAAAAATTAGAAACTTACCGTTCAATCCTTAAACTGAGTGAAGCAAAAATAAAAGAATTTAATAGAATAAATAAATTGATTGGAAGAGATGAATTTAATAAAGATGAATTTTTAAACTCTATCCAAATTTAATTTTTATTCCTCTTCGACAACGTCTCTTCGAGACGCCGAACCCTTCTGGGTTCTTCTTTCCATCATTACTGCATAACCGCATCTTCTCGGTTTTCGTGGTTTGTTGTTTTTAATTAGTTCTTGCATCATTTTTATCATTTCCTCCCTTGTTATGATTCGTGGTAAATTTTGAGCTTGTGGGGTATCCATTTATATAAAAATAAAATTTTGTTATCAGTTATTTTATCGTTAATGGTTTTTAGGTTATTCAATAATTAATTATTTTTGAATAACTGATGGTGTCACTACGTCACCATGTCACCAGGTTAATTAACTTCTCTTAAAATTACTGACAACATGACATTTTGACAACAGTCCAGGATTAATGCAAAAATAAATTCCAATCATACTTTATAAAGCTTCATTTACAGGTATTTCATCATCAGTAAATGAATCCTCATTATCGTTTGGTTCAACCTGTTTATATAATCCTTTCATTTCTTCTTTCAAAACATAACACCATGCTTGTTTACCATCTATTCTTCTCTGTTTCCTATCACATTTATCCTTAATGCTCATTTGAAAGTTTTTGTCTTTCATGTCTGATGGTTTGCAGAATAGAGCATTTTTACACGTCATGCCTGCACACAATTCATCATAATATGTATTTATCCATACATCTAAAGGATTTGTTGATAATTCTATTAAATCTTGTTTGGCTTCAGTCATCGGAATGATTCGTACATTAAATGATGAAAGGTCATATTGCATAAAATATGTTAAAAGGTTATCATAAAATTCCTTAGTGCATGAATCCATCAAATTCTTGAAATAATCAAATTGACCCTTAAATTTACCATTAACCCTTAAAACTACGTATCTTCTGTCTCCAACTTCAATTTTGACAGGGTAGACGTTATTAGTTACCAAAATGAAATTGGCAACATTCTGAGCAGTTCTTCTGGGTTGATTCTTTTCATTAATTCTAATCTCATTATCCGTAATAATTGATTTCAAAGCGTTGAAGTTTGCGAGTCTATCTTCACCTACATTCTTGAGTTCATTAAGTACAAGAAACATTTTATTCTCAACTACTGAATTGAAATTACCCGTTAGCTCACCTATTTCGGTAATGTTTTTACATGAATAACCGGCGAGAAGTTCAGAAATAATGTCTGTAAATCTGTTTTTACCTGTTCCCTGAAGTCCTTTCAAAATAATTGCTGTTTCATTCTTGATTCCAGGATGTTGAATCATTGATGCAATCCAGCCGAGAAGGTATTTATACACTTCATCGTTATTATCACAAATGGCTTCTTTAATGAAATTCATAAACATCTCAATTTTTGAGTAATCTGGTTTTTCGAGAACGTTGTATTTATAACCTTGAAACGTTGAGAAAACATCTGGAGAATCAGATTTAAAGCAAACACCCTTAACGGTTAATGAAGACAATTGATTTAGTAGTACAGCCCATGCTGTTATTGTTTTACCTTCTTCTTTAAATAATTTAATCATTTTGAGTGACTCTTTCATGTTTGATTGAAGAACGAATGATATTTGATTCATTTTGTCGTGGATATTATAGTCCTTTTGAATGAAGTATTTGTTTCCACAATCTACAAAACGGATTACACGTGATAAATCCTCAATTACTTCAGAACTGTTTTTATACTGATGATTTTCAGCCTTGTGTCTAATATCTGTTATCAAAAACGAGTCATCAAGTTTTATATCAAATGTTATTTTTGGCTTACGTAATAAAGGTAAAACGTATTCATCATAATATTCCTTTTGGTATAGTTTTAGAATCTTCACTAAAACAAATGGAGAAGTCATTAAATGTGAATATCTACTACGTGCTTTTTCAAAATTACTTTTTGCATTTTCTGTTAAACTGCAGAAGTTATAAACGTTATCGTATGCTTCATTAATTAAATGATTAGGTAACGAATTAATTGCTTGAAACAGTGTGAATAATGTAACTTCTTTTTCTAAATTCATGTTTCCACCGTCATTATGTACTTCAAAATCACTGATGCCATCAACTATGCTCTGGGCAAGTTTATCGTCAATGTTTACATCTTTGTTTTCATTCATGATAGTCTTGATTTCTTCGTTCTTCTGTTCAACTCTTACCTTAATATTCAAATCATTTAATATATCATTCACTGTTCTGGTTATGGTCGAGTCGTAACTTCCACGAATGAATGAGTATGTATTGATTGGTTCTGTTGCATTCTTGCGAACTCTTGAATCAGCCATAACTACTAAAGAACGCTTTGAATCATCCATAGAAGTCATGATATCAATATCATAATCATTGCAGGAATAACATTTAATCATTCTGTTCGAGGTTGAATAGAAGAAATTAGTGTTACAATAAATGTGAAGACCTCATGAAGCGGTTTTAACGATAACATCTTTATCCGAAAGTTTTGATAGAATGTCTTTTCTAACTGTTTCTTTAAGTTCATCATTGTACGATTTATTGATATCAACATCTATAATCGTTAAATTTGATATTTTATTTACTAATAAAGCCATACCAGTTTTCCTTCCTCTTCCTCCATCATGTTTGAGGTAGTTATGTAAATCAATCTTGTTTTCACCAATTCTTTCGTTGAGGGTTTTAGTTTCTGCCACAACTAATTCCTCAGCTAATGAATCAATAACTTTTTCATCAGAAACGATATAGTTGCTGTTGTTGTTTGTTGCTGTCATTTATATAGGAATAAAAAATAAAAATAATTTTAAAACTAACTTTATTTTTGGACTGCATCAAATTTCCGGGAATGTTGTCAAAATGTCATGTTGTCATCACTTTTAAGAGAAGTTAATTAACCTGGTGACATGGTGACGTAGTGACACCATCAGTTATTCAAAAATAATTAATTATTGAATAACCTAAAAACCATTAACGATAGAATTTATTTCCGGGAATGTTGTCAAAATGTCATGTTGTCATCATTTTTAAGAGAAGTTAATTAACCTGGTGACATGGTGACGTAGTGACACCATCAGTTATTCAAAAATAATTAATTATTGAATAACCTAAAAACCATTAACGATAAAATTTATTTCCGCAGTTCATCCGCTACTTCATTACCTAATTAATTACAGACATAAAATATATTTAGTTCATTCGGTACCATGCAAATACAGTCACAAATGGTGGCATGTAATCTTTACCCAAGCCTGTTGGATTTGTTGTGAAAGTATGGACATGATTTCCTCCTGGTTCAGTTTGTCGAAAAGTCTTTTTTGTTGAATCGTTATAAGATGGAGATAAAACATCATAACCAGCTTCATAGTCTGAGTTGTATAATGGGTGGTCTCTTAATGAGTGTCTATGGTCGCCAGAAAAGTTTGTCGTTCCTGTATGAGTGTGCGGTGGAAGGTTTGCTTCTTTAATTTTCTTTGAACCTCCTGTATGCTTTGAAAATTTAGCACAGTATAAGAATTTGTCTACAATCTGCTTCCATGTACCAAAACCTAAAACACTTGCTGGATTTGTTGAATTCATTGATGTATAAATAGAGCCTATAGGATATAATGTTTGAAGTATTTCATTTTTCATGCTTGTAATCACATCATTTACTTCCGACTTCTTTGCATAATTTTCATCTACATAAGTTTTATCTGCTTTAAGGTCTAAACATCCTGAAACCCATCCTGTATCAGCTTTAACTTTAAAAGTCTCCGATGTCCATTTATGATACCATTCAACCTTTTCTTTAATTTCATTATCTTTTTCATCTACATAAGTTTTATCTGCTTTAAGGTCTAAACATCCTGAAACCCATCCTGTATCAGCTTTAACTTTAAAAGTCTCCGATGTCCATTTATGATACCATTCAACCTTTTCTTTAATTTCATTATCTTTTTCATCTACATAAACCAAATTTGCCTTCTTCATTAACTCACTATCCACGTATTCCTTATCTACCTTCTTCATTATGTCATTTAGGAAACCTTCTATGAATTCCTCATTTAAATTAAATCTTCCAATCTTCAAAACTTTAGGAAATGCATTTAATGCGTAATATCTCTGTTCTTCTGGTGGAATTGATGTTATATCATCCGTTATTCCTTTAATTTTTGAATTCATAAATAAAATTTCTTTTATATTTGATATCACTGCACCACCTTTGCAAACGAATTCGAAACGGTCATTTTTCAATACTATCTCCAAATCTCCATATTTCAACCTTTGCGTTTGTTCTGCCGTCTTTGAATTATATGCATATATGGCGTATGTAATGGTCTGAAGGACCTGGGTGCTTTGCGCCTTAAGTTGCTGTTGTTTAATCATTTATTACGATTTAAAAATAAATATTTAATCCGTTATCTCATCAGCTATTTTCTCTATTTGAAATTGCCATAATATTTCATTCATAAATTCTAAATCACAATCAAATAGGTCAGTTATTCTAAATTTAATATTTGATAAATCTTTTGAATGAAGAATAAATGAATTCCCGGATAATTGAAACGGATATGATAAAGAAAATGTGTTTAAGTTGATGGATAAAATGTTTTGTATTGATGGGTAAGAGTTAGGGTCTAATGTTTGATGTGAAAATCTCATTGGGGTATTAACTTTATCACATTTGATTAAAATGAAATTGGAACCAGTGTCAGAATACAAAACATCCCCAACATCTTTTTCAAAATTTAATATCCCCAACAATGAACGAAGATGAGGAGTACAAAATTTAATTTTCAGCGGGAATTTAATAAGGTTATTTATTTCATCAAGTTCAAAAAGTTTATCAGGTTTTGATTTAAAATTTTCTTCATACCGTACGATAAATGATTCATTTAAATAACTTAAAATCATGTTAATATATCCCATTTCGCTATCACATTATTTATATACATATCATACGTTTTTTCAAGGTCTACGACCCCGCCGCTATGCGGCTCATGGTCATCTTTAATAAATGATATATAATCTGAAGGGTCTAAAAGAATGGGATTAAATTTACCACTCACAGAAACGAGAGTAACATTATAAATTCCGCTAACTGTTAAATTTAATTCACAGTTATTATTCGAAATAATATTGATAATTGACATTTTTATTACGATTAAAAATATGGTAAAGCGTTATTTTCCAGTGATAAATAAAACTAGAATAAGATTACCTCAAGAATTCATAAATTCAACGAATAAGAAATTTCATTCATGTTATAAATTTTAGTGTTTTCAGAAAATATGAGTCAGTGTCATATTCATCAACAGGTTATATTTCACTTCATTCAAATTTAGTTCAATCAAACCCATATAATGACCATTTCATAAGATTTTCAGATGGTATTAAAAATGTAATTGATAGATTAAAATATGAACATATTGACAATATCGAATTTTTGGAATTTTGGTTTAAATATCCCGATGGAAAAAAGATTGAAGTTAAAGATAAAGCTGATACTATAACAAAAACAATTACAATGACCGATCCGGATAGTGGGGAACAAAAAGAAATAAAACAAACGATAGAAACTGGTGAAAGGTCAATTATTATTGATTATGATTCAAAGGATTATTATTCGATAATGTTAATGCTTGAATATTAAATAGCCTTAACAAAGAATTTTTCAAGTGATATTTTATATTCATCAACTATTTTATTATAAATATCATTATATGTTAAATGAAGTTCAGTTGTTGTTCCGTTCTTTGATATCTTAATTGTGCTAATATCCTTTATAGGATTTATTTTTGCAACTGTTCCGCAGCATGAAACCTCATCATCTATGAAAAATTGAATCTTAACGTCTGAATCTTGAACATCACAAAGAATGGCGATAATGTGAATTAATGATTCATAAGGTAAAATAATTAAACCGAATTGGTCAATTAAATTTATTATTGAATCATAATTATTAATTATTATATCACGGTAAATTTTCATTAATTCAGAATTAATGTCTATTTTATATGGGTTCTCGATGTTTGATGAAAGAGGTGGGGGTATGTTGGATAAGTAGGAATTTCAACAGGTTCTTTACCAGGTTCAGATAAAATGATTGGGTCTCCATTCTCATGGTTTTCTTCATTCTCCTCATTCTTCGGTAAGTCACGAGTTAATAAATTTGGTTGAGTTGCTGACCTTGTTAATTCAGGGCTAACATTAACTTTAACATTTTGAATAATTCGTGATTTATCATCATTTACGTTATAACCAACCATAATCTCTGCTTTTGCGTTAGTGTTCTTTTGACTAGTGAAACGTCTTCTCATTTATAATCGAATAAAAAAAATATATTTAAACTTTTATTTTGCTGGAACTTTTGAATCTATTATTCCCTGTATTTGTTCTTGAAGTTGATTTTTAGCTGTTTCATTGTAATTAATAGACCTAATATATTCATTAATTGCATTCTTATAATCATCTGATTTCTCAAATTTTCTTTTATCTGATTCCTTAACTAAATCATAAGTTAAACCTCGTTGCTGATATAATGGTTTCTTAATTAAATCTTTGAATGCTTGAGATAAAGCACCTGATGCAATTCTTGCTACTAATTGGTTGGAATTGCTGTTTAAGTTCATCTTTAACATTTGCGAAAACTGGATCGAATAAAGCAACTTTAAAGAATTTCTTAGCTGAAATTTCAGGTCTAATATTTGCATATTGACCATCAAACTGGTTAGAATATCGTGGTAATCCATCCGGTCCCTCTTCAATAGCATTTAATTCTTCATTGAAATAAGAATATGGATTATAACGGTATGAATTAATTGGACCATTTTCACCTTCTCCAATGTATTGTTTAACAGCTTTTCCATTTTCATCAAATTGCATAGGATAACGTTCATTATATGCTTTACGTTTAGGATAATCAGTTATAGTTAATTTGTAACCATTTATGACTTTAATATTACCTTGACCATCAGTAACGAAAACTTCATTTATACCATCAGGTTTTCCATTTGGACCCGTAATGTCTGCTTCGTGTGCTTCCCAATTTGGACCTTGACGTTTGGCATATGCTTGAGCTTCTGGTAATGTTAAAACGTTTCTCATTTGTTTAACATCTTTTTGAAGACCAGCAACAATATGAACTAATTCTTTCATTCCATCAGGAACTTTAGTTAGTATCCCTAAGTCGTGTACTGTGGCACTGCGCGCCTCCGTACACCACTTAGCGGTTTTGACACTTTACGAAACCAGTAACGTATATTTTACAACACAACCATAACACCAACTTAACCTTAAATATTTACAAAACTATCTGACACATAAACGACTTCACTAATGATTTCACTAACTACTTCACTAATGACTTCACTACCGTCCTCACTAAATAAAAAATAACCTTATTTTTATTTTTTTTAAATTTTTTATTTCATTACAAAGACATGTCCGACTACATTTACTATGACTCTTTCCCAGAACGTTTCCGTGAACTATTCAAAACTCAAGTAAAACTGAGAAACATGCATTTTAACAAAGACAGACCCATTGACGATGAAAGAAACCCTGAATATATTACAATCCCTTATGACGCAAAGTTCATTGCATACATTCCTTATGGTCGCAGAGGAACGAAAACTATTTCAACAAAGAATAAAAATTATTTCTGGAGCGATGAAGAAAATTGCCTTATCTACATAAATGCATACTTAAATAAAGCTACATATTGTACAAAAGAAGGTTGGACTGGATTTGAGCTCTACATATACGACGACGATGGAAACAGACGCTGTGTATACCCATACGATAATATGTACCATTGTTTTCATCAAGCATTAAACGAATACATAGTCAGTAAGGGTCTCATTCCTGTTGAGTAGATATGTTATATTTTTGTTTTGTCATTTATATAAAAATAAACTTAAAATTAATGATATCACCACCCTCACACGTATGAAAACATAGCACAAAAATAAATTTAGGTGAAGTGGTGAAATCTCACCTCTTTTTTCACCCGTTGAATTCATTGCTTTATAACTCTCTTCCTTTCTCCAACTCTTCTAACTTCTTCTTAAGTTCAGCAATGTTGTCCTCATGAAGTTTAATCTTCCTTAATATACCTTCTCTATCTAATGGTTGCTTTATCTTTCTAAACTGAACTCTACCATCCTTCATAGTATGAACGTAAAAACCTTCTGGAACCGCTCCTGATTTAATGTATTCTACCAAAAACTTTTGTTTCATTGCTTCAGTGACTTTAGTCGTCATTTCAATCAAATAAAAATTTTAATATTAAATAAAAATAACGTTATTTTTTCAGTAAGGAAACGCAGGAGTTTTACGATTTATTTGAGGAGTAGGTTCTGGTTTAAATGTTGGAGTCGGTTTAGGAGTTGACTTTTGAACAGGAGTTTGTACTTTCATAGGTTCAGGAGTCATTGAAGGTGTTGTTTGTGATGGTGTCGGAGTTTGTTCAAATTCAGCTACTTCAGTATTATTTATAACATTTGCTTTATTTCTTTTCAACATCATAACTGCTCCTGCTGTAGCTAGCAAACCTAGTGGGAGACCATATTTTATATAAGGACTTGACCAAATGCTATTTTTGACAGGAGTTGGTGGAACACCTAACTTGGTGAGACTGCTCTTTGCCATTGTGCAGCTCGTAAGAAATATTCAATAGGTGCTCCATAATCGTTTGGTAAAGTTTGTTTCATAGATGGTGAAGGTTCGCGAGAGTTTGATGAAGAACTCATTTATAAGCTTTAAAAATAAACGTTCATCCTTTATTCCTCACTGTCGTCCGTAGCTAAGTTATAGTCATCTAATCTTATTATTGGGATTCCATTAGCACGCACCTGAATGGCAAAGCAACAATCCCTCATAAATCCAATAAGTGGCTTTGGTACATTTTCTGTTGCTAGTTCAATAGGTCCTTTAACAGACAATTTGTATGTTATTGGGAGCAGTAAGATGTTTGACCTTGCTGGAAGCAAAAGTCCACTTCTGTTGGAAAACCACATAAGAAATGTGTGTTGTGTCATAGCTATCCCATTTATGTTCCACACTACCATCATCCACCAATGACCTCATAACATCTTCATTAAATCCAATCATATCATTGTTTGTATTGCAAGCGTTCGCAACCATTTCATAAAATACAGTCCATATGATTTTTCAGGTTCTGCAGGCATATTTCCATAAGCTCCCATGGAAAGCTGAAGATATTTAAACTTAGGGTTCTCAAAATTAACATAATAGTTGTCTTTCTTTCTAAATAGTGCCCAAATACTTTTAACATTAATAGGCGTATAAGCTGCTGTAAATGTTGCACTTGAACTATCTGTATTCTTTGAGAATGAACCGTCCATAGGAATCCAATCCATAACTTTAACAGGAAAACATAAAGCCTCGTTTGTATAATGTTCTACAAGTTCTGTATAAATGTTAGGGTCTAAAGAGAATGACTTTGGATGAATGAAACAATTCATTAAAATCCATCTTTGTTCGAAATAGTTGCTGGGTTACAGTTGTAATAGTAACTGTTCCACTAGCTTCTACTGCCTTCGTTATCATAGTGAATGGTTCATTCCATGGAACAAATTTATTTGTCGGTGGATTTGAATCTGAAGCAAATGCAACTTTAAGAGTTGGATTGAAAGCAATGATATCATTTACAGATATAGATGTGCATTGTAAGGCGTCGCTACTGAACTTTACTTTAAGCTGAATGTTTCCTGCAAAAGCTGGAATAAATCGAATAGCTTCTAATGGAAGGAATCTTCTAACAGGAATTCTTAAACGAGTTTAAAATCAAATGATTTTCCTGCTGTAATTGGACCACTAACAATTTGTCCTGTTCTGCATGTTCCCGAATGACTCCATACATCTTCATGTCGAGTCTTTGAGAAAACATCTACTTTCTTTATTTGTTCGTAGTTTGTGAGTTTGAAGTTATATATGCTTCTTCTCTTGCATTGTCTTGAGAATATACGATACGACCATTTGCAAGGATTTGATATCCAGCAACTGCATAGAAAGCGTCATCGAAACCAATCCAAAATCCTGGTGGGTTTGTTTTATTGGAACCTGAACCAATTTCTTTATCTACAATAAATTGACCTTCCATTTTATACGTAATGAATGTATTGTAAAGGTCCAACATATTTTCACCAGGAGGTGAGAGATTGAATGTTACCCATGTGTTATCTTTAGCAGTTCCAGTTGTGATGGAATCTTTGCGTCAGAATATTTTCTATTAGTGTCACCAATTTGAACTGCATTGTCTATGATATCGAAATATGAGCGAATCTGATGAATATGCTCTGCTGGAGTAAATTCGTTTAACTGTTCGTTCTGCATTGTATTTACTTCAGATAAAAATATCTATTTACTTCATTATTCTCACTCTTCTTCTTGGCATTCGTGGTGGAAGTTGTTTCTTGACATTTTCAATGAACTGTACATTCTCTTTTGTCTCGACTTCTTTCACTGGCGGGTCAGGGTTCTTTGACTCGGTTTGCTTTTCAATATGAAATTCACGAACTTTGCAATAAGCTCTTGGTTCGTTATTGAAAGTACATCTGGCTTCTTTTCTTCTTGTTCTTTTGGTGGCTCAGTTTGAACAGAAGTTTTATATGGGCTTCGTGGACTTCACCCTTGCCATGCACCTTAATGTTGTCGCTCTCTGCATTCGCTAATGGTACCTTTCTTTTTCTTACATATATTTTACCATCTTACTCTGACTTACATAATAGAAAGGATTTGTATTCCTCTGGCGTCATTTAATATAATAGACTCTCGTTCTGATTTTGACAAGCTCATTTTACATCGGTTAAAGTTTTAATTTAGTTTTTTATCTGCAGTCAAATGACTCAACAAGCCCTACGGACAAGACCCAAGGGGTCATAGATGTTGAAGCATTGAAGAAAGAAATTCGCGAGCAAATTTTATCCGAACTGAAGGAACAAAAACAAGAACAAAAGCCAGAGAGACCAAAGAGAAAACTTAGTGAAAAAACAACTAGCTGCATTAGCTGCTGGAAGACAGAAGAACCCACGTTTGCTGGCGAAAAAAGCTAGAGAAGAAGCAAAAGCAAAGGAAGAACAAAAAGCTAAAGAAGCTGAAGCAAAGAAAGGAGTAAATGGTTTATTTTTATCCGAACTAAATGTATAGACAAATACCTTTAACTGTTGCGTTCAGTAGTGAAAACCCTGACGTCAAAATAAAGGGGAACAGAGATAACGTTTAAGTTTCCAACAGACTGGATTGTGAACATAAATGAAGAGAAGTACATTGTGCATAAATCTATGTATATAACACGTGCTTTCAGAAAGGTTGACTTTATACTTCAAGTCGAGATAGAAAATGACGAACAGTCTTTAAGCGCCCAAAACATTCACATATACAAATACTTTAAAGACGATACAACATTGTTGCAATGTATGATTTCATTTAATGAGATGTTCGAGAAAAAGTTCAACATTGAAGTACAAACTTTACAGCCTTTACGTGAGTTTCTTGCACAACTGAAAGAAGAAGGTAGTCAGCCACAACTTATAGACTTTCATTATGAATTTAATGAAAATGAAGATGGAACTCATGACTGTCAATTCATTGTATTCTCACCATTCAATGAAGTCGCTAAAAGAAAGAAAATCCATTACGTATAAGATTTCAAATCTCTGAACCAAGTGATGATTTAAGAATGTTTTCAATTATGATGCAATGCTTCGAGGAAAAATGAATTTTCAAAGATTGTAACACCTGGCATTTGGGATAGAAAGCAAGCTATATTATATTCAAACTTAAGTAAAGGAGTTGAAAATGAGTTCATTGGTCATACAAGAACTTCACCACTTCCTAACCCTAAATACTATAAATTAACTGGCTTCAATCGTGAGTTTTGGATAGACATGTTCTCCACTCATGACCATAAAATGTCCAGTGTTCTTGCCTCCAGACCATAAAGACTGTCTCTACATTGAAGCACAACTCTTAAACTTACCATCGCAGTATTGTAAAATCTACGCTAGCTTTATTTTTATCACGAATGACCTCATTCATGACTCATTCATGACCTCATTGCTGACAAAAATAAGCCGCTAGCGGCAAGGGCGAAGCCCATGACCTCAGAACTTCAACTTACGAATAAAGCTTGTTTTAGTCGTTATTGAAAAGTTGAACTTTTCAGCAAAGCAAGGTTGACATGACTTACATAAGTCGAATGCAATCTCTTGACCATCATAAAGTGCTTTGTAAAGTTTCATTAAACTGAACTCAGAGTCTTTGTCATATGTTCCAACAGGTATGTGAATGTTCTTATCTTCATTGTAATAGCATTGTATAGCTTCAGGAAACATTTCATTAGCGGTTAAAGCAATAACATCTTGCTTCACGCCTTTCATTCTGCAGTGAAATGCAACTTCATTTAAATCGTTAGTGAGTAAGTCTATGTAGGTCTTCTTTCCACAGAAAATACTTTTATAAGCTAAACTTTGTTTTCCAGGTGTTATTTCTGCAAAGTCGCTATGAAATTGACCAAGGTTCTTTCCTATAAGTTCTCTACCATATCTCTTCTTAAACTCTGCTGCAAGCTTTGGGATGTCTTCATTATATAAGTGCATACTGTCGGTATCCTGGTAAAATATTTGAAGACCCATGTCCTCTGCAGTACAGAATACTTCATTCATAATACGTTTTGACATAGACAGAATATTAACACCAAGTGGACAGAAGTTAAAGTGTCTGCAAATGCTTTTCGTTAGCTTGAAAATAGTTTTATCTGAACCATCCAAACCTTCGAACTTCACTATATGGTTGTAATTTCTTATAGCATATCTTATAGCATCTTTGTCATTTACTATGGTTATTTTTGACTCAATAGGAGATAGAATAGTTTTGCCATAAATGCTGTTCAGAATGAGTTTTATAATTTCTTGCAAAGGATTTCCTTCTTTCTTATACTTTAACCTTAACTCAAACAACTTCTTTACTTCATCTCTTATTCTCATATCTCTGTTTCCATCGTAATAGTATCCTTGCAACACTTCACATTTGACACTTGATATTTTATGAGGTCTTGTAATGTTATATGGTCAACATGCATGAGACAGCAAGTGTTTGAACTTCTTGGAACGTTAAGTTCTGGATTTAGTTCAGGGTCGCAAACTATTAAATGAAAGTGTCTGGGTATACCAATCTCTGTTATCTTAATGAAGAACAAAGAAGCCAGACATAAACTTTTCACCAATGGGTTTTTTGTCGTCATCGAATAAATGTCTCATGAGATACTCTGTGCTTAGCATCTCATCCTTCAATACTTTTGGAATTCCTTCTAAAGTTAAAGTCTTGCTATAGCTGAAGGATATAATGAAACAGTGTCGAAGTCAGCAATGAGTTTCTTTTTGCTCTTTTGTTTCATGTTATCTGACAACATACATCTTCCCCTTGAATGCATCTCGAAATAAATTCTCTTGGTTTATTTGAGAGGTCATAAAGATTTCCATTCGGGAAGTATACTCTGTTTCAAACAATTTGTTAGCAATAGAACAAATACTAACGTAGTCATAAACGTTTAAATCAAACTCTTTCAATAAGTCATTGCGGAACTTTACAAAACCTTCTCTTAAAATTCTTACATCTTGTTTGCAGTAAAACGTGCTATATTTTTCTAAGTCGAAGTGGTTTTCATCTATTCTGCAACCTTTGATGGAATCTATGTTCTTCATAAATGTATCTGCATCATGGATAAACTTACATGCTTCAGAAATGACACCAGTTCTGTTGTCATTTGCTAACAAAACACTGCTGTAGTAGTTATATGGAAATACTTCTTTCGGTCCTGTTTGTAAGTTAAACATAGCAGGAAATAGTTTAAGCTTCTTATTTATAACACTGTAAGAGTCTTTTATAATAATTGCCCGTCCTTTATATAAACCAGTTATTTGCATTGTTCGTGAACCTTTAATGATGGGAGTTCCTTTCACTTCTGTCATGTGTCTTAAGATGAAGTTTATGTCATAACTGAGGTTGTGAAAATATATTAAACTCTTGTCAGGAGTCTTTCCAAAAATTCTGTTGCACAGTTTTGACCCCAAATGCTTTCACTAACTGAACCATCTTCACTGTCATAACAGATGTTAAAAGCTTTATGAAAGCCATCCGTACTACACTCAAAGTCAGCAAAGAAAACGTGCTCAGGTATGAATTTACATTTAGCTTTATTTACTTCTTTTGACTCTGCTTTCTTCTTCAGTTGTACACAATACTTTGGAGCATATGTCAAATCTTTAAATGGTGCAAGGTTCTGTTTATATAAGTCAGTCGTATATGTGAAAAGTTCTCCATAAGAAATAGGTTCGAAATATTTGCACTCCCACAATGTTTTCATAACATCCCATAGCGGTGTAGTTCTATCCATGCGAACTACATATTTGTTCTCTCTCTTTGTATATATTTTCATCTGTTTCTCAATGTTCATTCCACCACACTCCTTCAAGATTTCTTTATAGTTTCGAATGAAGTATGTTGTCATTGGAAGTCTTTCATTTAGCATGTAGTGGTCTTCAACAAGAAGTAGGTCAATAGTTCTAACAGTTTCGCATTCTTTTGGTATATATCTCTTTATTTCATTATGTCTTGAGTCATTGAAATAACCAATGGTAACATTAAATGCTATACCTGTTGCGTCAGAAATTTCTTGTACTTTACTTTGAGGAAAGTCTCTAACACGAATGACTTCTCTCATGTGGTCAATAGTTTCTTCATTTACTCCAGCCTGAATGCAAGCATAAACGAAACAATTGTCCTCTGTCATAAGTGTTGCAGTTCTTTTGTTCAGTTCATTGAAGATTTGGTAGCGTTCAAGATTTATAGGTAATGTGCAAAGATACTTCCAGAACTGCCCGCTTCTCTTCTTATAAAACTTCTTTTCACCATTATCTTTCCAAAAGCTTTCTATAAGTGCTGGGTTTCCTGTTTGCTTAAGAGCTTCCAAAATGGCTTTCTGGTCATTTGTCAGTGTGCTTTCATCTCTATATGGTCTCTTTTTTGGTTTGCCTTTCTTTACATCTGACATCGTTAAGCCTTCATATTCTGTTAAATCATACATCTTTATTTCGGTAAGATTCTTTATGTTTGTCAAGAAGAAGTCATAGTGCATTTCAACAATACCTGCAGCATTTGCTTCTATCTCTGATATAAAGTTCTCCTTCAAGAGCTGATGTAGTAATGTTCCAATATTATTGAGGTTTAACGTAGAACATTCATACTTTCCACCAAGTTTATAACATACCATCCATCTCTGTTGGAGTTTATTTTAATTTTCTCTAAGAGTCTCATGAAAACCTTACCGAAATGTTTGTGTAAGTAGTCTCTGTTTGGTTCATCTAAAGCTTCGATGTTAAAGTCAATGAGTCTATTGCCTGACTTCACATTTCTCTTCCTATTCTCTTCATCTTTCTTTAACCATCTCTCACCTTCTTTTGGTTTGTCGTCAATGGAACGAATGACATCGTTAGCTTTGCGAACTTGTTCTATAGCACTTTTAAACATCTCTCTTCTCTGTTGTTTCAGTGTGTCGTCTCTTCTTCTTGTTTCACCAACGTTCGCATTTGTTATGTCAAACATTTCTCTTCTTACTTCATGTGGTACAGCTCTTCTTGTTTCACCAACGTTTGCATTTGTTATGTCAAACATTTCTCTTCTTACTTCATGAGGTACTGAACGTCTATGATATAAGTCAATAGCAACGTCATTTAAAGGAAATGCTCTTGCATGGACTTCGTCCTCGCCGCGTTGCGGCTTTATGAACTCATGAATTCTATCATAACTTATTGCACCATTATAGTCTTTAATGAAGTCAGCGAGTGCTTTTTTGTTTGTTGCGTAATGCTTTGCAACATCTATATTAGCTTCTGTAAGAAGTTGTTTTATTTCCGAGTGTTCTAACTTAGACAACTTCCGATACATCTTTAGTAGGAAATAAAAAAATATTTTTGAAAAAATTAGATTAGATTTTTTTAAGTTATTTTTCAAAATAATTTAATATTTTTATTTTAATGAAACACATGCAAGATTGCAAGTTCTTTTCATACAATGCTCTCGCTACTGCCATCAAGAATGAGTTCAATGGTTCTGCAAACGTTAATGTTATCTTTAACAAGAAGTTTGTGAAAGAATCTAAGTTCGGTCAGTATGTCAGACCATTAGCTATTGTCATTGACCGCAAACGTTATACTTCACAAGAGTTAGCAGTAGTTTTGAAACAAAAGGGTTTCTTCGTGAATGTCAAAGATACTCATTATACTTTATAAAGAACTCCAACATTGACTTCTTCAGTATTGCTATGAATCTTTCCGAACAGAAAGAATATAAGAAGGGTGAAACAAATGTGAAATATTATCCTTCATCTCTGAAGACAATAACGAACAAAGATGTTATACAGAAATTCTTACCAAAGGTTGAAGAAGCTTCAATTGACATTGACGAAGGAAGTGAAATGGTTGAAGAAATTGACCCTGAAGCTATTTAAGCAAAAATATATTTTTGGTGAAGAGGTGAGATGTCACCTGTTTTTTCACCTCATTCTCTCTTCGTTAATGTTGTCGTGACTTCTTCGTTAATGTTGTCGTGACTTCATTCTTCCTCTTTGAAGTTATCGAAATATTCTGTTATTTTTTCCTTCAGTAATGTTAAGTCTTCTTTGAAGGTAAGTATTGTGCAACCTTTGATGTCATAGTGTGTTTGAGGAAGAGTATTTTTGACAATTTCTTTTATTTGCTCATTCGGTGTCATTGAAATCGGTAAGTTTTCACGATAGAACCAGTTTCTGTCAGATTTATATATTTTAGCAAGGTCGTAAAAGCTTTTGTTGTTTCTTCTGACTAAATGCAACATAACCATATCTTTATCTTCTTCATTCTCCAACTCTTCAGTATAAATCATATACTTATAGTTCTTTTCCTTTCCTTTTGGTACTGAACGTGGTATTCTTTTCTGTATGCTTTTGTCTTTGGATTCAATGACTTCATCTTTTGCTTGAAGTTTCTTTTCCATCTCTCCACGTTCTTGTCTGTGAAGTTCGTCAAGAAGTTTGTAAATATTCCAAGCATAACGTGGTGAAGCCCACATTGCAACTGCATTTACTAAAAGTCTATGAACATAATATCCTCTCAAACCGTTTGGCAATTTTTCACGGTTTTCATAGAGTTTTGGCGACTGGGATTTTTTACCTACTCGCTGTTCTTCACTGTTTTCAGAAAAAGTACGTCTCGCTGTGCTTCACTTAATAGTTCTATGGTGCTTTGGTTCCTAAACCAGTCTTTAGGAAGCTTAGTATCTGGAGCAAAACAAGCCGTCAAAATACTTTGCATTTGGTACATGTCGTCTTTGACAGAACGAATGAGTCTCAATTGTTTGTTATACTGTATGTATTCGTATTCTTCATTTATGACTTCATGAACGATAGCAGTTGTTGTGTTCTCTAATGTTGACATATCTGTCTTTACATACAGGATAAAAAAATAAATAAAATAAAAACTAACTTTATTTTTTCTGAGATAAACACTATTTCTTCACAACATTAAATTTTATCCTGTATGAAATGACTTTAAAAAGATTATTGACTGACTTCGAATACTATCTCATTGACGCACTGACAGACCCTCAAAACTGTGTTGAAAGTTCTTTAAGCTTTAAGATTGAAGGTACGACGCATTTTGTCTTCACTTACGTATTGAAAGAATATGACCGTTATCATAACGAAGTGAATCAAACACTAATAAAATTTGTAGATAAAAAATTGGTTAACAATGAATATTTTAAACGTGAAGACCCAAACACTGCTGGAGATGATGAAGAATACAGACAAGTTATTGAAAAAAATAACGCAAGATTAGATGCAATAGAAAAGAAGTTTAATGAATGTCTTACAAACACGTATGAATATCTTATGCGGTGGGAAGCTAGATGGAAATAAATTTACGTCAAATATGCAATTTATAAAATCTTATGTCGACAGGCTACGTAGCACAGTGGTCTAAGGTGGTGTTATGGAGGGGTCAGGGTCTGTGGTTCGAACCGCGACGGCGCCGTATTTTCTTATTTTCTTTATTTGTCTTGTTTGTCGTGAATAAAAAGTGTCATAAAAGTGCTCTATCTTCCACGGGAATAAATAAAAAATTTACTTTATTTCTTCTTTATTTCTTTGTTCCGTGGAAGAAGGGTTTTGCTGTTTTTTCTCAGCCGAAATCAATGATTTTTTCATTTTTGGAATCCTTAGCGAATGAGGAATCTTTTCTCTCGTGGAAGCTTTGACCTAAAATATAATTTAGGTGAAGAGGTGACATCTCACCTGTTTTTTCACCTGTTTTCTCACCCTAGTTATTTTATAAACGTTTCACATGGTAAACGTTATTTTTTTAAATTTTGTGAAAACTCAACGGTTTGACACAAGCCCTAAAAATTATTTTACTCAGAATTTTGTTGCTAAATTCAGTAAAAATAATGTTTAGGTGAAGAGGTGAGATGTCACCTGTTTTTTCACCTGTTTTCTCACCCTAGTTATTTTATAAGCGTTTTACATGAATTGTACGATGTATATTTGAAATCCTAAACAATTTCGTAGCTTCTATTTCTTCTGTCAGTATGTCAAAAGTTTTAACAATGCCGAAAGTTTCTTTATATTTCTTCTTGACGTCAGATAGAAGGAAATCTTCTGCTGTTGGATAGTTTTTGTTCAGAAATTCTAACATGTTCATTTTATCTTCTGCTGGCTTTTCTGCTTCTTTCTTTAAGTCTGCATAGTCGTTTCTCATTCTTTCTATCTCTTTGACTGAGTAGTTATATTTCCTCATTGCTGCTTTACATTTAGAACATTGTGGGTTCAACTTTGCGTTATATTCTGAAACCTTACCTGCTAAAACAACTAAGGCGTCAATGGTTTTCTTCATCTCAAACATAGCGGGTCTTATCTGTTCATTCCATACCTTACCTCTTCTATCTTTATCTCTTATTTCCCAAACACATTCAGCAACTAATGAAACAAAGTTATCGTAGGTCTTAAACTCCTCAGATTTATATATGTCAGAAATGTTTTTATATACCATGTCGCAATCTTTGTCCATAACCTTATGGTTGCAATGAAAACCAAGGAATTCATAATTTACTTTACGTATGAACTTCTTTATTTCTACTGAGTCAGTTGGTTTCACTTCAATTTCGTCGAATTCAGGAATAGTGAGTTTTTGTTGTTGGATTTCAGGCAATTTGGGTAAATGGTCAATAATGTCCTGCATTTCATAAAGATACTGTTCATTTGTTTCATCTTTCGCACTACAGTCTAAATTACTTGTTAAAAGTTCTTGCTTTATCTTCTGGATTTTTGTTTCAAAAGTATATGAAGAAGGAATGAAGTTTTTCATCTCTACTAACATTGACGTAGGATTCATGACTAACGAGTTTGGTGAAGTTGTTGTGGACAGAGTCCCGCCGTTCGCGGCTTGAATTGTTGTTGTGCCGATTGTTGAAATCATATCTTTACATACAAAATAAAAAAATAAATAAAAATAAAACTAACTTTATTTTTTATTTCGGGAAAATTCATGAGGTGAGAAAAGAGGTGAGAAAACAGGTGAGATGTCACCTCTTCACCTAAATTATATTTTTTGGTGAATTCAATAAAAATAAATGGTTCATTTACTCACAATATTTTTGTACAAAACGACCCCAAACTTTTAACTTCTTTTCTGCAGCTTCAAATGCTATCTTAGCGAGTTCATATTCTCTAAATTCTCTCTTTAAATCTTCTTGTTCCCATTGGTCTAGTTCGTATGGAGAATCTCTATAACCATAATATATCTCACGTTCATGTTCTAATTGTTTTTCACACATTTTTCCAACTTCTTCTTCGAACAAAGGTTTAGCATTCTCCACTGTATCTTCGAGTTCTTCTTCATCTAACTTCTCATGAACTTTCTTGTCTATGGAGTCCATAATTTTTCCAACTGCTATACAATATTTTGGAGAAGCCCACATTGCAATATAGTTTACAAGTCTTGGGTCTACATACATTCCTCTAACCTGTTTGATTTCATCCGGAATTCCTGCATGAATTTTGTATAAAAAGCAACCCGCTGTTTTCCGCGGGTTGGTATATTCTTCACAAAATGCCTTAAAATACTCTTCCCAGGACTTATTTTCCAACAACCTTCTAAAGTCTTTCCTAAACTGCTGACACATCTTTGTTGCATTAATGTAACCATCCTTGTCTCTACGTAAGACTTCAATACCGTTATAAGTGCCTTTTGTGAATGTTTCACCATTAGATTTGTTCGTGAATGTTTTTGCTTCGACTGACATTTCTGTTCTTACATACAAAATAAAAAAATAAATAAAAATAAAACTAACTTTATTTTTGGTCTTTTGTGAAAATTCATGAAAATTCAAGAGGTGAAAAAAGAGGTGAGAAAACAGGTGACATCTCACCTCTTCACCTAAATTATATTTTTGTCTGATTTACATCCAACGAAAAAGTTTAGAAGAATTTTCTTATTCTTTCTGGCATGTTTTTATCTTTCCAGTACTCCCGCTCTAATGGTCCCAGATGAGTTGGTTTAGATTCTCTCAAGTTCTTAGATGGTATAACATCTTCAACGCCTCCTTCATATCTTACTTTATAAGTGTCATCGTTTGTGTTATAGTCAAGTATTTCAATAACCACTCCTCGCTTTGCTTCGTCAATGGTTTCAGCAAGTTTGCCATTACTACTTTCGACTAATTTATGTCGAGGGTAAAATGCTATGGAGTCGTCAGCAGCTTTTATAAGATATCCATTACCTTGCGTAGAGTCTACGATATAATAATTTCGACTTAACCTTAAACGTTTCTTTGTCAATGGTTTGTCGTCAAGAACTACACGAACTTTTGTACCAGGAATGAGAGTAAATTGTGTTGAATTTCTGATATTTTGTGTTTGGCTTCGTTTCTTTTGTATATACTTTTCTTCTTGTTGTTGTGTCATTGAATTTGGTGTATGTCCTGTTGTAGAATGTGTTGAGGAATTGTAAACTTCGATGAAATGTTTCATTGTTTCTTCGGTAAAGTCTCGCTCTTGATTTAAATCTCTGAGAGTCCTTATGAAGCGGTTAATGATACCGAGTATGTTATGGTTATGGTCTTCAGTAGTGTAGTGAGTTATGTTATGCTTAATGAGAAAATCTGTGATTTCATTGCTGAGGTATGCACTGTCTTGGTCTGATGTTAAAGTACTTGGGCTATGTTCTGCTACAAACTTTTGTAAAACTCTTAACACTTCACGAGTTCCTTTATTTTTCATTGGATATGCATATGCTTTACGAGTGTTAACATTAATGAAGATGAGGAATGTTTATGACCACATTTTCTGCTTTGAATGAGAGTGTCAAATTGGTATGCGTCAGGAGTGTTGGAGTAAATTGGTAAAAAGTAGTCGTAAGGGTTTATTTTTGTTTGATGTACAACATTTTTGTCAAAGAACCTTTTCACTTCAGCTCTGTTAGTAAATCCCCAACTCTTTGCAGCTTCATTGAATTTCTTAAATGACCTCCATGGATGTTGTTCGAATACTTCTTTCAAGCTCATTTATGTAAAGTTAAAGATTTTAACCAACTCGTATCCAAGCGTGCATTGTTATATAAGGAGGCATATAATCTTTTCCATTACCTGCTGGGTCTGTAATACCAGCTACAACATGTGTATGATTTCCTGCAGTTCCACAGAAAATACCTGTGCTTGAATCTACTGGGTCAGTTGAAATATCATATCTATGCATTCCCTGTCTATCCGAACCCGCTGCAAGATTTGTATAACCTCTTTTTGTTATTGAATGTGAATGGTTTCCTTCCACAGATGTTCTTCCACTGAACCTATGCATATGTGAAGGAAGGTTTTCAATACCTATTTTCTTTGAACCTCCCATCTTCATTGACTGCGTATTAGTGTAGAATGGAAAACTGTCAACTATTTCATACCATCTACCACCAAATAAAGTGTTTGGATTTATTGGATTCATAGACGTATAAACAGCTCCTATAGGATATATTAAATCATATATGCTCATAACTCTATAAACATATTCTAAAGAACTTATGTCATTAAATACCATTTGGAATGTATCTCCCGGATGAAATGTTGCATTTGTTCCACTTTTATAATGTAATGTTAGTTCAATAGAATTATCCAAGAAAAATTCAAAAGTATCTGGTTGAAGACCTCTAACAAATTCAAATGGAGTTGCTGGTTCACCATTTATAATTTCTGTTGTAAATGTCATTGTATCTGGTTTCGAAAATTTCTTTGTTAGTTCAGAACTTTGTTATTGATGTCCTTTCAATAATTCTGTTGAGATGATACAATAAGGTTAATTTTATTGAGCACTTTTCGTCTTAGCTTTTGATAAAAAAGGTTTTCTAAATTGATTCTAAGTTAAAACGAAAAATTTAACTGCTCTGTATGATTATCGAGGAATTAATGCAACGCATTCGGAGCCTTATGAAATTCTTCTCCAATCCGGAAAATATTTGTTTGAATTATGGGGTGCTTCAGGCATAGGAACTGGATCGAACGGTGCATACGTCAAAGGGTATATTAAATTTGATAAATCTATAAAATTATATCTTCATGTCGGATCTAAATATTATTCTGGTGCAACTCTTCCGTCTTATGGTGGCGGAGGTCCAGGCCAATTTTCTGGCGGCGGATCATCTGATATACGCCTTGAACCAGGCGATTTTGGAGATTTCAACGGTTTGAAAAGTCGAATAATCGTTGCTGCTGGTGCAGGGTCTCAGGATGGTACACTCATTGGAAATGCATTTTATGAGGATGCTGGTGGTGCTGGAGGCGGGCTACTTGGATTTAACAGCACATATGAGCATGGTCTTGGCGCCACTCAGATATCAGGAGGACCCGGAAAAGGTCTTGCCGGCACTTTTGGATTTGGAGCTGGAAATCCAAATAGAATAGAATCCTCAGGAGATAATGATGGGAATGCTGGCGGTGGTGGTGGGTATTTCGGAGGTGGAAACTCCGAAATACCTCAACATTGTGGCGGTGGAGGGGGAAGCTCCTTCATTAGCGGTTATAAAGATTGTATTGCCATTCTGAATTCTTCAACGAAAAGTGACATTAAATTTTCTAATTCATTTGATCCATCAATTCACTACAGCGGTTATAAGTTCACAGACGCAGTAATGATTGATGGTAAAACATCTATGCCAAGTCCACATGGTGGCACTGAGGTTGGCCATTCAGGGAATGGCTACATACGAATTACCCAATTTGAAACAAATTATGTGAGTTGTTCTCAAAAGTATTCTATGAATATCTTTAGTTATTTTATACTTCTTATCATTGAATCATAAACAACACTTTCAATAAATTTGACATTTGAATATTTGTATGTGAACTTATAGATGATTATTTAAGCTTTGAATTAGATGCATAAAATATATTGATTGATAAACAGAATAAATGATTTAGAACTATTATTGATGCCCTTTCAATATTCTTGTTCAGATTTATATAGTTTACGTTATCTTATATTGGCAAGTACTCTCAATATTTCCAGAGAGCAATTAAGTTAATTTCATTTGTCACTTTTCATAATTGATTCTGACAAGAAAGTAGTTTTAAATATAGATAGGTTCAAACGAAAAATTTAACTTTTCTATATGATTATCGAGGTATTAATGCAACACATTCAGAGCCTTATGAAATTTTCTTTCGGCCAGGAAAATATTTGTTTGAATTATGGGACGTATCTGGTGGTGGAACTGCAGCTAACGGAGCTTACGTGAGAGGATATATTAAATTTGAGAAACCTATAAATTTATATCTTCATGTCGGATCTCAATATTATACTGGTGCAAAACTTCCATCTTATGGCGGCGGAGGTCCAGGCCAATTTTCTGGTGGCGGATCATCCGTCATCCGTCTTGAACCAGGCGATTTTGGAGATTTCAACGGTTTGAAAAGTCGAATAATCGTTGCTGCTGGTGCAGGTGTTGGTGATGGGCTGTTTGGATTCAACAGCTCATCTGAGCATTGTCTTGGCGCTAATCAGACATCGTGAGGACCTGGAAAGGTCTTGCTGGCACTTTTGGTTTTGGAGCTGGAAATCCAAATAGATTAGGAAACTATCGTGAAAATGACGGAAATGGCGGTGGCGGATATTTTGGAGATGGAAACTCCGAATTACCCAATTACTACGGCGGTTGAGGGGGAGCTCCTTCATTAGCGGTTATAAAGGTTGTATCGCTATTTTGAGTTCCTCGACAAAAAGTGACATAAAATTTTCTAATTCAATCGATCCATCAATTCATTACAGCGGTTATAAATTCACCGATGGATTGATGATTGATGGCAAAACATCTATGCCAAGTCCACATGGCGGCACCGAAACTGGCCATGAAGGAAATGGCTACATACGAATTACTCAATTTGAAACAAATTTTGTGAGTTGTTCTCAAAAGTATTCTATGAATATCTTTAGTTATTTATATCTTCAACACTTTCGATAAATTCGAAAAATGAAATACTGTCTGTAGTTTTACTGATGATAACATGATTCATGGATATTATATCAGAACTTTGTTATTGATGTCCTTTCAATAATTCTGTTGAGATGATACAATAAGGTTAATTTTATTGAGCACTTTTCGTCTTAGCTTTTGATAAAAAAGGTTTTCTAAATTGATTCTAAGTTAAAACGAAAAATTTAACTGCTCTGTATGATTATCGAGGAATTAATGCAACGCATTCGGAGCCTTATGAAATTCTTCTCCAATCCGGAAAATATTTGTTTGAATTATGGGGTGCTTCAGGCATAGGAACTGGATCGAACGGTGCATACGTCAAAGGGTATATTAAATTTGATAAATCTATAAAATTATATCTTCATGTCGGATCTAAATATTATTCTGGTGCAACTCTTCCGTCTTATGGTGGCGGAGGTCCAGGCCAATTTTCTGGCGGCGGATCATCTGATATACGCCTTGAACCAGGCGATTTTGGAGATTTCAACGGTTTGAAAAGTCGAATAATCGTTGCTGCTGGTGCAGGGTCTCAGGATGGTACACTCATTGGAAATGCATTTTATGAGGATGCTGGTGGTGCTGGAGGCGGGCTACTTGGATTTAACAGCACATATGAGCATGGTCTTGGCGCCACTCAGATATCAGGAGGACCCGGAAAAGGTCTTGCCGGCACTTTTGGATTTGGAGCTGGAAATCCAAATAGAATAGAATCCTCAGGAGATAATGATGGGAATGCTGGCGGTGGTGGTGGGTATTTCGGAGGTGGAAACTCCGAAATACCTCAACATTGTGGCGGTGGAGGGGGAAGCTCCTTCATTAGCGGTTATAAAGATTGTATTGCCATTCTGAATTCTTCAACGAAAAGTGACATTAAATTTTCTAATTCATTTGATCCATCAATTCACTACAGCGGTTATAAGTTCACAGACGCAGTAATGATTGATGGTAAAACATCTATGCCAAGTCCACATGGTGGCACTGAGGTTGGCCATTCAGGGAATGGCTACATACGAATTACCCAATTTGAAACAAATTATGTGAGTTGTTCTCAAAAGTATTCTATGAATATCTTTAGTTATTTTATACTTCTTATCATTGAATCATAAACAACACTTTCAATAAATTTGACATTTGAATATTTGTATGTGAACTTATAGATGATTATTTAAGCTTTGAATTAGATGCATAAAATATATTGATTGATAAACAGAATAAATGATTTAGAACTATTATTGATGCCCTTTCAATATTCTTGTTCAGATTTATATAGTTTACGTTATCTTATATTGGCAAGTACTCTCAATATTTCCAGAGAGCAATTAAGTTAATTTCATTTGTCACTTTTCATAATTGATTCTGACAAGAAAGTAGTTTTAAATATAGATAGGTTCAAACGAAAAATTTAACTTTTCTATATGATTATCGAGGTATTAATGCAACACATTCAGAGCCTTATGAAATTTTCTTTCGGCCAGGAAAATATTTGTTTGAATTATGGGACGTATCTGGTGGTGGAACTGCAGCTAACGGAGCTTACGTGAGAGGATATATTAAATTTGAGAAACCTATAAATTTATATCTTCATGTCGGATCTCAATATTATACTGGTGCAAAACTTCCATCTTATGGCGGCGGAGGTCCAGGCCAATTTTCTGGTGGCGGATCATCCGTCATCCGTCTTGAACCAGGCGATTTTGGAGATTTCAACGGTTTGAAAAGTCGAATAATCGTTGCTGCTGGTGCAGGTGTTGGTGATGGGCTGTTTGGATTCAACAGCTCATCTGAGCATTGTCTTGGCGCTAATCAGACATCGTGAGGACCTGGAAAGGTCTTGCTGGCACTTTTGGTTTTGGAGCTGGAAATCCAAATAGATTAGGAAACTATCGTGAAAATGACGGAAATGGCGGTGGCGGATATTTTGGAGATGGAAACTCCGAATTACCCAATTACTACGGCGGTTGAGGGGGAGCTCCTTCATTAGCGGTTATAAAGGTTGTATCGCTATTTTGAGTTCCTCGACAAAAAGTGACATAAAATTTTCTAATTCAATCGATCCATCAATTCATTACAGCGGTTATAAATTCACCGATGGATTGATGATTGATGGCAAAACATCTATGCCAAGTCCACATGGCGGCACCGAAACTGGCCATGAAGGAAATGGCTACATACGAATTACTCAATTTGAAACAAATTTTGTGAGTTGTTCTCAAAAGTATTCTATGAATATCTTTAGTTATTTATATCTTCAACACTTTCGATAAATTCGAAAAATGAAATACTGTCTGTAGTTTTACTGATGATAACATGATTCATGGATATTATATCAGAACTTTGTTATTGATGTCCTTTCAATAATTCTGTTGAGATGATACAATAAGGTTAATTTTATTGAGCACTTTTCGTCTTAGCTTTTGATAAAAAAGGTTTTCTAAATTGATTCTAAGTTAAAACGAAAAATTTAACTGCTCTGTATGATTATCGAGGAATTAATGCAACGCATTCGGAGCCTTATGAAATTCTTCTCCAATCCGGAAAATATTTGTTTGAATTATGGGGTGCTTCAGGCATAGGAACTGGATCGAACGGTGCATACGTCAAAGGGTATATTAAATTTGATAAATCTATAAAATTATATCTTCATGTCGGATCTAAATATTATTCTGGTGCAACTCTTCCGTCTTATGGTGGCGGAGGTCCAGGCCAATTTTCTGGCGGCGGATCATCTGATATACGCCTTGAACCAGGCGATTTTGGAGATTTCAACGGTTTGAAAAGTCGAATAATCGTTGCTGCTGGTGCAGGGTCTCAGGATGGTACACTCATTGGAAATGCATTTTATGAGGATGCTGGTGGTGCTGGAGGCGGGCTACTTGGATTTAACAGCACATATGAGCATGGTCTTGGCGCCACTCAGATATCAGGAGGACCCGGAAAAGGTCTTGCCGGCACTTTTGGATTTGGAGCTGGAAATCCAAATAGAATAGAATCCTCAGGAGATAATGATGGGAATGCTGGCGGTGGTGGTGGGTATTTCGGAGGTGGAAACTCCGAAATACCTCAACATTGTGGCGGTGGAGGGGGAAGCTCCTTCATTAGCGGTTATAAAGATTGTATTGCCATTCTGAATTCTTCAACGAAAAGTGACATTAAATTTTCTAATTCATTTGATCCATCAATTCACTACAGCGGTTATAAGTTCACAGACGCAGTAATGATTGATGGTAAAACATCTATGCCAAGTCCACATGGTGGCACTGAGGTTGGCCATTCAGGGAATGGCTACATACGAATTACCCAATTTGAAACAAATTATGTGAGTTGTTCTCAAAAGTATTCTATGAATATCTTTAGTTATTTTATACTTCTTATCATTGAATCATAAACAACACTTTCAATAAATTTGACATTTGAATATTTGTATGTGAACTTATAGATGATTATTTAAGCTTTGAATTAGATGCATAAAATATATTGATTGATAAACAGAATAAATGATTTAGAACTATTATTGATGCCCTTTCAATATTCTTGTTCAGATTTATATAGTTTACGTTATCTTATATTGGCAAGTACTCTCAATATTTCCAGAGAGCAATTAAGTTAATTTCATTTGTCACTTTTCATAATTGATTCTGACAAGAAAGTAGTTTTAAATATAGATAGGTTCAAACGAAAAATTTAACTTTTCTATATGATTATCGAGGTATTAATGCAACACATTCAGAGCCTTATGAAATTTTCTTTCGGCCAGGAAAATATTTGTTTGAATTATGGGACGTATCTGGTGGTGGAACTGCAGCTAACGGAGCTTACGTGAGAGGATATATTAAATTTGAGAAACCTATAAATTTATATCTTCATGTCGGATCTCAATATTATACTGGTGCAAAACTTCCATCTTATGGCGGCGGAGGTCCAGGCCAATTTTCTGGTGGCGGATCATCCGTCATCCGTCTTGAACCAGGCGATTTTGGAGATTTCAACGGTTTGAAAAGTCGAATAATCGTTGCTGCTGGTGCAGGTGTTGGTGATGGGCTGTTTGGATTCAACAGCTCATCTGAGCATTGTCTTGGCGCTAATCAGACATCGTGAGGACCTGGAAAGGTCTTGCTGGCACTTTTGGTTTTGGAGCTGGAAATCCAAATAGATTAGGAAACTATCGTGAAAATGACGGAAATGGCGGTGGCGGATATTTTGGAGATGGAAACTCCGAATTACCCAATTACTACGGCGGTTGAGGGGGAGCTCCTTCATTAGCGGTTATAAAGGTTGTATCGCTATTTTGAGTTCCTCGACAAAAAGTGACATAAAATTTTCTAATTCAATCGATCCATCAATTCATTACAGCGGTTATAAATTCACCGATGGATTGATGATTGATGGCAAAACATCTATGCCAAGTCCACATGGCGGCACCGAAACTGGCCATGAAGGAAATGGCTACATACGAATTACTCAATTTGAAACAAATTTTGTGAGTTGTTCTCAAAAGTATTCTATGAATATCTTTAGTTATTTATATCTTCAACACTTTCGATAAATTCGAAAAATGAAATACTGTCTGTAGTTTTACTGATGATAACATGATTCATGGATATTATATCAGAACTTTGTTATTGATGTCCTTTCAATAATTCTGTTGAGATGATACAATAAGGTTAATTTTATTGAGCACTTTTCGTCTTAGCTTTTGATAAAAAAGGTTTTCTAAATTGATTCTAAGTTAAAACGAAAAATTTAACTGCTCTGTATGATTATCGAGGAATTAATGCAACGCATTCGGAGCCTTATGAAATTCTTCTCCAATCCGGAAAATATTTGTTTGAATTATGGGGTGCTTCAGGCATAGGAACTGGATCGAACGGTGCATACGTCAAAGGGTATATTAAATTTGATAAATCTATAAAATTATATCTTCATGTCGGATCTAAATATTATTCTGGTGCAACTCTTCCGTCTTATGGTGGCGGAGGTCCAGGCCAATTTTCTGGCGGCGGATCATCTGATATACGCCTTGAACCAGGCGATTTTGGAGATTTCAACGGTTTGAAAAGTCGAATAATCGTTGCTGCTGGTGCAGGGTCTCAGGATGGTACACTCATTGGAAATGCATTTTATGAGGATGCTGGTGGTGCTGGAGGCGGGCTACTTGGATTTAACAGCACATATGAGCATGGTCTTGGCGCCACTCAGATATCAGGAGGACCCGGAAAAGGTCTTGCCGGCACTTTTGGATTTGGAGCTGGAAATCCAAATAGAATAGAATCCTCAGGAGATAATGATGGGAATGCTGGCGGTGGTGGTGGGTATTTCGGAGGTGGAAACTCCGAAATACCTCAACATTGTGGCGGTGGAGGGGGAAGCTCCTTCATTAGCGGTTATAAAGATTGTATTGCCATTCTGAATTCTTCAACGAAAAGTGACATTAAATTTTCTAATTCATTTGATCCATCAATTCACTACAGCGGTTATAAGTTCACAGACGCAGTAATGATTGATGGTAAAACATCTATGCCAAGTCCACATGGTGGCACTGAGGTTGGCCATTCAGGGAATGGCTACATACGAATTACCCAATTTGAAACAAATTATGTGAGTTGTTCTCAAAAGTATTCTATGAATATCTTTAGTTATTTTATACTTCTTATCATTGAATCATAAACAACACTTTCAATAAATTTGACATTTGAATATTTGTATGTGAACTTATAGATGATTATTTAAGCTTTGAATTAGATGCATAAAATATATTGATTGATAAACAGAATAAATGATTTAGAACTATTATTGATGCCCTTTCAATATTCTTGTTCAGATTTATATAGTTTACGTTATCTTATATTGGCAAGTACTCTCAATATTTCCAGAGAGCAATTAAGTTAATTTCATTTGTCACTTTTCATAATTGATTCTGACAAGAAAGTAGTTTTAAATATAGATAGGTTCAAACGAAAAATTTAACTTTTCTATATGATTATCGAGGTATTAATGCAACACATTCAGAGCCTTATGAAATTTTCTTTCGGCCAGGAAAATATTTGTTTGAATTATGGGACGTATCTGGTGGTGGAACTGCAGCTAACGGAGCTTACGTGAGAGGATATATTAAATTTGAGAAACCTATAAATTTATATCTTCATGTCGGATCTCAATATTATACTGGTGCAAAACTTCCATCTTATGGCGGCGGAGGTCCAGGCCAATTTTCTGGTGGCGGATCATCCGTCATCCGTCTTGAACCAGGCGATTTTGGAGATTTCAACGGTTTGAAAAGTCGAATAATCGTTGCTGCTGGTGCAGGTGTTGGTGATGGGCTGTTTGGATTCAACAGCTCATCTGAGCATTGTCTTGGCGCTAATCAGACATCGTGAGGACCTGGAAAGGTCTTGCTGGCACTTTTGGTTTTGGAGCTGGAAATCCAAATAGATTAGGAAACTATCGTGAAAATGACGGAAATGGCGGTGGCGGATATTTTGGAGATGGAAACTCCGAATTACCCAATTACTACGGCGGTTGAGGGGGAGCTCCTTCATTAGCGGTTATAAAGGTTGTATCGCTATTTTGAGTTCCTCGACAAAAAGTGACATAAAATTTTCTAATTCAATCGATCCATCAATTCATTACAGCGGTTATAAATTCACCGATGGATTGATGATTGATGGCAAAACATCTATGCCAAGTCCACATGGCGGCACCGAAACTGGCCATGAAGGAAATGGCTACATACGAATTACTCAATTTGAAACAAATTTTGTGAGTTGTTCTCAAAAGTATTCTATGAATATCTTTAGTTATTTATATCTTCAACACTTTCGATAAATTCGAAAAATGAAATACTGTCTGTAGTTTTACTGATGATAACATGATTCATGGATATTATATCAGAACTTTGTTATTGATGTCCTTTCAATAATTCTGTTGAGATGATACAATAAGGTTAATTTTATTGAGCACTTTTCGTCTTAGCTTTTGATAAAAAAGGTTTTCTAAATTGATTCTAAGTTAAAACGAAAAATTTAACTGCTCTGTATGATTATCGAGGAATTAATGCAACGCATTCGGAGCCTTATGAAATTCTTCTCCAATCCGGAAAATATTTGTTTGAATTATGGGGTGCTTCAGGCATAGGAACTGGATCGAACGGTGCATACGTCAAAGGGTATATTAAATTTGATAAATCTATAAAATTATATCTTCATGTCGGATCTAAATATTATTCTGGTGCAACTCTTCCGTCTTATGGTGGCGGAGGTCCAGGCCAATTTTCTGGCGGCGGATCATCTGATATACGCCTTGAACCAGGCGATTTTGGAGATTTCAACGGTTTGAAAAGTCGAATAATCGTTGCTGCTGGTGCAGGGTCTCAGGATGGTACACTCATTGGAAATGCATTTTATGAGGATGCTGGTGGTGCTGGAGGCGGGCTACTTGGATTTAACAGCACATATGAGCATGGTCTTGGCGCCACTCAGATATCAGGAGGACCCGGAAAAGGTCTTGCCGGCACTTTTGGATTTGGAGCTGGAAATCCAAATAGAATAGAATCCTCAGGAGATAATGATGGGAATGCTGGCGGTGGTGGTGGGTATTTCGGAGGTGGAAACTCCGAAATACCTCAACATTGTGGCGGTGGAGGGGGAAGCTCCTTCATTAGCGGTTATAAAGATTGTATTGCCATTCTGAATTCTTCAACGAAAAGTGACATTAAATTTTCTAATTCATTTGATCCATCAATTCACTACAGCGGTTATAAGTTCACAGACGCAGTAATGATTGATGGTAAAACATCTATGCCAAGTCCACATGGTGGCACTGAGGTTGGCCATTCAGGGAATGGCTACATACGAATTACCCAATTTGAAACAAATTATGTGAGTTGTTCTCAAAAGTATTCTATGAATATCTTTAGTTATTTTATACTTCTTATCATTGAATCATAAACAACACTTTCAATAAATTTGACATTTGAATATTTGTATGTGAACTTATAGATGATTATTTAAGCTTTGAATTAGATGCATAAAATATATTGATTGATAAACAGAATAAATGATTTAGAACTATTATTGATGCCCTTTCAATATTCTTGTTCAGATTTATATAGTTTACGTTATCTTATATTGGCAAGTACTCTCAATATTTCCAGAGAGCAATTAAGTTAATTTCATTTGTCACTTTTCATAATTGATTCTGACAAGAAAGTAGTTTTAAATATAGATAGGTTCAAACGAAAAATTTAACTTTTCTATATGATTATCGAGGTATTAATGCAACACATTCAGAGCCTTATGAAATTTTCTTTCGGCCAGGAAAATATTTGTTTGAATTATGGGACGTATCTGGTGGTGGAACTGCAGCTAACGGAGCTTACGTGAGAGGATATATTAAATTTGAGAAACCTATAAATTTATATCTTCATGTCGGATCTCAATATTATACTGGTGCAAAACTTCCATCTTATGGCGGCGGAGGTCCAGGCCAATTTTCTGGTGGCGGATCATCCGTCATCCGTCTTGAACCAGGCGATTTTGGAGATTTCAACGGTTTGAAAAGTCGAATAATCGTTGCTGCTGGTGCAGGTGTTGGTGATGGGCTGTTTGGATTCAACAGCTCATCTGAGCATTGTCTTGGCGCTAATCAGACATCGTGAGGACCTGGAAAGGTCTTGCTGGCACTTTTGGTTTTGGAGCTGGAAATCCAAATAGATTAGGAAACTATCGTGAAAATGACGGAAATGGCGGTGGCGGATATTTTGGAGATGGAAACTCCGAATTACCCAATTACTACGGCGGTTGAGGGGGAGCTCCTTCATTAGCGGTTATAAAGGTTGTATCGCTATTTTGAGTTCCTCGACAAAAAGTGACATAAAATTTTCTAATTCAATCGATCCATCAATTCATTACAGCGGTTATAAATTCACCGATGGATTGATGATTGATGGCAAAACATCTATGCCAAGTCCACATGGCGGCACCGAAACTGGCCATGAAGGAAATGGCTACATACGAATTACTCAATTTGAAACAAATTTTGTGAGTTGTTCTCAAAAGTATTCTATGAATATCTTTAGTTATTTATATCTTCAACACTTTCGATAAATTCGAAAAATGAAATACTGTCTGTAGTTTTACTGATGATAACATGATTCATGGATATTATATCAGAACTTTGTTATTGATGTCCTTTCAATAATTCTGTTGAGATGATACAATAAGGTTAATTTTATTGAGCACTTTTCGTCTTAGCTTTTGATAAAAAAGGTTTTCTAAATTGATTCTAAGTTAAAACGAAAAATTTAACTGCTCTGTATGATTATCGAGGAATTAATGCAACGCATTCGGAGCCTTATGAAATTCTTCTCCAATCCGGAAAATATTTGTTTGAATTATGGGGTGCTTCAGGCATAGGAACTGGATCGAACGGTGCATACGTCAAAGGGTATATTAAATTTGATAAATCTATAAAATTATATCTTCATGTCGGATCTAAATATTATTCTGGTGCAACTCTTCCGTCTTATGGTGGCGGAGGTCCAGGCCAATTTTCTGGCGGCGGATCATCTGATATACGCCTTGAACCAGGCGATTTTGGAGATTTCAACGGTTTGAAAAGTCGAATAATCGTTGCTGCTGGTGCAGGGTCTCAGGATGGTACACTCATTGGAAATGCATTTTATGAGGATGCTGGTGGTGCTGGAGGCGGGCTACTTGGATTTAACAGCACATATGAGCATGGTCTTGGCGCCACTCAGATATCAGGAGGACCCGGAAAAGGTCTTGCCGGCACTTTTGGATTTGGAGCTGGAAATCCAAATAGAATAGAATCCTCAGGAGATAATGATGGGAATGCTGGCGGTGGTGGTGGGTATTTCGGAGGTGGAAACTCCGAAATACCTCAACATTGTGGCGGTGGAGGGGGAAGCTCCTTCATTAGCGGTTATAAAGATTGTATTGCCATTCTGAATTCTTCAACGAAAAGTGACATTAAATTTTCTAATTCATTTGATCCATCAATTCACTACAGCGGTTATAAGTTCACAGACGCAGTAATGATTGATGGTAAAACATCTATGCCAAGTCCACATGGTGGCACTGAGGTTGGCCATTCAGGGAATGGCTACATACGAATTACCCAATTTGAAACAAATTATGTGAGTTGTTCTCAAAAGTATTCTATGAATATCTTTAGTTATTTTATACTTCTTATCATTGAATCATAAACAACACTTTCAATAAATTTGACATTTGAATATTTGTATGTGAACTTATAGATGATTATTTAAGCTTTGAATTAGATGCATAAAATATATTGATTGATAAACAGAATAAATGATTTAGAACTATTATTGATGCCCTTTCAATATTCTTGTTCAGATTTATATAGTTTACGTTATCTTATATTGGCAAGTACTCTCAATATTTCCAGAGAGCAATTAAGTTAATTTCATTTGTCACTTTTCATAATTGATTCTGACAAGAAAGTAGTTTTAAATATAGATAGGTTCAAACGAAAAATTTAACTTTTCTATATGATTATCGAGGTATTAATGCAACACATTCAGAGCCTTATGAAATTTTCTTTCGGCCAGGAAAATATTTGTTTGAATTATGGGACGTATCTGGTGGTGGAACTGCAGCTAACGGAGCTTACGTGAGAGGATATATTAAATTTGAGAAACCTATAAATTTATATCTTCATGTCGGATCTCAATATTATACTGGTGCAAAACTTCCATCTTATGGCGGCGGAGGTCCAGGCCAATTTTCTGGTGGCGGATCATCCGTCATCCGTCTTGAACCAGGCGATTTTGGAGATTTCAACGGTTTGAAAAGTCGAATAATCGTTGCTGCTGGTGCAGGTGTTGGTGATGGGCTGTTTGGATTCAACAGCTCATCTGAGCATTGTCTTGGCGCTAATCAGACATCGTGAGGACCTGGAAAGGTCTTGCTGGCACTTTTGGTTTTGGAGCTGGAAATCCAAATAGATTAGGAAACTATCGTGAAAATGACGGAAATGGCGGTGGCGGATATTTTGGAGATGGAAACTCCGAATTACCCAATTACTACGGCGGTTGAGGGGGAGCTCCTTCATTAGCGGTTATAAAGGTTGTATCGCTATTTTGAGTTCCTCGACAAAAAGTGACATAAAATTTTCTAATTCAATCGATCCATCAATTCATTACAGCGGTTATAAATTCACCGATGGATTGATGATTGATGGCAAAACATCTATGCCAAGTCCACATGGCGGCACCGAAACTGGCCATGAAGGAAATGGCTACATACGAATTACTCAATTTGAAACAAATTTTGTGAGTTGTTCTCAAAAGTATTCTATGAATATCTTTAGTTATTTATATCTTCAACACTTTCGATAAATTCGAAAAATGAAATACTGTCTGTAGTTTTACTGATGATAACATGATTCATGGATATTATATCAGAACTTTGTTATTGATGTCCTTTCAATAATTCTGTTGAGATGATACAATAAGGTTAATTTTATTGAGCACTTTTCGTCTTAGCTTTTGATAAAAAAGGTTTTCTAAATTGATTCTAAGTTAAAACGAAAAATTTAACTGCTCTGTATGATTATCGAGGAATTAATGCAACGCATTCGGAGCCTTATGAAATTCTTCTCCAATCCGGAAAATATTTGTTTGAATTATGGGGTGCTTCAGGCATAGGAACTGGATCGAACGGTGCATACGTCAAAGGGTATATTAAATTTGATAAATCTATAAAATTATATCTTCATGTCGGATCTAAATATTATTCTGGTGCAACTCTTCCGTCTTATGGTGGCGGAGGTCCAGGCCAATTTTCTGGCGGCGGATCATCTGATATACGCCTTGAACCAGGCGATTTTGGAGATTTCAACGGTTTGAAAAGTCGAATAATCGTTGCTGCTGGTGCAGGGTCTCAGGATGGTACACTCATTGGAAATGCATTTTATGAGGATGCTGGTGGTGCTGGAGGCGGGCTACTTGGATTTAACAGCACATATGAGCATGGTCTTGGCGCCACTCAGATATCAGGAGGACCCGGAAAAGGTCTTGCCGGCACTTTTGGATTTGGAGCTGGAAATCCAAATAGAATAGAATCCTCAGGAGATAATGATGGGAATGCTGGCGGTGGTGGTGGGTATTTCGGAGGTGGAAACTCCGAAATACCTCAACATTGTGGCGGTGGAGGGGGAAGCTCCTTCATTAGCGGTTATAAAGATTGTATTGCCATTCTGAATTCTTCAACGAAAAGTGACATTAAATTTTCTAATTCATTTGATCCATCAATTCACTACAGCGGTTATAAGTTCACAGACGCAGTAATGATTGATGGTAAAACATCTATGCCAAGTCCACATGGTGGCACTGAGGTTGGCCATTCAGGGAATGGCTACATACGAATTACCCAATTTGAAACAAATTATGTGAGTTGTTCTCAAAAGTATTCTATGAATATCTTTAGTTATTTTATACTTCTTATCATTGAATCATAAACAACACTTTCAATAAATTTGACATTTGAATATTTGTATGTGAACTTATAGATGATTATTTAAGCTTTGAATTAGATGCATAAAATATATTGATTGATAAACAGAATAAATGATTTAGAACTATTATTGATGCCCTTTCAATATTCTTGTTCAGATTTATATAGTTTACGTTATCTTATATTGGCAAGTACTCTCAATATTTCCAGAGAGCAATTAAGTTAATTTCATTTGTCACTTTTCATAATTGATTCTGACAAGAAAGTAGTTTTAAATATAGATAGGTTCAAACGAAAAATTTAACTTTTCTATATGATTATCGAGGTATTAATGCAACACATTCAGAGCCTTATGAAATTTTCTTTCGGCCAGGAAAATATTTGTTTGAATTATGGGACGTATCTGGTGGTGGAACTGCAGCTAACGGAGCTTACGTGAGAGGATATATTAAATTTGAGAAACCTATAAATTTATATCTTCATGTCGGATCTCAATATTATACTGGTGCAAAACTTCCATCTTATGGCGGCGGAGGTCCAGGCCAATTTTCTGGTGGCGGATCATCCGTCATCCGTCTTGAACCAGGCGATTTTGGAGATTTCAACGGTTTGAAAAGTCGAATAATCGTTGCTGCTGGTGCAGGTGTTGGTGATGGGCTGTTTGGATTCAACAGCTCATCTGAGCATTGTCTTGGCGCTAATCAGACATCGTGAGGACCTGGAAAGGTCTTGCTGGCACTTTTGGTTTTGGAGCTGGAAATCCAAATAGATTAGGAAACTATCGTGAAAATGACGGAAATGGCGGTGGCGGATATTTTGGAGATGGAAACTCCGAATTACCCAATTACTACGGCGGTTGAGGGGGAGCTCCTTCATTAGCGGTTATAAAGGTTGTATCGCTATTTTGAGTTCCTCGACAAAAAGTGACATAAAATTTTCTAATTCAATCGATCCATCAATTCATTACAGCGGTTATAAATTCACCGATGGATTGATGATTGATGGCAAAACATCTATGCCAAGTCCACATGGCGGCACCGAAACTGGCCATGAAGGAAATGGCTACATACGAATTACTCAATTTGAAACAAATTTTGTGAGTTGTTCTCAAAAGTATTCTATGAATATCTTTAGTTATTTATATCTTCAACACTTTCGATAAATTCGAAAAATGAAATACTGTCTGTAGTTTTACTGATGATAACATGATTCATGGATATTATATCAGAACTTTGTTATTGATGTCCTTTCAATAATTCTGTTGAGATGATACAATAAGGTTAATTTTATTGAGCACTTTTCGTCTTAGCTTTTGATAAAAAAGGTTTTCTAAATTGATTCTAAGTTAAAACGAAAAATTTAACTGCTCTGTATGATTATCGAGGAATTAATGCAACGCATTCGGAGCCTTATGAAATTCTTCTCCAATCCGGAAAATATTTGTTTGAATTATGGGGTGCTTCAGGCATAGGAACTGGATCGAACGGTGCATACGTCAAAGGGTATATTAAATTTGATAAATCTATAAAATTATATCTTCATGTCGGATCTAAATATTATTCTGGTGCAACTCTTCCGTCTTATGGTGGCGGAGGTCCAGGCCAATTTTCTGGCGGCGGATCATCTGATATACGCCTTGAACCAGGCGATTTTGGAGATTTCAACGGTTTGAAAAGTCGAATAATCGTTGCTGCTGGTGCAGGGTCTCAGGATGGTACACTCATTGGAAATGCATTTTATGAGGATGCTGGTGGTGCTGGAGGCGGGCTACTTGGATTTAACAGCACATATGAGCATGGTCTTGGCGCCACTCAGATATCAGGAGGACCCGGAAAAGGTCTTGCCGGCACTTTTGGATTTGGAGCTGGAAATCCAAATAGAATAGAATCCTCAGGAGATAATGATGGGAATGCTGGCGGTGGTGGTGGGTATTTCGGAGGTGGAAACTCCGAAATACCTCAACATTGTGGCGGTGGAGGGGGAAGCTCCTTCATTAGCGGTTATAAAGATTGTATTGCCATTCTGAATTCTTCAACGAAAAGTGACATTAAATTTTCTAATTCATTTGATCCATCAATTCACTACAGCGGTTATAAGTTCACAGACGCAGTAATGATTGATGGTAAAACATCTATGCCAAGTCCACATGGTGGCACTGAGGTTGGCCATTCAGGGAATGGCTACATACGAATTACCCAATTTGAAACAAATTATGTGAGTTGTTCTCAAAAGTATTCTATGAATATCTTTAGTTATTTTATACTTCTTATCATTGAATCATAAACAACACTTTCAATAAATTTGACATTTGAATATTTGTATGTGAACTTATAGATGATTATTTAAGCTTTGAATTAGATGCATAAAATATATTGATTGATAAACAGAATAAATGATTTAGAACTATTATTGATGCCCTTTCAATATTCTTGTTCAGATTTATATAGTTTACGTTATCTTATATTGGCAAGTACTCTCAATATTTCCAGAGAGCAATTAAGTTAATTTCATTTGTCACTTTTCATAATTGATTCTGACAAGAAAGTAGTTTTAAATATAGATAGGTTCAAACGAAAAATTTAACTTTTCTATATGATTATCGAGGTATTAATGCAACCCATTCAGAGCCTTATGAAAATTTTCTTTCGGCCAGGAAAATATTTGTTTGAATTATGGACGTATCTGGTGGTGGAACTGCAGCTAACGGAGCTTACGTGAGAGGATATATTAAATTTGAGAACCTATAAATTTATATCTTCATGTCGGATCTCAATATTATACTGGTGCAAAACTTCCATCTTATGGCGGCGGAGGTCCAGGCCAATTTTCTGGTGGCGGATCATCCGTCATCCGTCTTGAACCAGGCGATTTTGGAGATTTCAACGGTTTGAAAAGTCGAATAATCGTTGCTGCTGGTGCAGGTGTTGGTGATGGGCTGTTTGGATTCAACAGCTCATCTGAGCATTGTCTTGGCGCTAATCAGACATCGTGAGGACCTGGAAAGGTCTTGCTGGCACTTTTGGTTTTGGAGCTGGAAATCCAAATAGATTAGGAAACTATCGTGAAAATGACGGAAATGGCGGTGGCGGATATTTTGGAGATGGAAACTCCGAATTACCCAATTACTACGGCGGTTGAGGGGGAGCTCCTTCATTAGCGGTTATAAAGGTTGTATCGCTATTTTGAGTTCCTCGACAAAAAGTGACATAAAATTTTCTAATTCAATCGATCCATCAATTCATTACAGCGGTTATAAATTCACCGATGGATTGATGATTGATGGCAAAACATCTATGCCAAGTCCACATGGCGGCACCGAAACTGGCCATGAAGGAAATGGCTACATACGAATTACTCAATTTGAAACAAATTTTGTGAGTTGTTCTCAAAAGTATTCTATGAATATCTTTAGTTATTTATATCTTCAACACTTTCGATAAATTCGAAAAATGAAATACTGTCTGTAGTTTTACTGATGATAACATGATTCATGGATATTATATCAGAACTTTGTTATTGATGTCCTTTCAATAATTCTGTTGAGATGATACAATAAGGTTAATTTTATTGAGCACTTTTCGTCTTAGCTTTTGATAAAAAAGGTTTTCTAAATTGATTCTAAGTTAAAACGAAAAATTTAACTGCTCTGTATGATTATCGAGGAATTAATGCAACGCATTCGGAGCCTTATGAAATTCTTCTCCAATCCGGAAAATATTTGTTTGAATTATGGGGTGCTTCAGGCATAGGAACTGGATCGAACGGTGCATACGTCAAAGGGTATATTAAATTTGATAAATCTATAAAATTATATCTTCATGTCGGATCTAAATATTATTCTGGTGCAACTCTTCCGTCTTATGGTGGCGGAGGTCCAGGCCAATTTTCTGGCGGCGGATCATCTGATATACGCCTTGAACCAGGCGATTTTGGAGATTTCAACGGTTTGAAAAGTCGAATAATCGTTGCTGCTGGTGCAGGGTCTCAGGATGGTACACTCATTGGAAATGCATTTTATGAGGATGCTGGTGGTGCTGGAGGCGGGCTACTTGGATTTAACAGCACATATGAGCATGGTCTTGGCGCCACTCAGATATCAGGAGGACCCGGAAAAGGTCTTGCCGGCACTTTTGGATTTGGAGCTGGAAATCCAAATAGAATAGAATCCTCAGGAGATAATGATGGGAATGCTGGCGGTGGTGGTGGGTATTTCGGAGGTGGAAACTCCGAAATACCTCAACATTGTGGCGGTGGAGGGGGAAGCTCCTTCATTAGCGGTTATAAAGATTGTATTGCCATTCTGAATTCTTCAACGAAAAGTGACATTAAATTTTCTAATTCATTTGATCCATCAATTCACTACAGCGGTTATAAGTTCACAGACGCAGTAATGATTGATGGTAAAACATCTATGCCAAGTCCACATGGTGGCACTGAGGTTGGCCATTCAGGGAATGGCTACATACGAATCACACAATTTGAAACAAATTATGTGAGTTGTTCTCAATCATATGCGATAAAGTTCTTTAACTACTTTATATTTCTTATCATTGAATCATAAACTGCAATGTCAATTATTTTGATGATTGAATATTTTGATGCTCTATTACTGATAACTTTTTTATTTTTGGATATTAGATGCCTGATGTTATCAGTAATAGAATTGAAATTTTAATTTTTATTTTACAAGATTGACTCTATAATGATAATTTCACATAAAAATTGATTTATTACTTACATATTAAAATTGAATTAATACTCATACCATATATGTTTGCGCGATGAAATATATAATCGTTTATTATTATCGGTTTCAGGAATATCTAAAGATAAACGATTTCATCGAAGAAATTCTGTTATTGATACATTTTCAATAATATAGTTCATAATTATTGAGATGATGAGACCGAATACTACTAATTTTTTCAATAAGGTTAATTTTATTTGACACTTTTTATATGTATTTTTAACAAATAAGTAATTCTAATAGTATATAAGTTCAAACGAAAAACTTAACTGCTCTATATGATTATCGAGGAATTAATGCAACACATTCAGAACCTTATGAAATTCTCCTCCAACCTGGAAAATATTTGTTTGAATTATGGGGTGCATCAGGCGAAATATCTGGAGCCAACGGCGCATACGTCAAAGGCTATATCAAATTTGATAAATCTATAAAGTTATATCTTCATGTCGGATCTCAATTTTATCATAACGCAATATTGCCATCCTATGGAGGTGGAGGTCCTGGCCAGATTTCTGGTGACGGATCGTCTGATATTCGCCTCGAACCAGGCGATTATGGAGACTTCAACGGCTTGAAAAGCCGAATAATCGTTGCTGCCGGTGCAGGATCTTCTGATGGTGTCCTCATAGATGGCACATATTATTACGATCTTGGTGGTGCTGGAGGCGGATTGTTTGGATTTAACAGCACATATGAGCACGGAATTGGTGCCAACCAGACATCAGGAGGACCTGGAAAAGGTCATGCTGGCACTTTTGGATTTGGAGCTGGAGATCCAAATAGAAGAGAATCCTTAGGTGATAATGATGGGAATGGCGGTGGCGGCGGTGGATATTTTGGCGGTGGAAACTCTGATATACCGCATTATGCCGGTGGTGGAGGGGGAAGCTCCTTCATTAGCGGTTATAAAGATTGTATCGCTATTTTGAGTTCCTCGACAAAAAGTGACATAAAATTTTCTAATTCAATCGATCCATCAATTCATTACAGCGGTTATAAATTCACCGATGGATTGATGATTGATGGCAAAACATCTATGCCAAGTCCACATGGCGGCACCGAAACTGGCCATGAAGGAAATGGCTACATACGAATTACTCAATTCGAAACATATTTGGGGAGTTGTTCTCAACAATTTTCCATGCGAATTTTTAGCTATTCTATAGTTATTATTGTAGAATCATAAACATTATAGTCAATTATTTTAAAATTTTATAATGCCTGATTTATGTGTAAAAAGTGAGTCTTAGTTCAAATTCAATTCTCGCTTAAAACATGATTTATTGGTTATGCATTAAAATTGAATTAACACTCATCCCATATATGATTATGCCAAGAAATCTAATTGTTTATTAAAATCGGTTTCAGGAATTTCTTAAGATAAACGATTTCATTGCAGAAATTCATTAAAATTTGCACAAAAAAATTGATGGGTATGTTAAGGTTTTTCCTACAAGTGCAAATAATTCAACCTGTGCATTATTTTTGCATTTAAAAATCAATCCGTGTAAAGTATTCAATAATGAATGGATTTTTCTTTTATATTTTTTGCATATGCAAATGTTGCTACTCTTTATTAGTGGATTTGACTTTTAATAATGGTCAAATCCAAAATTTTTCAAATACACAAAAAATGTGCAAATTCAATTTTAAATAATCGTTTTTGCACATTTTTGCACCCTATGTAAAACCCGAATTTAATTTAAAGTGATTCATATAGAAATGTATGATATTTATGATTTGTATGTACTACAAAAGGACATATACTAGCATAAATTCATTATATTTTTTGAAAAAAAAAAACTTCTATATTTAAGATCTGAATTGTTGACTTTTTTCCTCATCTGAGATACTTGTACAGGTGTTATATCCCAAATGAAGAATAAAGTCTTAAAAGACTACTTGAGATGATCTTTGGAGACTTTCTTTTTCAATCAGATACTGATTGAAGACTTTTTTCCTCATCTGAGGTACTTATACTGTGTATAGATCCGTATTTTTCCCAAGTGAGCGGGGTATCTCCAATCCCAGCCCTATCGTCCTCCCAGTGTCAGTTTTCAATATAAAATCCAAATTTTTTTTGAAAATAAAAATTTCGAGAAATTTTTCTGATTTTTTTTTCTTTGATTTCAATAATTCAAAATAAATTTGGGAGTAAAAAGACACTATTTAATGAAATTCATATGAGTGAATGTGGATAAATACTCTCAAAACATACAATTTATCTATTTTTTCTTTATATTATCAACTAATTAGTGATAATTTTTTTTGAATCAGATTTTTTTTCATTAAAAACATAATATATAACACAACAATGATGCACACATACGTATCTACACATCAAAATATAAAGCTTGTTTTGGTCTGGGCATCCCAACCCAAAATTCTTAAAAAATTGAATAAAATTGAATACTTGGGGCTGGGATACCCATCCCAAAACCGAATTGAATTTTTTGAATTAAAGAATATATTTATGTATTTATAATATACATGTGATGTCTATAAAAAATACTAAATTCTAAAAAAAATTCAATTTATTCAAAACGTATACTAAGTGATCACTTCATTAGTAGGATCAGCAATCCTACTAAATGGTGAGAACGTCACTAACTAAAAAGGAGTCCTTGGAGCTCTTGATCTCTTGTCAGTAGAGTTCATAATGAGGCATGGCATCTACTGATTAGAGATCAGAGCAATCCTACCTTACCTTCAGGAGCTACAAAGCTCCTAATCGTTACGAGAGGGAGCCTTGGAGCTCCTGAAGCTCATCAGCAGAGGCTATTTACCATTTGGGCCTCTTCTGATGAAAGATGCGAAACACGTCTACGAACCAGGAGCTTCAAAGCTTCTAATCCTTACTAAAGGAGCTTTGGAGCTCCTGAGTCTCCATCAACAGAGTCCCAGATGGTAAATGTCCTTTGCTGATGAAAGATGCGAAACACATCTACGAACCAGGAGCTCCAAAGCTCCTAATCCTTACGAAAGGGAGCTTTGGAGCTCCTGAAACTCCTTTTACTATAAAATAGGACAGTTTTCTTCTGAGGTTCTCATCAAATCTAAGACTTCAGAAGAAAGCTGTCCTATCAATGTATACTTACACTCTCATGGACTACAAGTGTACAATTTTAAGGCAGAGATTATCCGAGGCCTCTCATCAAATGAGGGACCTCGGATAATCTCTACCTTAAGTAGTCAAATAACTTTTCTCACTATTTAGGAACAAAAGAACAAGAGTTGGAGTACTTTAAGGCAAGATTCTTCCGAAATCTCTCATCGAATGAGAGACTTCGGAAGGACCTTGCCAAATCCTTGAACGCCAATATCCTTGGAACTGAGCTAGAACCAGGGAGAAGTAGCATACTATAGAGCACGATGGTAATCTCGGAAATGCTTATATCGCCCCAAGCACAATATTTAAGAAGTCTAACTCATATATACAAGAAGTCAGGCTGAATAGATATTGTGCATATGGTTTGCAGAACTCTCATGATATTTAAAATTCATGTTATCCCAAAAAGGTGACACTTTGGGTGTATCGTCCATCCCAGGGATGCAAAAATCACATCACCTTGGATCTATATACTGTGTGTTATTCTGCCAGATACTGAAAAAGGAATGAATTTGAGCAAAAAGTGGCATTTATATATTCCATTAAATATTCTCTTGGTATTCATTTTTTCACACATGTTATATTTTAAATGTCTTACTAGGCTCAGAAAAACAATTCAATATTAATGGGACTATCGTCTAGGTGTGAAAGAAAATTTTCAGAATATATTGAAAAACGATTATTGATTCACTGAAATATGTAATCATCTTTAAATTCGTGTATATTAATGCAATATATTATGAGATGTTTATTCTTAAATAATAACAACATTACTAAATGTTTTTTCAATATAAAATTATGCTAATGGAAAAAGAATTATTAAACAATTGTAGCATCATGCTCAACTAGGAATTGGACAATTTCTTTTGAATTCATTTTGATTACAATACTAAGTGTGCATTCATTAATATCGAAAGAATATCATAAAATAATAATAAACATGAGAAGAGAGTGAATTTTATAAAATAATGATAAATATGAAAAGAAATAGAATCCAATAAATCAATGATAAATATGAAAAGAAAGAAAATGTCATAAAACAATGACAAATATGAAAAGAGAGAGAATCCAATAAATCAATGAAAAATATGAAAAGAAACAGAATCCAATAAATCAATGTTAAATATCAAAAGAAACAAAATCCAATAAATCAATGTTAAATATCAAAGGAAAGAGAATATCATAAAACAATGAAAAATATGAAAAGAAAGAGATTATCATAAAACAATGATAAATATGAAAAGAAGGAGAATGTAATAAAACAATGATAAATATAGAAAGAAAGAGAATTTTATCAAATAATGATAAATATGAAAAGAAAGAGAATGTAATAAAACAATGATAAATATGAAAAGAAAGAGAATGTAATAGAACAATGATAAATATGAAAAGAAAGAGAATTTCATAAAACAGTGATAAATATGAAAAGAAAGAGAATAAAGAAAGTCTTTTCAGGGGGGTTATACCGTGATATTAGCCTTGTACCGAAAAAAGTGACGGGCAATGCCGTAAAATAATATTTTATTAAAAAATTTTTGGTGGAGAATTGGAAAATTTTTGTTGGAAAATTGGAAAATTTTCCTAATCATTTGGACTATAACCTGGCATATTAGGGAGTTTTGTCAACAACTCAGTGCTGGGATCAAGATAGTTTGTAATCCAAAAGTAGAAACGTTCCTTGGTGTCTTGTTCTGGCTTCCTGCAAAATCTGTGATTTGCAGGATTCTTCTTAATATTGTCAGAAATTGCGCAAATCATTTCCATCGTCGTCAATTCTTCACCATTGATGTTAAAACGATTTCGATTACGGTAATTTCTTTTCTCTTGCAATTCGTTTTCTGCAGGAGTCAATTCACGAACATACTTATTATGTTTGAGAGCTTCTACAGAACAAGGGCAAAGACCGCAGGCGGCAGCAGCATTTTGAACCGTTCTTAATGATACTGATTCTTGCCATGCGCTAATAAATGAGTAGATAATGGCGTAGCGCATCATTGCAGCATTGCTGTTGAACTCTTGCTTCGGTGCCTTAATGTAATCTCTCAGATAATCCGTGAATTTGGACTTTAATCTTTTGGCAATGCCAACATCAAATACTTGTAAAATGTGTGTTGTATGTGCGGGAAGAACAATTAATTTGATGTTGGCACTTGCCAAAAGGAACAATGCCAGAGGATTCTTGCGGCTGGAGTGTCCATCACACACAATGAGAGCAGGCTTGTCACGTATATCTTCTGGCATTCTCTGGCGTTCAAAGTTAAGCCACTCGATGAAGAAAATGCAATACAATAAGAATACACTTCTGTTCACCCAGCCTTTTGGCGTAGAAGTAAACCAACAATGTCTTTTGCGCTGGAATACTTTCAGTTCTCTAGGTAGTTCTGCAATACATGGGAGAACAAAGAGAGGTGGAACAGATTTGCCTGTCATTGAGCATCCGCATAAAGCTGTAATGTGCGGAAAGTTTGGAATTCCTTTGGCGATCATATGCTCTATCTCCTCAGGTAATGCAACTTTCTTCTTCTTAAATTTGTTTATGAATGTTTCATCGATACTAAAAATCAACTCCTCTGGAGTACTTTCGATTGTTTCACGATGTTTATCGTAGAATTCTTCGATAATTCTTGGTTCACACGCCATGTATCTTGATTCTTCAATCTCTTGGCATGCCTTAAGCTTGCAATGCAATTGCTGTAAAATATGGTTAACATAAGGTCTCGATACATCATCACCACCAAGAGTATTGATAACTTCTTCTGCAAGAGTAGGACAATTAATCTCAAGAAGGAATCTGTAACCATAATCTCTTCTGAGCTCTTTCAACTTGAACGCCTCGTCAATAATGTCAGCTGCTTCTAGAGCTTCACCTTTGTAAGCAGAATCTTCGATAATTTCTTTTAAAGTGAGCTGATCACGCTCGCATAGGTATGGATCTGCACCGCCATGATTCCCTTTTTCCCAGTATAGACCTAATGCAGCTCTTTTAAGTGCAGTAGCAATGAGATTGGATGTTAAAGTTCCGAGATCTGGGTATTCTTCCTCCCATGCAAGCTTAGTTTGACTATATGTCAGAGTGTGGTAGAATTTACGAAAAAGTGACAGTAGAAAAAGTGACACTTAACCTTAAATTTCCAAACACTATTTTTTGATTATATTTTGTTATTTATATATTTATATATATATGTATATTTATATATGTATATATTTATATATGTATATATTTATATATGTATATATTTATATATGTATATATTTATATATGTATATATTTATATATGTATATATTTATATAGAGAAAGGGACAGACTAGCCCATTGTCACTTTTTAATTTAGCAAATGAACGCTTATGGAGTGGAGTTTTTGGGTAAATCTGATTTGCTTATAAATGAAATAAAATCAAAAGAAACCATATTGGCATTATATTATGCAAAAATAAATGATCTTACTTAGTACTTTTAAAGTTAATTTCAGAAAAAATTTGACACAATGGTATCCGGCACATACAAGTGGTGTACAACCAAAATATAAGTTGGTTTAAACATATATTGCTATATCTCATGATCTTACTTAGTACTTTTAAAGTTAATTTCAGAAAAAATTTGACACAATGGTATCCGGCACATACAAGTGGTGTACAACCAAATCTTCGACTCGATGAACTTGTCATCGAGTTATATTCCAGTGTTGTTCCTTCATTCCTGATTAAGTTGCAAATTAAAGGTCTGGATTCAGAGAGAAGTGTTAAAGTTATCAAAAAAGTCACAAGAGATTTCGAAGAAATGACACAATTTAAAAAAGTCGAATGCATCAGTATGCTTGAAGCTGTTCAGAAAGGTCTGAAAAATGATACACTTGATCCCAACATTGTTTACTCAACATTATAAATATTATTGCAAAGAAAACATTTGATTTAATAAACATTTAATTTATTATAATTAATTTTATTACAGTATAGTAAAAACTGCTATAAATAAATTATTATATTTTATTAAAATGTGACTTTTAATAGTAAGTGAATAAAATAAATCAGGAATTGGGAAAGAAATAAGGTTAATTAAAAATAATGAAAATTACAAGTTTAAGGTTAATGAAAAAGTGACAATGGGCGAGTTTGTCCCCCACTCTATTTATATATGTATATATTTATATATGTATATATTTATATATGTATATATTTATATATGTAATATTTATATATGTATATATTATATATGTATATATTTATATATGTATATATTTATATATGTATATATTTATATATGTATATATTTATATATGTATATATTATATATGTATATATTTATATATGTATATATTTATATATGTATATATTTATATATGTATATATTTATATATGTATATATTTATATATGTATATATTATATATATGTATATATATTATATATGTATATATTTATATATGTATATATTTATATATGTATATATTTATATATGTATATATTTATATATGTATATATTTATTAGAAACTGCTTCATGCTGCATTGAGTATTGTTGAATAATTTGAAGTAGTGGTTTTTGAAATCAGCACCCCTATGAGAGCGCTGGCGACCGAAACACCACTAGTAAGATTGTGTATTAGAAACTGCTTCATGCTGTGTTGAGTAAGCTTCGATGTCTTTGTAGGATAGCTTTCTGAGAGCGAAACAAGATAGTGTTGAAAAAAAATTTTGAAAATCTGAGAGACTGTGCAAGAGCCAACGACCAAAACGCTACCAGTAAGATACAGCAGTAGTAGCTGCTTCATGCTGCATTGAGTATTGTTGAATAATTTGAAGTAGTGGTTTTTGAAATCAGCACCCCTATGAGAGCGCTGGCGACCGAAACACCACTAGTAAGATTGTGTATTAGAAACTGCTTCATGCTGTGTTGAGTAAGCTTCGATATCTTTATCAGACCACCTTTAAATTAACCACTCACATTCTCACTGTGGTCCATCTAAAATTTGTAAGCTTTATGACATAAAATTATATTATATGCAGGATCCCACCTATTACTTAATCTTTTTGGAATAAATGTTTTATAATATTTATCGATTGATTGTAATTTTTTGTATAAAAAAAGTTTTTTATTTATATTAAAAATATATTTTGTTAATGATATTATCTTATAATTTGTAAATAAATCTAGTAATAAAATAACTTTAATAGTTGGTGTCACTTTTTCGAAAATTCTGGTTTTTTCCAGTAGCAATGAGATTGGATGTTAAAGTTCCGAGATCTGGGTATTCTTCCTCCCATGCAAGCTTAGTTTGACTATATGTCATACCTTCGGCGCGACAATTGATGATAAACTTTTGTTGTCTACCAAGAAATTCGACTGTGAGAAATTCCATTTTTAATTTTAAACGAGCACCTGAGCCACGTTTTATCTGACTTCACCAGCCAAAAAGCCCCTGTACTAAGTGTCATGTTTTTGTTTATTTTAAAGTTTCTGCCATGTAATGGTTTACATTACAAATTTTTTGAATACTTTACATCACCATAAAATGGCAGTACAAGGTTAGTTTATCGGTACAAGGCTCTTGAAATGACTTTATAGAAAGAAAGAGAATGTTATATAGCAATGATAAATATCAAAAGAAAAAGAAATTTATAAAACAACGATAAATATCAAAAGAAAGAGAATTAGTTTCATGTTAACATCTGCCCCATGCTCAACTAGGAATTGAACAATTTCAATTGAATTCGCTTTGATTGCAATACTAAGTGGGCATTCATTAATATCGAAAGAATCCAATAAAACAATGATAAACATGAAAGGGAAGAGAATGTTATAAAACATTGATAAAAATGAAAAGAAATAGAATGTAACAAAACTATGAAAAATATGAAAAGATAGAGAATGTCGTAAAACAATGATAAACATGAAAAGGAACAGAATCCAATAAATCAATGACAAATATGAATAGAAAGAGAATCCAATAAAACAATGATTAATATCAAAAGAAAGAGAACATGATAAATCAATGATAAATATGAAAAGAAGAAGAACCCAATAAATCAGTGACAAACATGCAAATAAAAAGAATCCAATAAAACAATGATAAATATCGAAAGAAAGCGAATATTATAAAACTATGAAAAATATGAAAAGAAAGAGAATTTCATAAATCAATGAAAAATATGAAAAGAAACAGAATCCAATAAAACAACGATTAATATCAAAAGAAAGAGAATATCATAAAACAATGAAAAATATGAAAAGAAAGAGATTATCATAAAACAATGATAAATATGAAAAGATATAGAATGTTATAAAACAATGATAAATATAGAAAGAAAGAGAATTTTATCAAACAATGATAAATATGAAAAGAAAGATAATGTAATAAAATAATGATAAATATAGAAAGAAAGAGAATGTTATATAGCAATGATAAATATCAAAAGAAAAAGAAATTTATAAAACAACGATAAATATAGGGTGTCCAAAGGTGCGTTTAGCACAGCGCTCTATATGAGACTATTAAAGGAGATATATGCTGATTATAAATATATAATAAAAAATATGAATATATGTATATGATGAGTATGTTGTATTTTGGCGCCATGCCGGGATATAAAATGAATTTTGAGACAAGAGGCGGTTTCGCGGGAAATTTTGGCGGGATTTTTTTCATTTTTGTAATGAATCATAAAGAAAACATCCTCGCTCTTGCAAAAAAATGCAAAGACTGTAAAAAAATCTACGAGACATTGGTAAAATGCTTCGGTATGGATGCTCCTAGCTATTCCACTGTAACGTATCATGTTAGGATGTATCACTTCATGAACAAAAAGGCGCCCATCATAAAAATTGACAAAAAATCGCCGGATCAAAGAAAAATCAAAGCAATTCTTCAAGCGCTAGATGAAGACCCAAGAGCATCACTCAGAAGGATAGAGGAGATGACAAAGATACCACGTACAACAGTCAGTTATTATCTGCACAATTATTTGAACTACAAACTAGCGTATACACGTTGGGTTCCGCACAACCTTAATTCAGTTCAAAAAAAATCTAGAGTCCAATCTTCGAAAGAGCTCCTCTCTATATTGGGTGCGTATCAATCCAAGAAGTTTCGCTTTTTAGCAACAGGTGACGAGTCTTGGTTTCAATATGCAACAGAAGCCAAAATCATGTGGATCCCGAAGGATGAAAATCCGCAAACATTCCCGAAGAAAAAAATTGACACACCAATGATGATGTTGTCGGTTTTTTGGGGCGTGAATGGCATCATCGCAATTGATATTCTTCAAAAACCTAATACGATGAATGCTCAGTATCTAATTGACAATGTTCTTACTCAAATTATCAATTCTGATGAGTTTGAGAAATCCAAACAACAAAAACAAAAGTTTGCAATTCATTTTGATAATTCAAGAGTTCACAAAAGTCATAAGGTAATGAATTACTTGGTGGAAAACAATGTCAAAGTTGTTCCAAACCCAATTTATTCACCTGATATTGCACCTTCTGACTTTTATTTATTCGGCACGCTAAAAAAGAGAGCTGAAGGACGCGAATTCGCGAGTCCAGATGATCTTGAAAATTTTGTAAGAGAGCAATTTGAGCAATTTTCTCATGATGATTTAAAGCGTGTCTTTCAAGCCTGGATCGATCGCTGCGAACGCGTGATTGAATCCAATGGTGATTATATTTAAATAAACTTTATATATATGTAACTTGTTTATTTCTATTCGCAGTATTCAGGTTTGTGCTAAACACACCTTTGGACACTCTATATCAAAAGAAAGAGAATTAGTTTCATGTTAACATCTGCCCCATGCTCAACTAGGAATTGAACAATTTCAATTAAATTCGCTTTGATTGCAATACTAAGTGGGCATTCATTAATATCGAGAGAATATCATAAAACAATGATAAACATGAAAGGAAAGAGAATGTTATAAAACATTGATAAAAATGAAAAGAAAGAGATGATAAATTTTGTTGATATTTCCTCCATTAGAAAGAAAATGAGATGCAACATGATAATTTCCGAAATGCATACTTTCTGCTATTGAATCAAAAAATTGTCCGAAATTTGATTTAAGGAACTCAGCAATTTCATAGTTTCGATATTTCAATGCTGTATTAATCATGTTATCAAATGATTTACCATCTTCTATCATTTCCATAAAAATGTTATTATTTCCGCCTTGAACAGCATATTCTTCGGAGTTATCAGTATAATCAGCTCCTAAATTTTTCAAGTAATTGAAACACAATTCTGATCCATATTTAATTGCACAATTGAGTGGAGTGATATTATTAATCATCTTATTAATATCAAGATTTGGGAATTTACTCTTAAGATCATTAACTTGATCCCATGCAATATAGTATAAAGGAGATTCTGTTGAATATAAATTCAGAATTTCTTCTATTTTCATTTTGGGTTCGAAGTTTTCGAATTTGAAACCTTGATAATGTAGAAGAGTCGCTAGTCCCTTATTTTTTGGTTCATATATGTATGAAAATGTGTTTGATATCTTTTGATAAAGTTCTGAAAATAATTTAATTTTTTAACACGTATTTGTGAAAAAATATCAATCAAATAAAGCGCCATTTTGATAGATATTTTGTGGGTTGTTATTAATTCGATAATTTGTGAAGATATTTGTTTAATATTATTGGAATTGACGCTAAATATAATTTTTGCTGCTTGATCTGGGTATTCGAATAAAAAAAAAAAAAAAAAAAAAGGAAGTGGGGCTTCCAGGCACTTCGTGCCTTCTAGCCCTGAGGATGTTTTGTCAAGACTTCTTCATCGTAAATGTTTTGTCAAGACTTCTTCATCGTAAATGTTTTGTCAAGACTTCTTCATCGTAAATGTTTTGTCAAGACTTCTTCATCGTAAATGTTTTGTCAAGACTTCTTCTTCGTAAATGTTTTGTCAAGATTTCTTCGTAAATGTTTTGTCAAGACTTCTTCGTAAATGTTTTGTCAAGACTTCTTCATCGTAAATGTTTTGTCAAGATTTCTTCGTAAAGACTTTGTTAAGACTTCTTCGTAAAGACTTTGTTAAGATTTCTTCATAAATGAGTGTAAATGACCCAAAAATATATTTTATGTTAGAATGTTAGATCTAACATGTTTTCTAACATGTTTTCTAACATCGTAGAAAACTCATGATTTCATCGTAAATGTTTTGTCAAGACTTCTTCATCGTAAATGTTTTGTCAAGATTTCTTCGTAAAGACTTTGTTAAGACTTCTTCGTAAATGTTTTGTCAAGACTTCTTCGTAAATGTTTTGTCAAGACTTCTTCGTAAAATCAGACAAAAATATATTTTATGTTAGAATGTTAGATCTAACATGTTTTCTAACATGTTTTCTAACATCGTAGAAAACTCATGATTTCTTCGTAAATGTTTTGTCAAGACTTCTTCTTCGTAATGTTTTTGTCAAGACTTCTTCGTAAAATCAGACAAAAATATATTTATGTTAGAATGTTAGATCTAACATGTTTTCTAACATGTTTTCTAACATCGTAGAAAACTCATGATTTCATCGTAAATGTTTTGTCAAGACTTCTTCATCGTAAATGTTTTGTCAAGATTTCTTCGTAAATGTTTTGTCAAGACTTCTTCTTCGTAAATGTTTTGTCAAGACTTCTTCGTAATGAGCGTAAATGACCCAAAAATATATTTTATGTTAGAATGTTAGATCTAACATGTTTTCTAACATGTTTTCTAACATCGTAGAAAACTCATGATTTCATCGTAAATGTTTTGTCAAGACTTCTTCATCGTAAATGTTTTGTCAAGACTTCTTCGTAATGAGCGTAAATGACCCAAAAATAATGTTTATGTTAGAATGTTAGATCTAACCTCTTTTCTAACCTCTTTTCTAACCTCATGAATTTTCATGAACTTTCTTTACAAAGTCTTTACGATGAAGAACTTTACAAAGTCTCAACAAAACATTGACAAGAAAGTTCATGAGAAAGACTTTACAAAGTCTTTACGATGAAGAACTTTACGAAGAAATCTCAACAAAGTCTTTACGAAGAAGTCTTGACAAAACATTTACGATGAAATCATGAAAATTCAAGGGTAGAAAAGAGGTTAGAAAAGAGGTTAGATCTAACATTCTAACATAAAATATATTTTTGCTGAATTCCGTATGAAATTTCATGAGTTTTGTATGTTTTAGACCATGTTAGAAAACATGTTAGAAAACATGTTAGATCTAACATTCTAACATAAAATATATTTTTATTGAATTCCGTATGAAATTTCATGAATTTTGTATGTTTTAGACCATGTTAGAAAACATGTTAGAAAACATGTTAGATCTAACATTCTAACATAAAATATATTTTTGGGTCATTTACGCTCATTTACGAAGAAATCTTGACAAAGTCTTTACGAAGAAATCTCAACAAAGTCTTTATGAAGAAGTCTTGACAAAACATTTACGAAGAAATCTCAACAAAGTCTTTATGAAGAAGTCTTGACAAAACATCTGTCAAAAGCCGCTTTTTAACTTCACTTAAAATGCCACGTAAGCTACGTAAGAATATACGTAAGAGGAAGGGAGCATTGAAACATCCAATAGTAAAACTGACACCACAACAACAGTTGCAACAACAAATGCTGAATGACCCCACTATGTTGCAACAAATGTCAAGCAATCCTATGCTTTTAAACCGAGTTGTTGGTGCACAGAGTGGAGGTTTAAGAGCGGCACTTTTAGCGAAAATGGCAGGCTATGGTGGAGCTGCAGACGGAACAGCCTATAACCCTCAAAGTCAAATGAATTTGAGTTCACTCAAAAATCAAATAACAGATGTCAAAAAGTCAAACATAGACATACAGAAACAAATAAGTGAAAACGAAAAGAAACTAGAATATGACAGACACACAAAGAAACTAAATGAGTTAAACGTAGAGAAAAAGAAGAAAGAAGAACAACTGAAAGAACTAAGTACAGAGGAATATGCGAAAAAAGTGTCAGAAAAAGCAACAGAAGTAGCAAAAATGGAACAAGATGTCATAAATTTGAAAAACCATACTACTCAATATAAAATACTGAAAGATGAAGAGATAAAACAAAAAGCCCTGAAGACATATATGGATAGCGATGAGTATAAAAAAGAAGTTGAAGCAAATGTAAAGGCAGAAAAACTTTTACAGTTGCAAAACCAAACCGTACAGTATGAAAACTTAGCACAAGAAAGTAAAAATAACGACGCGGCTATGCAAAAGGCAATGAAAAGCGCAGAATATATAAAAGCTAACAATGACTGGTTAGATGCCCAAGCCAACGCTAAAGCAGCCCAACTCATAGGGTCAATAAGGACAAAAATACAAGCGGATGAAGACAGTTCAAATGAAGCTTTAACAAATGCTGACTTTAAGAACGCTTTCGAAGCTCTTCATAGTAAGGTGAAACAAGTGAACGACTTCTCATCTGGAAAGAAACTGAAGTCTGAAGGTTTCGACAACGAGTTAAGAGAAGTAGCACAAAATATGACGAAAATAACAGATGCAGCAACGAGACAGGCAGTTCAAAGTGCCTATGACGCCGTTAGAGCAACTGTTGTGAAAAGTCAAGAAAAAGAGTTACAACAGACCAAAACAGACCTAGTAAATGCTTTCTTAAAAACGAAAAGTCAGGTAGGACATTACGCTGCAGATGGAACATATGTGCCAGCTGGTGGAACTTATATACCACCAAACCCTCCAAGAGACGGAACGAAAGAAGAAAGGTTTATGAATGCGAATGACTTAGATAGGGAACTTGTTGAAAACGGTCTCGGAATATATGAAATGCCAGCAGATGAGGTACAAGAAACTCCACAGGAAGAAGTTCAGATACAACCAGACATGGAAGAAATAGTTCAGCAACAACAACTTGAAGCAGAGGGCAAGTTACCAAAAAGCGACACCAAAGAAGAAGAGAAGAGTAGAACAAAAGTGAAAGTTCATGAGAAAGTCTCAACAAAGTCTTTACGATGAAGAACTTTACAAAACATAGACAAGAAAGTTCATGAGAAAGTCTTTACGAAGAAGAACTTTACAAAACATATACGAAGAAGTCTCAACAAAACATATACGATGAAAGTCTTGACAAAAACATATACGAAGAAGAACTTGACAACTATTCTATATTTTTACTCATATGAAATGTACGCCGCTCAGAATATAACGCCAACAGTTTTGGATGCTATGAATGGAAATGTTTCCGAATGGTATAACGAATGCGACAATGCCATTAGAAGGTCAGAAATAGTTCCTGGAACTTACGAATATACAACTGCTGTTTCTTATGGAAACGTAGGTGAGTTTGGAGAAGGTTCTTCAACAACAGTAGATATTGCTTGCGACAGGTTTCATATAATTCTATTGACAACTCATTCTTATACGTGGAACAAGACATTGAAATAAAACCTTCTGCCAAGTTGTCTGACAAGAAAGGTTGCAATGGAATTTTCTATGTCGGATACCAATATGCTCCAGAAGTTTTCATGGGATATAAGATATATTCTAACTCTGACTTAGTTCAAACAGTAACATGGGCAAACTATGAATGGTTCGCTTTGAGAAACTCAGTACAACCACAAGCTAGAGAACAAACAGACCAGTATGCCACCATTGAGAAAATAAGAAGACTTGACCCTAACGTTCCAGGAGTTTATGTTAACCTTTCTGGACAAACTGCAGCAGCAGTAACCAAAGTAAAACTGAAACTTAGAGTTCCTTTGTCATCTTTCCTCATCTTCAGGTTTTTAAGATACTTGCCAAACTGGGCAGGAAAAATTTCTATCGAACTTACTCCAAGCAAAAATAACTTAGTCATTGCACCAACACAAGACCCATTCACTCTTACAGAAGTAGTGGGAACAAATAAAATGTCATTCGCCGACTTTTGCAAAAACAAAGTTGACTTAGACTTTGGTTTCTCAAACCTCAACACTGAAGTAAACTATTATTTCAATGCTGCTGGAGATGCTTGGGACCCAGTTAAGTTTACATGCGAAAAGTTTGAATGCAAGAGAATAGAAAGCAGACTTGCAGTCTATATGTTGGACCCAGATATTTCAAATGCTTTAGCTGCCAAATATTGCAGTTCCACTTATGTTCCCTATACACCAAATATCTGTCAAAGACTTTGCAGGTGAAGTTGGAAACCAAAGTGCTGACCCAGGTGCAAGAACAGATATTGCCTTAACAACTGCAATGAAACATGCAGATACTATGTTTGTACTGTTCAGACGAACTATAAATGACTATTCTTGCTTCTACAACCCTGGTATTAAATATCATATAAACATAGATGGCAAATACTATCCAAGAGAAGAATATTCTACAGTTGAGGATATGAGGTCATACAACTTGACATTAGATGCTATGAACTTTAACAACAACTTCACAACAACCATTAACCCTGAAATGCAAAGTTCTATTATGCCATATGTGAAAGTATGGACCCATACAGGAAGTCAAAAAACTCAATATACAAATGGAGACCGTTCAAACTTTTGGCTTGGCATTCCATTTGCTGACTCAGAAGACTTTATGGGTGGTATTTCAACTGTTGGTACAGTTCAAATACAATATTACTGGTGACAGAGACGGTCCAGATGAACTGAGAGCAAAGAAGTTTACAAAACCAATAGCACTTTTCACGGAAGATGCTCTTTTGAAGATTCGTTCGATGAAACCTGCTGGGGCTCCTCAGATTGGCATAACGACAGCTTCCATCGAGCAGATTTTGGCAGCAGGTCAGTAAGTGTGTCTTGAACTGACTTCTCTCCGTCAAATATTGACAGTACGCCAGTTTTGACATAAAATTGTATTATAAACTTACCTTTAGAAATATCTGTAAGTTTTGTTGTTATATTTTTGTCTGCTTCAAGAACTTTCACCATTTCAGTTATACCAACTTTCTTTGCTTTATGAAAATATTTTGGTTCAGCAAATATTGCTATTCTATAACATTTTCCATTGTTTGTGTAAAGAACTATTCTGTCAATGTATTTGTATTGTTTGTGTGTGTAAACTTTGTTCTGCTTCAATTCGAAGAGATACTCGAATACGTCCATCTTTTTATTCTAAGTAAAATGTCATTTCCGAAAAATAGAAGCGTAAGTGTTTCAAAGTTTAATGGCGATGGCAGATGTGAAGTTAAATTCACCAACTCAAACAAACAGTCAAAGTGTTGTTGTCAATGTCAAAGAAAGAGATGTTGAAGTGGGGAAACCATACGAAGACGAAGATGGTATAACAATAGTTCCTGTAAAAGAACAACCAACATACCCTGAAGTTAGCAGAGACTTAAGTTCTGTTGCAGATATTCGAAATGACTACCAACAACTGAAAGACAAACTTCAAACTCAGGAGAAGATTTGTCAAGCTTTAAGTATAATGTTAAACTTGGTCGAACACAACCCTGTAAAAGTGAACTCATATGTCATCGCACCTCATGAAGTTTTGAAAGAACTATTGAAACTTTTGACAGAGGCAGACGATATAAACATCAAAGAAATAGAACCCGACGTTAGTTGCTGTGGTGTTTCATATAATGTCATTGACAAGATATACGTTATGAAAGGAGGTGAAACGTTGAACTTAAAATATAGTTTCCCAGACGTCATAAAAATATTTGACGACCACAACATTTCATTAAAATTTACTTGCTAAGTAAATGGCAGAAGACATAGTGGTTTATACTATTACGACTAAAAACCCTGAGTCATATAATTCTATAACAACAAACTTACAAAGTCCTCAAGGACGATATTGTAAACTGACCTTAAACACGATGACGACTAAAGCCTGTTTGCTCTTTTGACACCAGAAGACTTTGTTGTTGTGAATGGTAAAAAATACTTCTTTGAAGATACTTACTCAGATATACCACCAACAGGTTTTGTTGACTTATTTAATACTTTAAGGACGGATGTAACATGTGCTGCAACTAGAGCAGGTTTCATTATGTTTGGATGTCCGACTGAGTTTAGTATAAACGATATGAGCTATAATACAAAACTTATATCTGGTTTTTACTACCAACAGTTTCCTATAACAGGAAAAGTGTCATACAAGGAATGTCTATTCCATTGACATTAAGCACACCAATCTTATATATTGTTTCAAACTTAGGTTCAAAGTGCTATTCGAATGTCGACAGAAACTACTATGACCAAAAGATACTCATGCGTATAAACAACACTTTCTCTGCTGGTTTGCCTATTGTTCATTCGAATGCAGAATTTTCAACCTTAGTGAACTCAAACACTTTGGCAAGTATAACGTTGACATTAGTTGACGCAAACTTTGTTCCTGTAAAACTTTTATGTCCTATGTATTTGTCAATGACGGCAGAAAGTTTCGAATTGGAAGATGCAACTGGTGAAAGTATTGTATTACAAGAACAACTTCAACAACAAATAGCTCAAGAACAACAAATGCAACAACAAAGTCAAGAATAAAAAAAATATTTTTTTTATCCGATAGAAAAGATGACGAAATATATTTCAGTCAACAAATATATGTCAGGACTTAAAGAAGAACTAGACCCATTCGCTTATTTGAATGTTTACTTCTACCATTTTGAAAAGTCTTCATTCAGCAAAGTTTGGAACATCGAACCAGTTAAGTTTGCTATTGTGACTAAAAATGGTGCGAAATTTGAAGACTTAGACATAGAAGGTTTGTTAGCAGTCAAAGAAAATTTTGACAGAAGGTTTTCAAACCTTAAAGAAGGCAAAGCATACAAACTTGTTATACCTTATGAACCAAAGAAAGCAGAACGACTATGAATATTATGAGTCTAAGATAGTTGAAGTTCAAGGTAAATTGGGTAAAAAGATTTTAGAGTCTAAGCCAGTGTTTGCTCCTAAAGAGGAAGAGAACATTGACATTGACCCAGAAATGTTCTAAAAATAAAATTTTATTTTTACATGTCATATCTCACCTTCTCTGGAACTGGTTCAGGTTTTCTTCTCTTCTACTTTCTTTTCTTTCTTTTCTTTCTTTTCTCTCTTCTTCTTTTCTGGTGGAGTTATGTCAAATTTCTCAGAACCATATTTATGTAAAAGTTCTTTGTCCTTTAATAGCTCTTCTATTCTGTTTCCTATTTCATCTTCAAGAACAGCGCATGTGTCTTCTTTGCATTCTAAGAACTTTTGTTGGACTTCATCTCTCCAAGAGGCGTCATCTCTGTCAACAAGTCTGTCATTGACAAACTTAAAGACTTCTCTGCCTAATGTTTTATGGTTCTTGTCATATTCCCAGAAACAGAACTTTAGAACAAATTCACCTTTCTTGTTTACATATGTAAGATTTTATGGTCGACAGATGTTTTGCTGTCAAAAAGTTTGTCTCGAATATAGATAGCGAAATCGCTAGACATTTTCAAAAAGATAAAAATTTTAATTTTTCTAAAAATATGTTAGAAAAAAAGTTTGCTGACATTGACAAGAAATTTGAGAAATGTTTTAAATAAGAACAAGAGGAAGTTGGAAAATGCTCAGATAAAAACCCACATGACAAGTTCTTATTTGCTCAGAATGGTATAACAGGTCTAATCGCACCACCTGGGTCGGGTAAGACTTTCACTTATCTTAAAATGGCTGCACAACAACAAGAACTAGATGAGAAGAACCCATTCTATGAGTTAGTTGTTATTTGTAGTACTTCTGGTCAATTCGACCAAACCGTAAATTCGTTCAAAGATATTATAAAGAAGTCTAAGTTAGTATGTATAAAGGATACTGAGTTGTTAGATTGGATAAAGAAGTACCAAAGAAGGGTTTTGAAGTACAATGCTATAAATGAGTATATAAACTCGAAGTTTAAAGACCCAAATGAGGAAATGCAGAGAATATTAGAGAAGAAACACTTCAGAAACAAACAGAAAGAGATAGAATACATTTCGAAGAAATTGCAATCTTACGATTGGAAGACTTACCCTCATAGATGTCTTCTTATCTTAGATGACTTTGCTTCTCATCCTTTGTTAAAGAACAGAGAACAAGATATGTGTCGAATTCTTAAGAAGCTCAGACACTTTAACATCTCAGTTGTCATTTGTGTACAGACAGCAAAGAGTTTAAGTAAGGATGTTAAAAGAATACTTACTGACATTATACTTTTCCCCGGATTGTCCGAAGACGATTTCATGGAACTTATGAAAGAGTCCATGGCAGGTAAGTTTGACAGACATGAACTATGGAGAAAGTACAAAGTCATACAAGACCCTCATACTTCTTTCAGAATTCATATCTACGCAAACAAAGTTCAAATTGTAAAAAGTCAAGCTTGAAAAATAAAGAGTTTAGTCTTAGTAAGTCTGTTGTGGTGCTGGGGCTGTCGGTTCTTCTGGCTTTGGAAGACATTCAGGAAGAGGAACGTCAGTCATCCGTTTGTGTCCTGTCGGAAGGAAGAACTTTTCCTGTCTGATGGAAGAGTTCTTCCTGTCTGATGGAAGAACTTTTCCTGTTGTCGAGAAAATATTTTCCTGTCTGATGGAAAAACTTTTTCTGAAGTTCGACCAAAAAGTTCTCAATTTTCGAAAATTTGAATGGTTTACGGACGAACAACAGGAAATTTTTTTCCAGTTGTCGGGAAATTTTTTTCCAGTTGTCGGGAAATTTTTTTCCAGTTGTCGGGAAATTTTTTTCTTGTCGGATGGAAGGACTCGGAATGTCGGATGGAAGGACTCGGAATGCCAGAAGGATTTGACAAGGCAATTTAACTTATAGAGCTACCTGAGCCATCTGAAGTCAAGCTTGAAAAATAAATGGTTCATTTACTCTGCTTGTTTGAAGTTGTCAAAATACTCTGTTATTTTTTCCTTTAACAATGGCAAATCTTCTTTGAAGGTAAGAATTGTACAACCTTTAATATCATAGTGTGTTTGAGGTAACGTATCTTGAACTATTTGTTTCACATCTTCATTCGGTGTCATTGAAATCGGTAAGTTTTCGCGATAGAACCAATTTCTGTCAGATTTGTAAATCTTAGCTAAGTCGTAAAAGCTTTTGTTGTTTCTTCTGACTAAATGCAACATAACCATATCTCTGTCTTCTTCATTTTCCATCTCTTCAGTGTAAATCATATATTACTATAGTTCTTTTCCTTTCCTTTTGGTTACCGAACGTGGTATTCTTTTCTGTATGTTTTTGTCTTTTGCTTCAAGCTGTTCTCTAGCTCTTCACGTTCTTGTCTATGAATTTCGTCAAGAAGTTTACAAACATACAAGCATAACGAGGCGAAGCCCACATTGCAACAGCATTACAAGAAGTCTATGTACATAATATCCTCTCAAACCATTTGGCAATTTTTCACGATTTTCATGAGTTTTAGGCGAGTAAGATTTTTTACTTACTCGCTGTTCTTCACTGTTTTCAGAAAAAAGTATGTCTCGCTGTGCTTCGCTCAAAATTCTTGTGTGCTTTGTTCCTAAACCAGTCTTGTGGTTTCTTAGTATCTGGAGCAAAACATGCTGTCAAAATACTTTGCATTTGGTACATATCGTCTTTGACAGAACGAATGAGACGGAGTTGTTTGTTAAACTGTATGTACTCGTATTCTTCATTTATGGCTTCATGAACTATAACTGTTGTGTTCTCTGTTGTTGACATATCTGTCTTTACATACAAAATAAAAAAATAAAAAAAATAAAATTAGCGTTATTTCTATCTTGTATAAAAGACCAAAAATAAACGCTTTACATGTATTTTTCAGCAACTTCGTCAAATAATTTTATAGCTTTAGCTATCTCATCTACTTCAAACGTTTCTTTACCTTTTATGGGAGCACCATACATTTTCTCAAACTTTTCGAGTAGTTCTGTTTCAGCAGCTCTCATATCATTAACGAACACAACCTTGACTCTATTGACTGTACTGTCATATCTTTGAGTTATATTATATGTTCTTCCTATCTTATATCTCTTTGTATTGAAGTCCTTTGGTTTCTGAACGATATAAAGTAAGCCTTCACTGCAACGTTCAGTATCGAATGAACCATATGTTATGAAGTTATATCCAACAACTGGGTCAATCCAGAACAAAACTACTGGTATAAGACTTTTGTCTATAAGATATGCTCTTGTTCCATAGAATCTTACCGATATCATAAGCTCAGGATTTCTTGTCAAAATTTTTGATAGAAGCATTTCTAACCCAGTCGTGGGATGTTTTCTTTTCAGATAGTGTTAAAATGTCTGACAAAGAATATTTGTTGTTTTCTTTGAGTATCTACGTTTAAATCCCTATTTCTAACACTTTGGTGTTATTGTCTATCTTTTTAACTGTTTCAAAACTCAGTGTTTGTCATTTCCTGTTTCTACATACAAAATAAAAAAAAATATTTTAAAAAAAACTAGCGTTAATTTTATTTTGTATAAAAGATACAGTTATATCATGAAATTTGGTCATTTTTTTACGATTTTCATGTGTTTTAGGCGTTTCCTCGGTTTTCCGCGGGTCGCAATTTTTTACGATTTCGAATGGAATCTCTATCCTCGGTTTTCCGAGAGGTAGCAAACATATGAGGAAATTCATGAATTTTGGTCATTTTTTCAGCAAAAATAATGTTTAGGGTAGAAGGTTAGATCTACCCTCTTTTCTACCCTCTTTTCTACCCTCTTGAATTTTCAAGACTTCTTCTTCGTAAATGTTTTGTCAAGACTTCTTCATCGTAAATGTTTTGTCAAGACTTCTTCATCGTAAATGTTTGTCAAGACTTCTTCTTCGTAAATGTTTTGTCAAGACTTCTTCATCGTAAATGTTTTGTCAAGACTTCTTCATCGTAAATGTTTTGTCAAGACTTCTTTCGTAATATTTTTGTCAAGACTTCTTCGTATATGTTTTGTCAAGACTTCTTTCGTATATGTTTGTCAAGACTTCTTCTTCGTAAATGTTTTGTCAAGACTTCTTCATCGTAAATGTTTTGTCAAGACTTCTTCTTCGTAAATGTTTTGTCAAGACTTCTTCATCGTAAATGTTTTGTCAAGACTTCTTCATCGTAAATGTTTTGTCAAGACTTCTTCTTCGTAAATGTTTTGTCAAGACTTCTTCTTCGTAAATGTTTTGTCAAGACTTCTTCTTCGTAAATGTTTTGTCAAGACTTCTTCGTATATGTTTTGTCAAGACTTCTTCATCGTAAATGTTTTGTCAAGACTTCTTCTTCGTAAATGTTTTGTCAAGACTTCTTCTTCGTAAATGTTTTGTCAAGACTTCTTCTTCGTAAATGTTTTGTCAAGACTTCTTCGTATATGTTTTGTCAAGACTTCTTCATCGTAATGAGCGTAAATCAGACAAAAATATATTTTATGTTAGAATGTTAGATCTAACATGTTTTCTAACACGTTTTCTAACATAACTATTTACAAGCGTTTTACATGGTATATGTTGCGATGGTTCATGACTTTAAACAGTTTTGTAGCTTCTATTTCTTCTGTCAGTATGTCAAAAGTTTTAACAATGCCGAAAGTTTCTTTATATTTCTTCTTGACGTCAGATAGAAGGAAATCTTCTGCTGTTGGATAGTTTTTGTCAAGACTTCATTGTAAATGACCAAAAATATATTTTATGTTAGAATGTTAGATCTAACATGTTTTCTAACATGTTTTCTAACATGGTCTAAAACATACAAAACTCATGAAATTTCATGATTTCTTCGTAAATGTTTTGTCAAGACTTCTTCGTAAATGACCAAAAATATATTTTATGTTAGAATGTTAGATCTAACATGTTTTCTAACACGTTTTCTAACATAACTATTTACAAGCGTTTTACATGGTATATGTTGCGATGGTTCATGACTCTAAACAATTTCGTAGCTTCTATTTCTTCTGTCAGTATGTCAAAAGTTTTAACGATACCGAAAGTTTCTTTATACTTCTTCTTGACGTCAGATAGAAGGAAATCGTCGGGAAAATTCATGAGTTTTCGAGAGTTTTAGACCATGTTAGAAAACGTGTTAGAAAACATGTTAGATCTAACATTCTAACATAAACTTTATTTTTGGTGTAAAATTCATGAGTTTTCGAGAGTTTTAGACCATGTTAGAAAACGTGTTAGAAAACATGTTAGATCTAACATTCTAACATAAACTTTATTTTTGGTGTAAAATTCATGAGTTTTCGAGAGTTTTAGACCATGTTAGAAAACGTGTTAGAAAACATGTTAGATCTAACATTCTACCCTAAAATATATTTTTGTCGAAAAAAAATGGTTCAGTTACTCACAATATTTTTGTACAAAACGACCCCAAACTTTTAACTTCTTTTCTGCAGCTTCTAATGTTATCTTAGCGAGTTCATATTCTCTAAATTCTCTCTTTAAATCTTCTTGTTCCCATTGGTCTAGTTCGTATGGAGAATCTCTATAACCAGAACATATCTCACGTTCATGTTCTATTTGTTTTTCATGCATTTTTCTAACTTCTTCTTCAAACAAAGGTTTTGCATTCTCTACTGTATCTTCAAGTTCTTCTTCATCTAACTTCTCATGAACTTTCTTGTCTATGGAGTCCATAATTTTTCCAACTGCTATACAATATTTTGGAGAAGCCCACATTGCAATATAGTTTACGAGTCTTGGGTCTACATACATTCCTCTAACCTGTTTGATTTCATCCGGAATTCCTGCATTAACATTGTATAAAAAGCAACCCGCGGAATTCCGCGGGTGGTATATTCTTCACAAAATGCCTTAAAATACTCTTCCCAGGACTTATTTTTCCAACAACCTTCTAAAGTCTTTCCTAAACTGTTGACACATATTTGTTACATTTATATAACCATCCTTGTCTCTACGTAAGACTTCAATACCGTTGTAAGTGCCTTTTGTGAATGTTTCGCCATTAGATTTGTTCGTGAACGTTTTTGCTTCGACTGTCATACTGTCCTTACAATAAAAATAAAAAAATATTTTTTGGTGGGACGTCGGACATTCGTTTGTGGCTTAACCGTCGGACATCCGTTTGTGGCTTAACCGTCGGACATCCGTTTGTGGCTCGACCTCAAAACAAGCATTTTGTGAAGAATATACCAACCCGCGGAATTCCGCGGGTTGCTTTTTATATAAAATTCATGAAAATTCAAGAGTTTTAGACCATGTTAGAAAACAGGTTAGAAAACAGGTTAGATCTAACATGCTAACATAAACATTATTTTTCAATACTTTTTCAGCACTTCTCCGTAGTTATATATGAAAGACAATTCGAGATAAAAGTCGTAGTACAATGGAATAATATGTTGCACACCATTTGTGTTGTGAACCATTGAAAGTCAGAGAAACTGTTACTATCGTAGAATTTAGAAGCAAAGTCATAAAAGTCCTTACCAATACAAAGAAAACTATTGTTGCTTGAACTGAAACTTGCATGACACATAACATTTTGAGGGTCAAACACGTTTCTATAAACTGTCAAATCTGTTGGTGGGCGTATAAACCAGAACGGACCGTCAGGTGGTAATGGTTCGTTCTGGTTTAGTAACCGAAGAAATTGTGCCCAAGAACGTTTGTCTACTTGCCAAAATAAAAACTGTGTATCTCTTGGAGGGTTATTTTCAATCCTTTGAAATGAAACGGTGGAGTTCATCTTGTCATATTCTAGTTTCAGATAGTATGTTCCATTTAGTAAAGAATCGTATTTTTCTTGAAATTCCCAGTAGTATTTGTTTATTTGAGTTTGAAAGTCATTTAGAGTCTTCTCAAGACTTTCGTCTGAACGAACTGTAAAGATTCTCATTTCGTCAAATTTGTCTATTAGACCATCATGACCTCTATACCGCCCATGAAAATATACTGCGAACATAAACGCGTTAGTTCTTTTTGAAAACAAAACTCTTCTAAATCCTATTGCCTTTGCATCTGAAGGACTTTGAAGCCAACGAATTGGAAAGTCAAAGCGGTAGGAGCCGGATGAAATTTCTTCATCTGAAATAGTCATACCGGCATTTGTAAAGATATAGTCTAACGGTTTTGTATCTGCTACTTTTGTTCTTTGTTTTTCAACCTGAAACATTTAATATATGTAAAAATATACTGTTTTAAAAAAAAACGTTTTTACTTCATGCAATGTTTTATTTCTGTGCCGTCTTCAAGTATGCCCCAATATTTCCTTTTCGATATTACATGAACTTCGGAAAATACCTTATCTAGCTTAAAACAGCCCATCTTTTCACCGACCATACCCATTTCAATGAGTTTGTTGTATCCTTCTTCGTTCGTCATGAGTGCGTCAATGTTCTCATAGTAAACCTTGACTTTGGATTTGACTTCGGAGAAGAATTTGTTGTAGTTGTCAAGGACTGCTTTTGCGAACTGAGGGTAAGACCAATGTTCGACAATAGGTTTTAATGTGGTTACTAAGCCACTTTGACCTTCGGTGAACTCGTACTTCAAAACAAAAGGAGAAAACCTTTCAACAAAGTTGTCGACCTTCTCATAGTGTTTACTCTTCATCTTTTGAGGTTTTTAATGGAATATCCCCATGTCGAATTCATAAGCAATTTGAGTGTCATTGCAAGTTTGGGGTTTGAAGCTTTCCTAATATCATACAGTTGTTGTATGACTTTTCCAACTGTATAGTTCCTTCCCGGGAACTCACCATCTTCGTTTGGAATTCCAGTCGGGATATATTGGACGAACCTCATGTACGCAGCGTTAAGGTCGACATAGTATATCTTTTCATCTGAGTCGAACTTGTCGCATCCAATCGGACCAGTTCGTGGAAATTCAAGTGAGTCTCTTATCTTCTGAGAAACTTCTCCTGTTATCTCATAAACATCGTCGAAGCAACCTGTTTCATATAAAACCTTCTGACCTAACTCAGAAGCTCTCCAATACAATTTGACGTCGATTGGATGCCTCAATGGAAGTTTGTTTATAGCATCTTGAAGTTCTTGCAACCTCATTGGAAGTTCTTCTGGTTCAGGTTGGTATCCGAACAATCCAACTCCTTTTGGAACTGTGTACTTCTTTTGTACTAGAACTTTGTCTGGAACAACTTTTGGTCTTGCTAACAGTGAAAAGTTTGTTTCGTCTTTTGGTACAAAAGTTTCTGTCAGCTTGTCTTCTGGAATCGGTTCCAACAAACCTTTCTCGAAAAGAATGTTTACAGCTCTGACAATGTTGCACTTGCCTTTTCCGAACATAAGACTTTCGTTCAACATGAAGTGGTTGTGGACAATTACAATCTTCAACCATGGTAAGTCTTTGTCAACAACATAGTCGTCATGTGAAAGAACCTTTAGCTGTAGGTATGTTGACTCGGATATTGACATTTGCCAACGGTGCAATTTTTGACAATTGACCTCTGAGAATGTACCTTGTCTTCACACATGACTCAAGATACTTCATCTTCTCATCTGTAACAAGACCAGAGTTCCTGAGACATGTAAGAATACAAGGTTCATTGACAATTGTTTCGATTGAATTGTAAATTCCATACCTTGTCAAGTCAATGTCAGACTTATTTCTGAAGGGGAAGTATCCAGCATGTTGTCTGACTGCTTGAGGGTTAGGTTGGTACCATTCGAACTTGACACTTGCAATTCCTTCAATTGCATTCAAAATGTCTGAGTCGGAGTCAAACATTTGTTCTCTCTTTGTAGTCTTGAAAGCGTCAAGAAGCATTGCAGCTGTTGTGACATTGCCATGTGAGTAGTATATATGACCGTCCAAATCTGTTATAGTTAGTCTGAGATTGTATCCTTTCTTATTTCCGTCTTGTATGGCAGCAAGTACTCCCATGAAGCCTTCTTTGTTCTTTCCTTCGTCAAAGTTTACTGTAAAGGTTCGACCAGATGTAATTTTACTTCTAACTTCACGATACTTTTCATATGCATATCTTGTTCTTTCCATGGGAGCATGTGCGTCTTCACCTTTTCCTTTTTTCCTTCTCAAAGGATGCAACTGTTCGTTATGTTTCCAGTAGAACCTGGCAAAGCCGTCTTGTCCTTCAACTTGAGGCTCAGAAACATTGAAAGGCATGTCCATAAGACGTTCTTCCTCTAACCTCTCTAGTCTGTTTGGATAATTGGCGCACGCTGTTTCTAAGTCCATTTCATAGGTCAGACCAGACAATTTGTCATAGACTTTTATTGGCTTTCCCTTCCTATATTTAAACTTCTTTGAAACTCTCCAACCATATCTTTCTAACTCTGCTTTTATTCTAGCAGACCTTCTGTCCATTCTATGCGAGGGCATTTTTATAAAAATAAAAAAATGTTTTTACTTTACTTTACATAAGCACTTGCTGCCATAAGCCTTTGACGCCAACCCATACCAGCTAATGAAGGTTGACTTGGTTTAGTTTGAAAACTAACCTTTGGTTTTGGTTTTTCTTCAGTTTTTGGCTCCCCTTCTTCTATTGGTTTTTCGTCACTTTTTGGTTCCTCTGACCTTACCTCACTTGCAGGTATGGTTGTGTTGTCAACATCTTCGTAAATATCATATGCCATCTGTTTTTGTTTTCCTTTCAACTTTTTGTGTTTGTTGTAAAGTTTAGAATATTTCGACTCTAAGTCAATGAGATGTTCTATAATGAACTGTTGGTCGGTAAAATATACTTTCCCATCTGTTGTCTCTTTAACTCCTTCAGACTTCAATATTTTATTTGTGAGAGTCTGTTTCTTTTTTGAGATACTAGCCGTTCCATTTCTATGAAAAGTGACTTTATAGTTAGGGTTTGTATTTCCAGACCTGGCACTTTCTATTATTGAATTTTTCTCTTCATCTGTAAGTTCTTTGACAGGTTTTGACAATGGTTCTGAACTTTTTGTTTGTGGTGTCAAATCTACCGTTTCAACTTCTTCGGTCATTTCATCTCAGTAAAAAATTTTAGTTTGGTTTGTTTTCAACTGGTTGTTTAGGTTTTTTAAGTCGGTCTAAAACTTCCTGAGGTATAGGAAGAACTTGACAAACACGTGGTTGTGTAACTGCTGGAAGTCGACAAATCCATCTTGAGCCCATTTGTCTCAATGCTGTATTGTTCATTTCATCTCAGTAAAAAATTTACATTCCCCAAGTTTGAGGCGGTTGAGGTTGGTTGTTGTTTACCCACTGTTGTGCATGGTTATATCCTCTGTTAAAGAATCTTTCACCTTGGTCCATGTAGTGTCCTGCTTGGTTATAGTAGTCATTTGCTTTGTTATAGTAGTTTCCTGCTTCTCTTCCTACATTGTCCATCCATCCTTGAACTTTTCCTCTTGTTTCAGGATTTGGAATAAGATTTGTTGCATCTCGTGCTACCTCCCAACCTTTCTGTACAGTTTGTATAATAGGTTGTGCTTTCTCTTCAGTATACCTAATGTACTCAAAATCTTCCTTCCAACTCCAAATGCACCTCTGGCTAGTGTTCCCACTGCGGGCAAAAATCTAGATGCGACTCCTGCTAATGCGCCAAATAAACCCATTTCTTATGGGTTAAAAAATGACGAATCCAAACAAGGACCCCTATGTTTCTAAGGCAACAAAGAAAGCACTCATGATAAAAATCTTTAGTTCAACACCAAATGCTTGGTTTATGGATATCTTGGAAAACATTCCGAGGTATAGAGAAGATGGACCTCCATACTGGTTAATATTTGTTGGTCAAAACACAAGATACTGTGAAGCCATACCATTACAGTCCAAAAATATTTTAGATGTCTTAGCAGCTTTGACAATATTCGTTGACAAATACCATCCAACAAAACTGACATCTGACTGTGAAAGTTCTTTCAAATCAGACGATGTAAAAAACTATCTGCGTTCAAAAAATGTAAACCAATATTTCATTGTCGACCAAAACCATTCTGCTCTTGGTGTCATTGACGGTTGTATAAAAATGTTAAGAGACTTAAACCAACCACAAGGTGGTGAGGTAGATGAAATGTCATATGACGACAAGTATAGACACTTCTCCATGGCAAAGATGAGACAAGTTTTAAATATTTACAATAACCGTAAACAAAAAGGTTTGGGAAACCACTCCCCTGAAGAAATGAAAAACAACCCTGACTTAGAGAAAGACTATATATTTAATAGTTTAGTCAAAAGAGACAAACAAGAAAGAATGCCAGGCTTCAAACTTAAGAAAGGTGACAAAGTAAAAATAGAAATACCTAAACGCGACCCATATGAAAATACTATTGACTATGACAACAACAAGTACCCGATAGGTACTCACATTCGTGTTCGTAAAAATAGAAGAAAGTATACAAGAGAATATTATGAAGTTTTAGGCAAACATGGCAAAATGTACAGACTGCAAGCAGAAGATAAAACTACTATTGTCAGACCTCGTTTCAAACTTGTTAAGGTTCAAGGTGGTATACTTTCAAAGACAGTTCCTAACAAATATAAGACAACTCCTGACGAATATGCTAAAGAAGTTGAAAATGACGACTAAGCAATTCTATACCATGCGTAAACTGTCATGTAAGGTGGCATGTAGTCTTTACTTTGTCCCGTTGTTTGCGTATACCCTGAAACGCGATGTGTATGGTTTCCTTCTCCCTGTGTGCTACCCCAGAAACAATTTATAGCAAACTGAACGTTGTCTTTAACATCATATCCTTTACCTTTTTTCATTCCTGACCAATCCCAAAATCTATGACTATGCAAACCTGCTTCAGATGTACTTAAATTTATGTAGTGACTGTGCGCAGGTAAATTTGCACCTGAAATCGTTTTACTTCCACCTGTTTCCTTTGAAGAGTTTGCACAATACAAAAACCTGTCGACTATTTGAGTCCAAGTTCCAAAACCAAGTACTACTTCTGGTCTGGTAGAGTTCATTGACGTGTAAATAGAACCTATAGGATATACTGTTTGAAGTATTTCTGTCTTTAACGTTTGAAGCTCTGTTTTGTCAGCTTTCTTATCTAACTCATCGTTAACATATGTTTTGTCAGCTTTTTTATCTAACTCATCGTTAACATATGTTTTGTCAGCTTTTTTATCATATAAATCTTGAGCAGTGAATTTAACTTTGTTTTCATCCTCCATGACATAGACATTTCTACATCTAGTGTATTTCATCGTCGTTATGTCATCCTCCGATGTTAAACCTTGTGGAAAGTTAGGAGGTTTCCAATTTAATACATCCCCACCAGTTCCATCAGGTTCTTCAACCGTTCCTGCAATATTTTCTATACCAACAGTTGCGAAGAAATCGTGTGTATGTCCAACGTCACTTTTCCTGTTTAAGGTTTCTTGTAAGTTTGTAATATTTGCAATGGTATGTGTATGAGTCTTTTTAGAATATTCTTTGTCAGCTCTTGTCACTTCACTTGACATTTTATTGTCAACATATGTTTTGTCTGCTAGTTCAGGATGAGTATGTTCTTTTGTTGCATAAGCATTGTTAGCTCTTTCTTCTTCTTTTGCTATTGCATCGTCTACATATTCTTTGTCAGCTTTGTTGTCAACATCTGTTTTCAAAAGAAGTTCATTTATAGGTTTCTCGTTTAAAGTTCCTTTTGTTGGATTTATACAGACAGTATGGTTCTTATTGTCTTGAAACAGAAACTCATCTGTCATTGGGTTTAATGTCAGTTTTAAGTTTCCTTCTTTCAATGACTCAGATATCTTAGAATAGTTTGAAAAGTTTGTTGTGTTCTTATTTAGAGCTTGCATAATGAGTTGTCGGTTGTGTTGTATTTCTCTCATAGACGCTGTTTCATTTGACATTTTTATTCTAGATAAAATATGCTTCCAATAGAAAAAGAAAATTCAAGAGTTGCTACAACTAAACCATTAGATGAACTTTTTACTAATGTCGGTCAAAAGTTTGAGACAGAGACCGTAAAGCATGAAGGCTATCGTTTTGACTACCCATTAAGATGGCTAAGAGACCCATCTGTCACAAAAGCTATTGGCTTTCGTAGAATGAAGTTCATTTCAGAAGCCATACATGGTTTCCCATTTACGGTCGCTTTTGAAGTTCGATACTATAACAAAGAAAAACGTACGTATGAGAAATTTGAACAGGGAAAACTTTTACAAGTGAATTTGCTTGTAAACTTAGAAAAACTCTTCAAGCTTTTCAAGAAAAAATAAACGATATCTATCTCGAATATGCAAACCAGTTTAACATTGACGAAGGAGAGTACCATCTCGATATTTTATATGACAGGAAAAATGCAACTGTTAAATTCAATAGAATAGAAGACCTTGGAGAAGACGTTTATATTTCTACAAAATATAACAACTTGGCATGGTATAGATTTTTGAGGATGTTAAATCAGCCTGCAGAATATCCAGTACACCCGAACTTTTATGAAGTCGAAAACCCTAATGGAACATATGAAAATGTTTTCGACTCAGATGCTATTATAGTTCATGCTTCATTTTCTGGTGCACAAAACTCTTTTTTATGCTTGGCAAATGACTTTTACGAAAAACCTACAAAGCTATATGAACCACCGAGTGGAAGTATTTCGGATTTTCAAGTATGGTTTACTACAGATGGAAGAAAAAGAATAGTTCCATTATACCATGCGTTTTACTTAGAACTTAGTTTCATATACAACTACTATCGAACGGTAAAAATATAACTTTTTAATACGGTTGAGGTGTTGGATTTGGTTGCCAACTAGACTGTGGTGCAGGTTCAGGCTGTTGTATAACAGGAGCTTGTTCTTCTGGTTCAGGGTCTTTAGGTATAATACCAACGAACTGACCTACTCTTTTGCCAATATTTTTGACTCCGTTCCAAATTCCTCTTCCGACAGATTTTATTCCATTCCATATACCTCTTCCAACATTTCGAAAGAAGTTTCCTATCTTACTGAAGAAACCCATTTTACTATATGTAAAAATCTAATGTCCGCCTAGTCTCTTACGTTTCCTTCTGAGTTCCATAGCATTCTTTAACTGGAGCTCATACATTCTGTTTCTCCTCTGGTAGAAAACATACTCTGGGTCAACTCCTGTGTTCGCGTCATCTGCATAGAGTTGTTTATATCCCACTTCAGGGTTTGTATAAAACTCTTTCCATCTCATATTTGCATACCATGGTGGTAAGCCTAACGCAGCGTCATTTGACATGGCAGTTTGCATTTGTACATCTGTTGGCACTTGACCATAGTTTGCCATTGCAGTTTGTATTCTAACTTCATTTGGAATATTCTCTGGGTTTGGTTGTCCAGGTTGCTGTGCATTCGCTAAGTTCTGTGCGTCCATTTAATATTAGATAAAAATATCTCTTACGAGTACATATGCTGAACATTTGCAGGCATTGGTTCATCTTCATATTCTCTATATCTTTCTGCCACGTCAAATAAGTAAATGACACAATGGAAAAAACCTAAAACAAGTAGTCCTATTTCAAACCACATTTACTTACTAGTAAAATTTCTTTATTGAGATTTCTTCGTAAAGACTTTGTCAAGATTTCTTCGTAAATGAGCGTAAATGACCCAAAAATATATTTTATGTTAGAATGTTAGATCTAACATGTTTTCTAACATGTTTTCTAACATGGTCTAAAACATACAAAATTCATGAAATTTCATACGGAATTCAATAAAAATATATTTTATGTTAGAATGTTAGATCTAACATGTTTTCTAACATGTTTTCTAACATGGTCTAAAACATACAAAACTCATGAAATTTCATACGGAATTCAGCAAAAATATATTTTATGTTAGAATGTTAGATCTAACCTCTTTTCTAACCTCTTTTCTACCCTCTTGAATTTTCATGATTTCATCGTAAATGTTTTGTCAAGACTTCTTCGTAAAGACTTTGTTGAGATTTCTTCGTAAAGTTCTTCATCGTAAAGACTTTGTAAAGTCTTTCTCATGAACTTTCTTGTCAATGTTTTGTTGAGACTTTGTAAAGTTCTTCATCGTAAAGACTTTGTAAAGAAAGTTCATGAAAATTCATGAGGTTAGAAAAGAGGTTAGAAAAGAGGTTAGATCTAACATTCTAACATAAACATTATTTTTGGGTCATTTACGCTCATTACGAAGAAGTCTTGACAAAACATTTACGATGAAGAAGTCTTGACAAAACATTTACGATGAAATCATGAGTTTTCTACGATGTTAGAAAACATGTTAGAAAACATGTTAGATCTAACATTCTAACATAAAATATATTTTTGGGTCATTTACGCTCATTACGAAGAAGTCTTGACAAAACATTTACGAAGAAGAAGTCTTGACAAAACATTTACGAAGAAATCTTGACAAAACATTTACGATGAAGAAGTCTTGACAAAACATTTACGATGAAATCATGAGTTTTCTACGATGTTAGAAAACATGTTAGAAAACATGTTAGATCTAACATTCTAACATAAAATATATTTTTGTCTGATTTTACGAAGAAGTCTTGACAAAACATTTACGAAGAAGAAGTCTTGACAAAACATTTACGAAGAAATCATGAGTTTTCTACGATGTTAGAAAACATGTTAGAAAACATGTTAGATCTAACATTCTAACATAAAATATATTTTTGTCTGATTTTACGAAGAAGTCTTGACAAAACATTTACGAAGAAGTCTTGACAAAACATTTACGAAGAAGTCTTAACAAAGTCTTTACGAAGAAATCTTGACAAAACATTTACGATGAAGAAGTCTTGACAAAACATTTACGATGAAATCATGAGTTTTCTACGATGTTAGAAAACATGTTAGAAAACATGTTAGATCTAACATTCTAACATAAAATATATTTTTGGGTCATTTACACTCATTTATGAAGAAATCTTAACAAAGTCTTTACGAAGAAGTCTTAACAAAGTCTTTACGAAGAAATCTTGACAAAACATTTACGATGAAGAAGTCTTGACAAAACATTTACGAAGAAGTCTTGACAAAACATTTACGAAGAAATCTTGACAAAACATTTACGAAGAAGAAGTCTTGACAAAACATTTACGATGAAGAAGTCTTGACAAAACATTTACGATGAAGAAGTCTTGACAAAACATTTACGATGAAGAAGTCTTGACAAAACATTTACGATGAAGAAGTCTTGACAAAACATCCTCAGGGCTAGAAGGCACGAAGTGCCTGGAAGCCCCACTTCCTTTTTTTTTTTTTTTTTTTTTTTTTTTTCGAATACTTTAATTGGCTTAATGTCACTGTAATTGCACCAATTTTCATTTTTTAACTGCTTTGAACTTGACATACTATGAAAAAATTTTGGCTGTGACACTTTTAGGCTTAAAAATTAATATTTTTACCAGCACTTTCATTTTCTGACATTCTCTCAAATTTTTTTTGACACCCAAGCTGTATATCCTAATTTTCTAAGGTAAAAATTTAATATTTTCGGTTGGAAAAAAGAAATATTAACTTTTAATAAAGTAAAACGTTGATAAAAATTATGGAAATTAAAACATAATTCACTAATCTTTTTATTGTTTTAATAACTTTTCAAAATAAGATCATATTATTCATATTTGGAACCTACTGATTCTAACTATCCTATTTATTTGAAAATCTATCATCGGGAAGTCTCGCAAATGTACGTTTGGAAAAAGTTCCTAAAAATCACTAAACTTTTTTTAGATGTTATACTTTCATGTTATTATAATAAAGATAAAATGTTTTTATGAGAGCGTGTCAGAAAGTGGTATGTGCACCCTTAATTTTGTGATTTGGAGTGATTTGAAAAAAAAATCATGCCCAGCTATGGGTGCACTTAACCGCCTATGACATGACCTTCGATTTAGTTATTTAAGGTTAAAGTCAATTATTTTTCATAATACGATAATACATATGGATATTTTAGAAGATGATAATATCTCGAAATCAAACGAAAGTCATTCTATGAGTCCATACACACTATTACTATACTTCATATGTCAAGCATAATGGGAACAATTTTGGTCGATACCTTTGTTGTCGACGAAGTTCCCCCTTTTCATAAACATAAATCATATATTACTATAATCACAATGTTAAAGAGAGGATCTTCAAGGATACTGATTTGATACTTTACAAATATTTTTGACACTTTACGTAAATCAAAACGACATCCTTAGTCGGATGGGCGTAAGTTATAAATATTTAGAAGTAAAAATAAAAAATATATTGAAATATTATTAAATATATAAAAAGCATTTAAAAAAAAATAAAACCCTCATATCTTTGTTCTGTGGATGCACTGTCTCTCCTTTTCTATCAGAGAGTTAGCCTTATCAACAAGCTTACATACCTTTGCAATGTTCTCAGAGAACTCATCAGCGACTTCCGAAACCTTCTTCTGCTTCTTGAAGGTAACAATTCCCTTTGGACGGTCAATTCTAGCATAAAAGTTCTCAGAGAACACCAGATCTATAATACGCTGTTCGAGTTCATCGACTGAGAGGACAAGAAGCTGGGCCAATCTTTCTAATCTGATTCTCGAGTAGTATTTCGAAATTGTACGGAGGCCGTGCTCTATAACTCTTCTGCGCATGATGTCCTTGTGGCCTTCTTCAATAAGACTGCCGAATCTGTTATCAAAATCTGGATATGAAATCAAATCTCTGCCCATGAATATGGAAAGGAGCATCTTTGAATCAGGAAGGAGTGTAAGGTCGCGAAGCTGTGAAACTTCGGTAAAGAATTGAAGCTGTTTGTCACTTCTTGGAGCAAGAATTGCTGCAATGATGGAATGCATCAATGCCTTGCTATCGTTATTGATCTTGTATGTCTTGTAAAATGCATCGGCAATTTCCATGAAGTCGTTTGTGAATTCTGTGTGATATCTGATGAGATAATCGAGGAATTCTAATTTAAGTTCGTCTGTTGGTAATTTCTGATCTTTAATCTTCTCAGCACTCAACTGGGATCTAAGAGCGTCGTGGGTTTCAAGGCAAAGCCAGAATTGATGGAGCATTAACTTCATTCTTTCGGCTTCGTCCATTGTTGTGAGGACTTCGAGACGAAGCTCTTGGAGAAGATTCATTGCTTCATCTAACTTGTTCTCGCCTTCGAGGTAATCGACCATTAATTTTGTAAGACGAGCTCTTTGTACTTCTACGAAGATTTTGCCTTCTGTAACTTCAAGGAGGCAGCGGACAACTGATACGCGGACTTCAATATCGCTAATGGAATCAAGTGAGGCCATAGACATATCAACAATATCTGTTATAGCTTTTCTAGAGTATCCTCTTCTCTTTGAAAGAATTGCAACGTTATTTGAAAGATCTTGCCATCTCTTTCTATCAATGCAAAGTGATGCAATTGTCCTGCAGACTTCGCAATTTGCAATATCGTCTTTTCCGATACGTGTTCTTCTTTCTAATGCATGTAATGCTTCGATTGACTCGTTGAATTCTAATTTAAGGATTTTTGGAATCTCTTCGCGAACAAGAGGTAATAAATCTACCTTTTCCTCTGACATCAAATGAGAAAAGTGACAAAACCCCCGACCCCGACCTATTATTCGACGATTTTTTTCAAAAATTATGTTATTAGTTTTGTGGAAATATTGTCTTGTTGACTAAAAACAATTACGAATTTTTGGTATTTGAACAATTTCTTTCATCCGGCCGGTTATCAAAAATGGGGGAAGATTTCAAAATAATTGGGGGATAGGAAAAATCGCCTAATATTTTCCACATCATAAAAGAATTGATTTTGCTTCTATACCAACGAGTAAATGAATGTGATAAATGTTTTGCGCAATCCCATTGATATATCTGTAAATTGCGAATACAAAATCCAGCAGACAAAATCGAAAACAATATCAGCTATATGTATTAGAATGTTCCAATTATTTTGTCCTCTAATGTTGAAACTAATCTGAATTGGAGACCCTAGTTTCCATATCATTGTGTGAATTTCTTTTGTGATGTGTAAAATATGAATGTGAATCAATACAAATGAAGTAATGAGTGTATGATCATATGAATCGCTAAATATGGGAACATATCTAAGCATTTGATAAAATAATTCACATTAGAAGGAATATTGAGCAAAATTCCATATGAAGAATGCATTCCACTGCAATATATTTAGCAGTAGCCCCTTAAATTACAGTATTGTCATATACCATCAAAATTCAATATAAATTCAAAACGATTAAAAAATCACGTTATGTCGAACTTTCCTGGTGATTCGCCTCGAAAGAGCGCGCTAAGCCCGATGTTCGGCTCACGTTCAAACATATTTGCCTCCAATGCAGGTGCTGGACCAGCCTTCGGCGGCTTTGGAGGCGGTGGCGGCGGTGGAGATGATGATAACATCTTCGATCGCATTAGAAAAATGGAAATGGAGCAAAAACAAGATGATTTTAGTATCGAGCAAGATACAAGTACTCGTGGTTTACTCCCTTTATCATCATCTAAATTTATGTTCTCTGGATCACAAGGATCAAGGATGGGAATCAGTCAAGCTCCTCCTACACCACAAGAAATCATTACTAGATTGAATGATGATCCTTATTTGGTTCGAGGACTTGTTTCCGGAGAAAATTTTTCATTAGATGATGTTTATCGATATTTTACTTCATTACCAGGCGAATTATTTAATGCAGCATTGACAGAACTTACAGAGCAAATGCGTAAACTATCAATTATCGATTCTATTTCTTCAAATATGGGACAGTTACAAGATGTCGAAATATCAATACCAGCTCTCGAAAATACGCTCACTTCAGCATTTGTAGGCAAACAGATTATTATTTGGTACAATGTTCCTATGGCTAAAGCGCTTTTCTCTCCAACTCATAAATGGAGAGTCGAGCCAGGCAAAGGTATTGTCGGTCGTGCAGCTGAAAGACAGAAACGTCGTATTCTTTCAAATCCAAAGGAATCTGAATGGTACAACGCTGAATCTGATTCCAAATTCTTCGAAAGCGTCACATGCGTTGTCTGTTCACCCATTGCTGATCCTCTTACTCATCAACTGATTGCAGTTGTCACAGTTACAGCCAAAAGTGCTTGGACAGCATTTGATACTTTATTAATGGACCACGCTGAGTCAAAATTACCGCATCTCCTTGCTACTCTCAAGATATCCGCATCCAGGATTCGTTCTACCCTTGCTATTCTTTCTTCCGCTACCGGCGCAGAACTGAAACAAAGACCATTAATTTCAAACGCCTGCCAATCATTAAAATCCGCTTTAAACTGCGAAGTTGCACAGATTTTCTTTGTTAACTGGCAGCGCGGTGCATTAGAATTCTATGGTAGCGGTGTTGGCAAGAAGCAGAGGCTTCCTTTGGCACAAGGTGGCATTGCAGCTTTCGTTGCACAAGACGGAAATCTCGTGAATATTCCTGTCGCTTCTCAACACCCTCATTTTTCAAAAATCGTCGATGACGAGTACAGATCAAGACCAGTCATTGCAGCACCAATGATCAACGAATCCTCTGCAAATCACGAGATCTTCGGTGTTGCTGTTGCAAGAGGTAAAAGAGGCTCAATGACATTCACAGAACACGATGCAATTTCCTTGGAAAGTTTGTCAGCTGTCATTGCAAGAACTCTTTCGAATTTCCAGAGATATAGGTCTGATGTATTGAACTTGAAGAGAGTTCTTACAGCTCAAGACCACTACATTGAGTTGCTTACAACAGCTGAGTCTCTTTCCTCTGTTATCAACAAAGACCAACTGTTCGAAATGATCATGTTGAGATCAAGAAAACTTGTTTCCGCTGATAGATGTTCTTTGTTTACTACTGATAGAAACAGAGAATATCTTCTTTCAAAAGTTGCATCAGGAACAAATAGATCAATTGTTCTTCCAATCTCTCATGGTATTGCAGGTCATGTCGCAACTACTGGACAGCTTCTAAACATTCCTGATGCTTACGAAGACCCGAGATTTAACAAAGATGTCGATCTTTCAACAGGTTACAGAACAAAGTCAATTTTGTGTGTTCCTATTATAGGAAGAGCCGAACAAGTCATTGGCGTTACACAGATGATCAACAAGACAGGAGAAGCAACACAATTCACTCCAGGAGATGTTGATTTGATGAAGGCTTTCAACGTTTTCTGTGGAATTGCTTTGTCTAACGCAAATCTTTTCGATGACACAAATACAATGAAAAACAGAGTCGAAGGTCTTTTGAATCTCGCCATGTCAATGAGCCGTGAAAAATACCTTCCTCTTATTCTTGAGCACATCTCTGAATCAGCAATTGAACTGATCAATGCAGAGAGATGCACTGTTTTCTTGATGGATGATGACAAAGAAGGAATCATTCATCAGACGAATGAAAAAACTAATGCACAAATTGCCTTCATCAAAGAAGTTTGCAAGAACAAATCTTTGTTGAATATCTCTGATGTCACGAAAGATTCTAGATACGATCCAACTGAAGATCAAAGGACTTCTTTCGTATCAAAGTCTTTCTTGGTTGCTCCTATCATGGATGAAGAAAAGAACATATTGGGAGTCATCCAAATTGTCAATAAAATACCTGGTTACGATGGCCTTGTTTTCACAAAAGATGATGAAAGATTGGTCGGAGCAATGACTTCTTTCGCGGGATATTCCATCTCCAAGGTCAAGAACAAAGACAAGAATATTACTACTGATGCTGTCTTTGATTTATTCAGTAGTTCCGCTGAACAAATCGGTGTTGTTTTGCAACAAATGAGATTATCACAAGAAGAAGAAACAACACTGACAAATCCACAAGCTTACATGAGAGGTCTTCAAATGAATCTCAAATTGAGGTTCATGATTTTCTGTTTCACATCGTTCAATCTGTTGGATCAGTTGAATATCCAGTTCATCACTTTCTTCCAGTTCTTGATGCTCTTCCAGACAATGGGAAAGGATTTGCCGTATCATAATTCCGACCAATCATTGGATACTTTACAATATGTCTACGTAATTTTGAAACAAACAGAAGTTTCAAAACAATTAGATACAATTGAATTGTTCGCTCTTTTGATGGCATCTCTTCTCCATAATACAAATCATAAAGGAGAACACGGTGGCTTACTTATCCGCACAAAATTACCTCTTGAAATATTGTTCAAGAACCAGCCACCTGCAGAAACAGCTCAAGCAGATGCGGCCATCCAATTATTGACAAATAAAAGTGTCGCGATTTTGGATGCAATTCCTGATGATGTAAGAGCCAAATTCTGGAACATCTTTACACAACTGATTCTCTCAAGTGGTATCTACAAAGAGAGCGACTTCATTCAGTTGTGGAAGAGTGGTGATCACTCGAAATTGAACCAAATGAGATTAATTCTCAAAATTGCAAACAGCGGAAATGTTTGCAGGCCATACGATATAGCAATGAAACATGGTGAGTTAAAGAAACAGGAGCTACAACAAATATTACAAGAAGAGAAAGTTGTTTACGGAATTACTCCTGATAAGGCTTTCCAGGAATTGGTAGCAAAGACTGTTGAAGAGTCACGGTTATCTCTAGCAAGAGACGTAATGCTGCCTCTCATGGAGATTGCTGTTGCTAAATGGAAGAATTTGGAGCCAATTCAGAAATCTTTGTTCTCAAATATTAAGAAATGGCAGCAATTTGTTGAATCTCAGCAAAATAATTAAAAATTGTTGTTTAATTTTTTTATAAATTGCATAATAATCATATTTTTATGAAGAATAATTTTTAAAAAATAAGTGTTATCCATTTCATGCTAATGAAACAAATACATTATGGATTCCAATTATAAAAATGCTAAGGTATCATATAATCTCATTGAATAGGAATTCGATATTTTAAAAACCTTATTAGATTATGTAATAGCGAGAGTGTTACTTAAATCTATCACTTGATTTAAATTTAAATGGCAACATTTGAGGATTCCTTTTTTCATTTCATTACATCGATGAGAAAACATTGATTTTTGATAATTGTAATCGATATTCAGAATTAGATGGCATAAGGTATTTAATGGCTTTAATATCAAGCAAATATTATGACGGATTCAAAAGAAATCAAAGGTAACTAAACTCCTTTCCCCGATCCGATTTGCTCCATATTTAAAATATAGCTTGCATATGTAGAAGAAAAGCTAATTTTGAAGTACGCCCGAAATCCACCAACAGGATTTCGAGCTACTAAAAAGGTACTTTTAAATGTGATTTTTTTTATAAAAAATTAAATTTATTTTAAGATCAGACTAAAAACTAATTTTATGGAAAATCTATATCGACAAATTTATTACTTATTGGGTATATAGATTTTTTTGATTATGGCGATTATGTCTGATATGCTTCCAATAAGCCAAAACACATTTCATACTGATTTCTATAAAAGGTATCTTTATTATAGAAGTGTAAGCTATATCTGTTTGTTTTTTTATTATAACAAATTCAAAATTCTCTTATAAGGACTAGATGAAATCTGTATTATTAAATCATTAGCTAAATGAAGGTTAAAATAGAAAGTAAATATCAATTTATATGATACTGAAACCAAATAGTTCTTTTAATAAAAGATAACACGCTGAAAATTATTGAGTATTTGCAAATCTCAAAAATCTATTGGTGAATTTGGCTCAACTTTTAAAATTATAACATCCATATCAAATCATAAAAGCAGACAAAAATTAAAGCCAAACCTATCGGCCAATTTTTTTTTGATATTTTGATTTTTGAGGTATACTTTTAAAAGTGGATTTAAAGCACTGATGAAAAAACATTAACTTCTGTCGTTATGATTATTGATTTAGACAATAATGATTTTAATCTTTGATTATCAAAACACTAAAGTCATCTTTTTAACATTTGCTTGGTAGCATTAACTCAAGTCTAAAGTACTATTTTATGTGGCACTCTTAGAATTTTTGTATTCATTGTACACGCTGAAATAGTACCATTAAAGTTATGGCGGACTTTCAAAAAATAGTTTGGTCACCTTTAAGAAATCTGAAGAAATTATTTTATTCATTTCCGAAACCCATTTCAAATTTTAGTATGAGTCTTTTAATCAGTAATGAGCAATATTTAAGTTACGATCTCGATCACATGAAGTGAATCCATGTTTAATGAAAAACTGACAGAATGGATCAAAAAGAGACTTATACAATCATCTATCAAAATAAATCGATCCCTGTTAACAAGGAGTATATATCTCTTCAGTCAAAGGTTTTCCGCCGTTTGATTAAGGAAAATCCTAAGACTCTTCGTTTAAATGGAGGATATCCATTTGATTCATTCAACCAATTCCTTAGAGCCATTCAAGGTATGGAGTTTAACACGACAGTAGAAAACTGTGACGATATTATTAAGATCGCGCAAGAATATCAAATCAAAAATCTCGTTACATTGATGGAGCAAGAAAGAGAACGCCTTTTCGCACCAGAAAACATTCTTTTGCTTGCTATTCAGTCTAACAGAGAGCACAAATCAGTCTTGCCTTACATCCCATTCTTGGCCCAAAATATTTCCCAAATGGTCAAGATTCCGACATTCGCTTTGTTGCCAGTGAAGCTCATTGACCAAATCTTCTCCCATGATGACTGCCATCCAGACAACCAAGGCGATCTTATTCGATTTTTCGAAGCTTTACTCGATTTCAAGCAGAAAGAAGACCCCTCAATCCTCTTCAATCACATTGATTTCGGTAAAGTCAGCTTCGAAGAAATGGATCATTTCTTGAACATTCCGAAATTGAATAAAAAAGCAGTAATCCAGAAGGTTGCGAACGCATCCCTTGTCCTGATGGATATTATCCGCAGTGAAGAGGAAGGAAATAAGGATACAATCGGAAAAACCCAAGAAATAGTCGATGACCTCAAATATCAAATCGATTACATTACAAAGGCTCAAGAGAAGATTGTCAAGCACCAGCAGTCTGCTACAAGACGCTTAGAATCCGCAAAAGAAGACGTTGCAAAGTCAATTGCTTATATGCGCAAAGTCGAAGCAAAATTACGCCAAACATGCACTAGGTCATCAATTCCTGGCATGCCAAAGCTCCAGCCTGTCCCTCCACATCGTCCTAATATCTTTATTGAGTGGTGCCAAAATGGATTTTCCGAAGACGGTCCATCGAAGAGGCCACCGCCACCAAAGAAGACAAAGACAATCTCAAAGAACGTTTACGTTACATCACAAATCAAAATCGAAGCTCCAGCCGTCAAAATCCGAAGTTATGCAGAACACCTCGGCAATTCTACATATTCTACAGCTCCCTCTACTGGCTTCAGGATGAGCGGACAGAGCTTCGGCTCCAAGATGAATCTCGACAACGTCAAAGTTGAGATGCCAAATGATCGTCCTCCGATTAAGATCGAGAGAAGGACCACAGCCAAGGCCGTCTTGGAAACAGGTGGAATCAAGATCGAAAAGCCAGTCAGACTTGAAACTACGTTCAAGGTTCCAGATGTTAACGAGGTTTCTTCTTCTTCAAGCAATCCTGAGATTTCGCAGTCTTCAAAGCACGAAATCAAGATTGAATATCCTTCAAGAAAGAACGAATAACCGAATAATTTTATTTTTTGTTGATATCGTTAATTATTTTGCGATGATTGGTTCAAATTTGCTTGCACTGATTGTTACATCGTGTTGTATACTAGTTACGGTCTTTTCAACTTCAATATGGTTAATAATCAACCAAGCTTTGAACATAATTTGATGTAATATCTCTTTTTGGTTCTGACAATTGCATATTTTATCGTTACATCCCTTTTATTAAACGAAAAAAAAAATTATATTTCACTATACTTTTTTTCCTTTTTTCTTTATGTATATATATACAGAGAGAGAGTTTATGTTGGGAACTTTGATATTGTTGTCATGATAATATATTATTTATTTTTATCTAAAAGTAATTTGCTTCGAATACATTGATTATAATGTAATTATATTTCAAATCAATTCTCTCTATATTAATATTAAACTCAAATTTAATATTCTTTGAATTGGCAAAAATTTATTCATTAATAACTATCTTTATTAATAGCCAACTATATGAATTTTACCTTGAAATTGCATGCTATTTGCTTAATAATCTAGAAGATGTTTATTTCCCTTGAGATATGTTTCAGACATATCATATTGCGTTATCTATATTTATAGACTCCACTAAAATCAAGCTCACCGAGCTCTTCTAAAGTTTCAGATGGAAAAGTCTGGACGCAATCTCTTTTTCTTCATCTGTCATCTTAAACAATTCTTGAATATTCAATGACTTGTACCATTTGGGAATAGAATCATAAATTGTGGCAAACTCTTGTGTATTCGGATCAAAACAAACCTTCAATATATTTTTAAGTGAACAAAGATAACTGCAAATATTATAATCTAATCTCCTAGCTGCATAATAGAGCGGTAGTTGTGCTCTTACATTCATTTGATTAATGTTTACACCGCAATCCTCTACTGCAAATTTAACTCCCTGAAGGTTTCCATTTCTGCAAAATTCTGTAAGAATACTGGAAAAATCATCACGTTCTGCACCAAGGTTGTGAAGAGATTTAAGTAAAAATAGATTGTGGATGCTTGCTGCATAAGTACAAACATTAATATTCAAAGGATCATCCAATCCTTTAATTTTTAGATAATTGTTATCAATGGCGAATTTGAGGGTTGTTTTGTCTTCAAATTTTGCTGCTTCATCAATAGTATCATAGAGTTTTTGAAATTCATAAGTATAATGAACTTGTTCGACATTTATGTTTTTTAATATATTAATGCGTTCTTCGCTTTTAGATGATTGATTTGAAATAGATTGTATTGCAGTCTTAAGATTTTTAATGAATTGAAAATTGAAGATTTGTGAAAGTGAATCTAAAACAGAGAAAACATCTGTTGAAGAGATGAACTTTATGTTTTGCATGATTGAGTGGAGTTCTTCCATTTTTATCCTTTGCTTCTTTATTGACTCCAACAGAGATAAAATATTTAACAACTTCAAGACTACTCCATCATGATGTCATAATGAGTGGAGTTCTTCCATCATTATCCTTTGTTTCTTTATTAGCTCCGATAGAAATAAAACATTTATCTGAAGCACAAATGAGTGGATTTCTTTTATAAATACTCTTTGTTTCTATATAAGCTCCAATAGATATAAGATATTATAAAAATAAATGTTTATGAACTAGTTAAATTAAATAAACATTCAAGAGAAAAATTAAATGAAAGAAGATCTTCAAAATCGAGTTTCTTCTTCTTTTTACTTCTCAATAAAATAGGTTCAAATGAAAATGGGAATTCTGCTTCGCATTTTCCTAATGAAAGTAATGAAAGTGGAATATCAAAAGAATTAGTTGACATTTTATTTGTATAAACAGAACCGCTTAACATATAATCCGCAGTCAAAACATCTCCGGTACAGTTAATAACTGTTATAATAGCACTACTACTTGTACCAAATGTATGATCTGCTTTGTTATTTGTGAAAATACATTCTGAAACAGTAACATTTGATGGTGAATAATCACAACCAATAAGACCCCAATGTGAATCACCAGTTTTGCATGTGTTGTTTCTGAATATAGATCTTTTTATAAATGAATCAGGTGTATAAATATGAGCCATGCAAATAAAACTTCCTTTTTGATTGTCATTAGAAATGAAACAGCAAAAGTTAATACAAACTGAACTATTTTGAAAACAATAACCAGCCCAGTTTTTACATTTTGTTTGAGTGTTATTTGTAGAAACTAGACTTTGTAATCCGTTTGAATGATATATACTGGAAACTCCGGTGTAATCAGGACCGCATTGATATATAGAACTTAAATTTACGAAAATTTTGTTTGTATTTGTTTGAACATCTGCATATGAATGTTTGCCTTTGTCTGGGGTGTGGATTTTAAATGAACAGAATCGGTCTTGAACAATGGAACTGTTACAGGAGAAGTAGATGCAACCACCATCTCCTGAAGAACGATTAATATTAACGTATGTGCAGATAGAATGAAGTAATTTGATAGAATCCTTTGTGAAATTAATGATATTGTCGGAAAAATCTTTGAAATTTGAAGAAAGTAAGAAAAATTTGAAGAAATAGTTGGTTTTTTGTTATTTTCGATATCAATATAGTCTTGTTTTGGACTCCCAAAGTATTCTTCCCATATGTCACTTGGAACTCTAGCCTCATTGAAAGCTAGAGTTGAGCAAAGATTTTAGAGGAAAAATAAAGCAAAGAAAGAACTCCTCTTATTGAGACAACACAATCTTGAGGAGCTCTTTGATCAAAATAGAAGGCTCTCAAAAGAATGATAGCATTATGTGCTTGATTCTTATTCTCATAAGAACCAAATAATGAAAAGATTATTGAAATATGTTCATTCATGGACTAAGGTATATTCATTGAGTGATATCGATTTTTTGTGCTTAGATTCTTAAACTATAGTGTTTTAAGTAATCAAAATCAATTTTTTTATAAAAGAGATAAAATATTTAATTACTAAATGATGTTTTTATATATATTTAACTAATATTGAATATACGTTTAGTTAAGTGCATTGCAAGGTTCATTACAGGCCTTATTTAGTTCTGTAATATAGAACAAATAGAGCATGAATGGAAATACAGAGATGAAAGCGAAGATTGAGATAAAATAGAATACTCGGATAACCTGATGTAATAGATGACAGTGAAAACGCATATCCAGTTTACGGATATTGCAATACTTTTCAAAAAATTTAAAAACATTTATCTTATTATTTAGCCCTCACTCTTTACTTTTAAAATGGATTTTCTAACTGGTTTCTATAAACCCTATAAGATTGTATTTTATATTGACATTAATAGTCAGTTTGTGGATTGAATGCTTACTCATTATGTTTTCATAGGGAAATGTAACGGAATCTCACACATGAAAGTAAAAAATCTGATCAAGAAAAAAATTAATTGTATGAGACGATTTTCTCCAAACTATGTATTCTACATATGCGTAATATAGTAAAATCGCCTGTAGCCAGAGTATTAGGTCAAAATTGTGTTTGGAAGCAAGTGTCCGTAACATTGTTTTTTTTTTATTTGATCTCCAGCAGGAGCTAATTAAAAATGTGACACCAAATTCCGAAAAGTGACAAAAATGCAAGAAGTACAAGTTGGAGAGGACAAACTGACTGTTATGCCGCTAGGAGCCGGCCAAGAAGTCGGTCGTAGTTGCATTATTCTCAAATACCACAGAAAGAGAGTCATGCTCGATTGTGGAATTCATCCTGCCTACGAAAATTTCGGCGGCCTTCCATTTATAGACGCAATTGATCCTGCAAAAATAGATGTTTTGCTTATTACTCACTTCCACATTGATCATATTACAGCAGTTCCATGGTTTTTAACTCAAACTAATTTCAGCGGTCCTTGCTTCATGACACACACAACAAAAACTATTTCAAAAACACTTCTTGTCGATTATGTCGGTGTTTCAGGCCGTGGAAGTGAAGAACCAAATCTTTTTACACGTGCAGATGTTGCAAATGTTCAAAACATGATCACAGCAGTAAACTATCATCAAACAGTTACTCACCAAGGTATCAAGATGACATGCTACCCTGCAGGACACGTCCTAGGTGCTTGCATGTGGCTTGTTGAAATTGATGGTGTCAAAGTTCTTTACACAGGCGATTTCTCTCTCGAAAACGAGCGCCATCTTCAAGGTGCCGAAATACCGAAGAGCCTTTCCGGCGAAATTATTCGTCCTGATGTACTAATTATGGAATCAACACATGGTTTAGCAAGAATTGAGTCAAGAGTCGACAGAGAATACAGATTCATCGATAACGTTACTAAGATCATCAAGCGTGGTGGTCGTTGCTTGATCCCGATCTTCGCTTTAGGCAGAGCTCAAGAATTACTAATTATTCTCGACGAATATTGGGAATCCCACCCAGAATACAACGGAGTTCCCATCTACTATGGCTCAAACCTCGCCAAACAAGCTATTGCGGCTTACAATGCTTTCTATCAAGATCATAATTCAAGAGTTGTCACAGCTAAGGGAAAATTCGAATTTTCTTATGTTAAATACATCAGAGATTACGACTTCGATGATTCCCTCCCTTGCGTGGTCCTCTGTTCCCCTGCTATGCTTCAAAATGGAATGAGTCGGAAAATTTTTGAGGCCTGGTGCTCGAATTCGGTCAACGGACTGATCATTCCCGGCTACATTGTCGATGGAACACTTCCGCAAGTGCTTATGAAGAACCCAGCCGAAATTACAACATTAAGTGGAAAAATTATTCCGAGAAAGATCTCGATAGACTATGTTTCGTTCTCCGGACATGCAGATTTCAACCAAACCTCCCGTTTCATCACCGAATTGAAGCCGAAAAGGATAGTTTTGATACATGGAGTTTGTGGCTTGATGATGCAGCTCAAGGAGAAGCTTCTACAGATGTTCGTTGAAGATGGCTTGGAAGTTTATACGCCTGGATTATGCGAAAAAGCAACAATGTGGTTCCAATCTAACCCATCCGCGATTATTACCGGCGGTTTGAGCGATAACAAGGACAATATATCAGGCATCATTGTTAGAAAGGACGGACAGAACATGATCATGTCCGCTTCTGAACTTTCTACGCATACAACTCTAAAAACACTAAATGCAACGATGTCTCAAGAAGTTCCGATCAACAAACCACTATCAGAATATACGAAATTACTACAGAATGAGTTCGGCAAGGTCCAGGTCGTCTCAAAGAAGCTGGTTCTCATTATGGAAAGATTAATGCTGATTTACAAGGACAAAGAGACAGCAATATTGAAGTGGAACGCTGATCCAACATTGGACTACCTCGCAAATGCCGTAACTTCGCTCATTATGTGTTATAATGATTCTGGAGAAAAAATTTCGTTGTCAGACACTACTCCTGAAGATCTCTTCGTTCAGAAATTGCAGGAGGCATTACGAGAGAGGTACAGCAAGGACATTGAGTTCGATCCTGACAGCCAAATGTTTATGTTCCAGATTTCGGAAAAATCTGTCATCATTTGCATAGATTCTGAATCTCCAAGTGGTGTAAAAGTCGAATGCGATAAACAGGACGAAAGATTGGAACTGGAATTGAACGAATTGGCAACAACTTTACATGAATTCTGCCAACCATTGACTTTACATCAGGTTAGATAGAAATTGTATATTAGTTTTATTATTTTTTGTTATTTTTATTTATTTCTTATAAAAATTTATAAAATGTTTCATAATTATCTGTTTTTCTAACTAACTACATGCTTTATTGATATGTTCTCATCATTGAACAACAAAGTGATTGATTATTAATAGAGATTTTTATATTTCATTCTTCATTTTTAAAAAATTCATGCAAGAACTGGTTTAAATCAGATCGTATGTATGAGGCATATTATCATCAGGTTGATGAAGATTTGTTTCACTCAGAGAAAAGGTCAAAAAAATAAAAGGAAAGCTAAAAGATGCAAAAAGAGCGATGACTGGACTCGAACCAGCGACCTTAAGGTTATGAGCCTTACGAACTAAACCAACTGTTCCACATCGCTTTGCACGTGAAATTTCATCAATTCAAATATTTAATTAAAAAATGCCAATTTTTGTTATTTCATCTTTCAACAGGAAATTTTCTTGATTAAACCTTTAAGCTGTAATCATTAACCAAGCATGCATTCCTATAACTTCATTCCATCTATAACTACTCTGTCACTATGTAATTTTTGATAGTTGAAGTCTGTTGGATTTTTTCTCAGATCAAAAATATGATCGTTATTAGGTGTGTTTGAACAATTATTTAATTGATCTTTTACATGAGACTTTTTAAATCTGGCTTGATTTGCCTTTTCTGATGTTTTTTGGCTTTGTTTGCCCAAATCCAGTATCCTTTTAGTGGCATCACATGTTCACGTCTGAGTTCTTCAATTTCTTTTAATGCGCTTATTCTATATTCGCTTTGTTTCATCCTGAAATACAGATTTTCGAATGTGGAAAATAATAATAAGCATGTTTCAATATAAATATTACTTTATTTCTTATTTGCATGCGATTTTAAATATAATTCTAGAAAATCATCAAGAATTAGAGAAATGAGTTCAAATTTGAAATCTGTCAGTTTTTTTCAATGTTGGAATAGTTGAACGAAAATCAGATTTGCTATATAGATCTGAATCATTTCCTAATAAATGTCATAAAATTTTGACAAAATCGCGGTTAGAGAATTAAGTTGATGACTTCACAATGAATTTAACAATTGTATCTCTTCGCGCTTCAAATCAGTTCTCAGTTTCTCCACTAGTATCGACCCAAATGAATCTCCATATTAGTAAGAGTATGTTTTCCCATCATTTTTCCTCGATTTTATATGCAAGAAAAGCATTAACTGCTGAAAAAACACGCTTTTCTCATTCGCTCAATTCGGCAATTGTTCTTGACTCTATCCAGAGATCTGGTAAGGTATTCACATCAACAGAATCGTTTGGTGAAGATATTGAATACACAATTACCAGCTGCGCATTCTATAAATGCACATCAACTTCTGGAAGTGGAGCCATAAAATGCTCAAAATTGCCAGCAACATCCACTTTCACCATTGAAAAGACCGGATTTGATTCATGTTCAGGAACAACTGGCGGTGCATTCGAATTATCCACTCAAAAGATCAACCTCAACAACTGCTGCTTCAGATCCTGCACAGCAACAACATCAATGGCTGCTTTTAAGTGCGAAGCAACAAAAGAATTCAACATCAACCAGCTTTTGGTCACTAAGTGCCACGGATCTGGCACTCTTTATGCCTCCTGCAAGTCAGTAGCTCTATATAAAGCACCAAATATTACAAATAACCAAGATACCAAAGAAATGGCCACCTTCATTGGAGATAACTTCGCTCTTCAATATTCAACATTAGCTGATAACGATGTTAACATTGCCCTTTATCCATTGGCTACATCTTCCCCACAAATGGCTCAATTAACTAATTTCATCCGTAACGTTGGCAAATATTCTATTACTATCACCGACCAATTTACTTTCCATCAAGTCAGCTTTATTGACGAGAAGACATCTTTTGCTGTTAAAAATGACAAAGGCTCTTATTGCCAATTTAGAGATGTCGTCACAACAGTAACCAAATTAGATGCTACCTTCTTCACACAAGTCATTTGCGCTAACCCAACAACAGGAAAGGCAATTACACAGTCAATTATTCCAAATAATGAAGAATGCTGGGCTTTGATTCCTTCAAACGATACCTCAACAGGAATGTCATGGAAGATCAAAGCTTTGATCATTGTTTCTGTAATTTTACTTATTCTCGTTCTTGTCTTTATTTACCGCAAGACATGCGGAAACAAGTACGGATTATCAGGCCAGAGACTCGCTTACACACTATAATTAATACATTCTATTTCTTTTGTCTTAAAAAATCAATCATTTCTATAATTTACTTTTTATTTGAATTTTTTTTATTGCATAGCTTTCAGATGGTCTTAATTAATAAAAATTCTCCATAATATCTTTATTCATTCTTCAAATAAAATTTCTATCGAAATCGACATGTATCAATATTGGAGAATAATTACAAATTTTATGAGTTATTGTAATTTACTATAAAATTAAGATTCTCTTTCGAAGAAAATTATCGACATCAATTATCCCGATTGTATAGCAGTCCTAAATGTTAATTACTCCATTATAGTCCATTCTTGTATACCATCTTATGTTAAATTCGGTGAATCAACGGATTTGACAGAAAATCAGTAGCCAACTATTTTTATGTGATACCTGGTGTTTTACATGTGCTGCTTATTTGTTTTCTTCATGATTAAGGTAACGTTAAGAAAGGATGTGAGCGATCATTAATGCTTAATTTCAAATAATAGGTATTTATCAGAGATTACAGCTTACTACGCATATAAACTCACCATATTATTGATTGCGATCATCAATAACGAATAAAAATGATACAACAAAATCAGATGAATTGGGGTATTTATAAATTAGTTCTCCCATGCTTGGCAGATGGTAGCATCAAGCATTAATTTACATCAAAGGTCGAATAGGCTCTTAAGTAAGCATTTAATACGAAAATAACGATCAGGTTATGAGCCGGACAATAATTTATCTGTGTGATCTCACATTTTGAATAGAATTGAATAGCGTTTAGCCTCAGAAAAAAAGTTTCTGTATCCTTATTTTTGAAGTCACCCTTAATTTTCGAAATTAGAAATCTTGTAGCTGAGCATATTTCATATTTGTATTCTGGGGAAATTGATAACGCTGTGTTTGAAGCATTTTACGAAATCAAATGTCAAAATTAATTTATATCCGAATTATTTATATAATATATAATATACATGCAATTTCCGACTGGAAAAAGACAAATGCCGATGGATCTGAACTTATCGGATAATTGGATTGACAAAACGAGAAATGAAGTAAAATCAAGATTAGTTTATTAACATACAAAATTTGAGAAGCATGGCTTATGCGTTCCAAAAGCTATGAACAATTCATTTTAGGAATTTCATTCCGCATTTTGAGGAATCAAAGAACTAAAGAAGTTCTTGAGGTGTAAATATGATGGGAATGAATTTGCTTGTGGGTAGCAGATAGTTAATTTGCTATCCAATGGAGTTGGAGGGGTAATAGGTTTTGGATTAAGGAGCGAGTTAATGAAATCTGGACCTGTGCTGAATGAAGGCTTTGCTACTGGCTCTGGTGATTTTACTGGAGGGGTGAAGACTGGTTGGGGCTGAGGTTCAGGGGGATTTTCTACGGTTGTAGTCTTGATTAGGTTTTTCTTTCGTTGAAGTACTTTCCAAAGATTCTTTATCTGAACATCAGTTCTGTTAAGGAATTTGGAAATTATTTTCCATTTATGGCCATATTTTTCAACTAAGTCTGTCAATTGGTTGATTTCTTGGTTAGTGAATGGCTCATCATTACGTGTTGGTGTCAAATAAAGAGTCCAGCGATCCTTGCATTGGCGAGCGTTCTTTGATCTCATTTGCGTCGCAATTGCATTCCAGTTGTTGCCGAAGATTTGATACAAAGCTTTCAGCTTGGCATCGTCATCTGCTGTGAATTTGACTCTAACGCGCTTATCCTTTTTCTCAAAGGGAAGGGTCTTAGTGATCATGATTTTTTTGTAATGGAAATAAACTTGATAATTTAAATTTATCAACCCTCAAATTTTGTGAGAGAATCGAGATTTCAGCCAATAAAGATTTTTGTAGTAGAAATAATAGTAAAGAAATAGTATATATTAAATATGTCATTAAAAGTGATTTAAAACACTTCTATGCTTTCGGAGACTTTTGAAAGGAAATATTTTTTTGTCGATAATATTAAATACAGGATAGTTGTGATTGTACAAACAAATAAATTCATTCAAATGAATTGATCGATTCTTCTTAAAATTGTTGGCATTGAATTTTAATGATCGGTAATTCGATATCTACAAATGTATTTGATAAATAATTAACGAGCGTGATTTGGATGTTGGGCATTTTGAATTTTTAAAAAATGTTGAAGAACGTGTACTATACAATATAATTTAGAAATGATACATTCCGAAATTGATCACAATGACCGGCGATCGCAATCACAAAATTGAAACAGATCTGAAAATTGTTCAGAAAACAAATATCACGATTCAAATCATATAATCAATTCTTTATTTTTTCCTATCTCAGAAAATCATATATTTCGAACTTTTTTACTTGATTAATTTTTGAGAAATTATACACGATCGCAAAATTTCAATTTTAGAGAATTTCCATAATCTCTATCTTAAGAATGTATAATACGATTGATTTTTGTAATTTCAAATCCTTTGAATTTCCTTTTCAATTTTGTGGATAGCCCTATCGATTAAAAAGTTATTGGTTTTATTGTTGCATGCTAAGATCAGTCATAATGTAAACCTCTCAATTTTATTGTCGTGGGAAGTATCTCAATTCCTTCAAAAAAATTGAAAAACTATTTAATTTTAAAAATATAATACTTTTAATTAGTTAATTAATTGGAGATATTTTTAAAAAATCACTTTTGATAATACTTTTGAGAACTTTAATTAAAAAAATATATTCAAAAATATCCAGGATATCAAGAGGGAATTGTTCCTTATGAGGTATATAGTTATGATGTATACCTCATAAGGAACAATTCCCTCCTTAAAATGAGAAAACTTGTTCGAAATTGTTTATCATTTCGAACAAGTTTTCTCGTTTTTAATAGGAAACTAAAGGCTATGAGGCACTGATTATATATTAGTGCCTCATAGCCTTTAGTTTCTAATAGATAGCTGGGAAACTTTCTCCAAATGATAAGTTATTCAGAGAAAGTTTCCCAGCTATCAAGAGGGAATTGTTCCTTATGAGGTATATAGTTATGATGTATACCTCATAAGGAACAATTCCCTCCTTAAAATCGTAGACATTTTTATACTTATTAATCAACCATTCAAAATCATATTCCTCTGAAAAGTTATTTTATTAAAAATTTAGAATTTTAATAAATATAGAGTTTGAATTTCATACAATACCTATATATTTTCAATAATGGAATTTGAAAACCATTCTCAAAAGTTCTCAGAAAACTCTTTTTTCATTAATTTTAAGAAATCTTATCATATTGTAATAGTCTGTATGTATGCAAATAATTCATTTGATCAAAATATACTTTATCGTTTTTACGCTTGCCTATAAGAATTGTAAAGGCATCAGATGATGAAAATTCAATATTTAATTGATTGTCGGTATTCTAATAATCCTTGAGGAAATAGTTCATTTTATTTTTATTCGAGAATTTTAATATTTCCCGAGAAAAAATATTGCGTTTCCCAATAGTCTAAGCTGCACAAACAGTCAAATTCACATTAGATTTCTAATCCTGGTTGTCACAAATGATAGTCATTCTTATTTTCATCAAGATAAATTTGTTTTCCATCTGTTATCGTTGATTTGTTAATTCATATTTGACTACATTTGTGTAACTATAAAAATTTTCATATGACTACTTCTATTTATTATGTCTATCAATTAAAGAGTGTTGTCATCAAGACTCTGGAAGTTCAATATCTGTGTCACATGCATATGTTCGATATCGTGCAGAGTTGATCGTTATTAATTAACATATCCATATGTTTAATAACAATAATTCTTCCCAACATAATTTTCATCATTAATTATTCAGTGAATCTCATTATATAACATTGAATATTATAATTTGTTTTAATTTTTGCGTACACAAATTCACCAGATAATCTAATTTCTTTAACTGAATGAGTACTTATAAACAATGCCGAAATTTACGCAATATATTTCACATATTTCTTTGAAAAACTAATTAATTTGACAATGAATGGCTATACAAAGAATTTATGGGTCTTCAATGAGAGTCATGAAACATATTCAAAAAATAGTTCAATAAATGTTGTGTTTTGCTAAGAGATATCTTTTATTTTCTCTCAAAAATTCTATAAACAGCTTGATATATGGTTTCAGAGAAATAATTAAGTATTTCAAAAATATGCTGAGCAATGATGGATATAATGGTAAATATATAGGCAACTGCCCTCGTTTTTCTTTATGCAATTCCTTATACTAGCTTGTTTTGATATTTGAAACATGAAATCAATGTAATCTTTGATGTATACTTTTCTACTCTTACCCATTTCGGATATTATCCATCCCTTAAATATGTATTCAGGGGATCATAATGGGGTTCATCTCTCATTCTCATCGTTTTGATAGCATTGAAAATATTTTCTGAAGAAATTATTTCACGTTTGAGTTAGCTTCGGCTGGATTTTAATTCAAATTTTGTTGAACTATCATGTTATTATGTTTTCCATGACTTAGTATAGGATCCATGAAAATCGGCCCCATTTGAGTGTTCGGAAGTGACAATTCCATCCGACCACTCTAAATTTGATCTCCCAAATTGATATATCATAGCTCATAAATAGGTATCCCCAAAAGATAAAAAAGGTGAATAAATCTCATTTCCGATCAAACGATCAACAAATTTTTTCTGAAATTTGATCTTTTTGACAATCAAATCACTTTAAAATAATGATTGACAGAGCTAATCGCCCGATGCCAAAGCCGGAAATGTTTGCAGCCCACCGTGCTAAAACACTTGCAGAGCTTAGAAAGCGCAAATTAGAAGGTGTTGTCTTAATTTACGGTTTCCCAGAGCCAACACGCGCACATTGCGATTTCGAACCAGTTTTCCGTCAGGAATCATGCTTCTATTGGCTTACTGGTGTCAATGAAGCTGACTGCGCTTACTTCCTCGATATCGAAACAGGAAAGGAAATTCTTTTCTACCCAGACATTCCACAGGAGTACATCATTTGGTTCGGTGAACTCTCATCCATTGATGATGTCAAGAAGAGATACGGCTTCGAGGACGTCAGATTAATGCCAAAGATTCAGGAAACCCTCGCAGAATACAAGCTTAAGAACATCCATACACTCCCAGAGACCTGCCTTCTTAAAGGTTACGATGCCCTCCTTAACAAGGAAGAGTTCATCGATGTTGTTGGCGAACTCCGTCAATTCAAGGATGATGATGAGATGGTTCTCATCCAGTACGCTTGCGATGTCAACAGCTTGGCCGTAAGAGATACATTCAAGATGGTTCATCCAAAGATGTGGGAATATCAAGTTGAAGCCAACCTTGCCAAGCACTACATCGACCACTATTGTCGATGTTATGCTTTCTCAACCATTGTCTGTTCAGGCGAGAACTGTTCTATCCTCCATTACCACCACAACCACAAATTTATTGATGATGGCGAGCTTATCCTTATGGATACTGGCTGCGAATACAACTGCTACGCTGCTGATAACACACGTACAATCCCTGCTAACGGAAAGTTCTCAGAAGACCAGCGCGGAGTTTATCAAGCCGTTTTAGATTGCCACAAATACGTTATTGCTAATGCAAAGCCAGGTGTTTACTGGCCAGACCTTGGCTACGAATCAGCCAAAGTAATGGCTGCTGGTTTGCTCAAGATCGGATTATTCCAGAACGGAACAGTCGATGAAATTGTTGAAGCCGGCGCTCTTGCAGTCTTCTACCCACATGGACTTGGACATGGCATGGGCATTGACTGCCACGAGATCGCTGGTTGGCCACGCGGTTCCTGCAGAGGAGATAAGCCACATGCTTCATTTGTAAGATACGGCAGAACTCTCCAGAAGGGTGTCGTCATCACTGATGAGCCGGGATGCTACTTCATCCGCCCATCTTACAACGCTGCCTTCGCTGACCCAGTCAAGTCTAAGTACATCAACAGAGAAGTCTGCGAAAGACTCAGAAAGACTGTCGGAGGTGTCAGAATTGAAGATGACCTCTACATCACTGAAGATGGCTGCAGAGTCCTCTCCAACATTCCAAAGGAGATCGACGAGATCGAAGCATTCATGGCAAAGAAAGAATAAACTTAATACAATCTATTTAGTTTAATTTAACATAGTTTTTCGATTTAAAATCTGAAGATATAACTTCAATAAAACTTTTGATAAAAACATATGGAGTTTATATAAAGAAACTTTGGTAATCATGAATAAAATAAGTCACCCGGATTATGAAAATCAACAGTAGTACTACTATGTTCTTTATCACTTTTTTAGCTATTAAATGTAAGATTCCACTAGGTATTGGGTAAGAAAATAGAATTGAAATATCAAAGTCGAGTACTCTTTAGTGGATTTTAAGGAGAATTAGAAAATTTAATAAGAGGTTTTCCATCAATTGTGCAAAGTCCTACTCATTTGAGTACTTTGCTCAGAGAATAAAAAATTAATAAAATATAAAATTCTATTTTTTAAATAATATGAAAAATAAAAAATCTCTACTCGTTTGTGAGGAGTGGAATTGTTGAAGGAGCAACAGAAGATGGTTTCCTTCTCTTGCAAGCAAAAACAATTGCAATAGCAATGATGATCACTACAATCAATGAAGCTATTGATGAAATTACAACAATTTTAACTGTCTTTGATTTCTGGTTGTCTGAATCATTTCCGCAAACATCAGAGTGTTTTGTATCAATTCCTGCAAACTTTTCATCCTTGAAACTACTAGATGTATAAACAGCTGTTACTTTAGAGCATCCACTGAGAACATTAGATGGAACAGATGTTTGATTTCCGCAGTAATAGAATTCATTCAATTCTTGAGAATTTTCGAAAACAGAGTTTCCAAAGTCAGAATGATTTGAAAGAATCTTGACACTGGAAAGTTTAGCACAATTAGAGAAAACATAATTTCCAAACATTGTAATAGAACTATATACATTCACTTTCTCAATTCCTGACTTATAAAATGAATAATCACCGAACTTTGTCACGTTTTCTGCGAAAGTAAAATCTGACAATTTTTCACAGCCTTCGAAAGCATGGTCAGGAATGATGTTTGTCTTTATAACAACCTTGGAAAGCATCGAGCAGTTTGCAAATGATGCTGTAGAAAGAGATAAAACAGAGAGACAATTGAAAAGTGACAATTTCTGACAGTTATGGAATGCAAATGAATTCAAAATTACATTTCCTTTTGTTGTAAATTCATTTAAGTTCATGCAAGAACAGAATGAATGGTTAGAGACAACTAAATCTTGTGTTGTATCTAAAATCAATTTGGAAATCATCGAAGACTTAAATGAGCATTCTCCAATGAATTTAATATCTCCTTTCAAATTCAAATCGATGTTTAATGATGATGTATTGTAGAAGGAGTAATTTCCAATTGAAGTAACTTTACTTTCTGTCAAATCTAACTTTGACAATTTTTGACATTGATTGAAGCAATAATCATCAAAAATAATTGATTTAGAAGTGATTTTGACAGAAACTAAATCTAAACATTCGCAGAATGAATGAGCGCCAATAATTATATCATTATTTGTTTCGATTTCGATGTTCTTGATGTGAGATGATTTAAATGACATCTCTCCAATTTTTGTCAAATCACCTTTGACATGTAAACTGTCAAATGGTGTGTTAAAGAATGAGCATTGGCCAATTGACAAAATATTTTGTGTATTCAAATCAAAATTTGACAATTTTTGACATTGATTGAAACAATAATTGTCAAAAGTGACAGAATCACAATTAATGTTAACATTATTTAATTTGTAGCATGAACAAAATGAGTGTGGACCGATTTTGAGCTGTTTTCCTGTTAATTTAATTGTTTCAAGTGAAACACAACTGTGGAAACAATGATCACCAATTTCTTTGATTTCACCATTTAACTTCACTTCACTTAACGATGAACAACCGTTAAACAACTTTGAAGGAAGATCAGCTGTCTTGAAATTGAATTCGAAACTCTTCAACGAGCTGCAATTTTCGAATAAACTCTTTCCAAAACTAATTTCTTCAACTGAAAAAGTGACAGAACTTAAACTTTGTGAATTCTTAAATGTTTCATCCGTTAAAACCAAAAGAGAACAGTTGATTTTAAGGTTAGAAAGATGAAGTGAAGTATTGAATAAACCGCTTGGAACTGTCAAATTTTTAGCTTTACTTGTCAAAGAAACTGATTCAAGATTGAAACAATTAACGAAAGCCAATGGTTCAATTACATCCAAATAAACAGAATCAACAATAATTTCCTTGACATTTTGACAGTTTCCGAATAAATTGTTTTGAATTGTTGTTATGAAATGAATTGTATCAACCAAAACAATTTTTTCTAAATTCTTGCATTTAGAAAATGGAGATCTTGTGTATTCCATGTCTTGGAATGGAAATGTTACTGATTTGAGGTTGTTGCAGTCATCAAAAGCATCTTCATACAATCCTTTCAATGAATTCTCGAAAACAATTGATGAAAAGTTTGTTCCTGCAAAAGCGCGAGAAGAAATTTGATCAAATGGCCTTGTCCAGTTGAATTCGCAGAAACTGGAACATCCTTCAAACATTCTCTCAGGAATTTGAACGAATCCATCAGGAAGAATCAAACTTTTAAGTGATGTGCAATTTACAAAAATTGCATCTCCTAATCTTCCTAATTCTGTTGGAAGATTAATACTTACAAGTTTGTAACAGTTCTGGAATGCTCCATCATATATTCCTGATAATCCATCTTCAGTAATATTAACAACTTCTAAACTATAGCAGTCTTTAAATGTGTATTCATTAAGATATGTAATATATCCGGACAAATTAACAGATGTCAATGATTTACAGCCTTCAAACGCATGCTTTCCTAATGTAGATAAATGATAATCAATGTCAATGTTTTCTAAACTTTCACAGCCGTAAAAACCGTAATCTCTGATTTGAAGTAATTGTTCTTTCAAAATCAATTTTTTGAGAGATTTACAATTGTAAAATTGTTCGGTTTCTACTTTGTTTAATGGATAGAACATTGTTGTTATACTCTGGCAGTTGTAAAACACTCTTGTACCAATGCCTGATACTTTTTCTGGTATAAATGCCAAAGTTAATTTCAAACAATTCTCAAAAACACTGTTAGCTAAATGCATCAAATCTGGACTGAATTCAATTGATTCTAAGTTGACGCAATCCATGAAAAGTCTGTCTAAAAACATTGTTACTTAATCTGAAATTTTAATTTTTGTAATTGATGAGCAACCTTTGAAAACACCTTCACTAATTGTAATAACATTATCAGGAATCTCTGTGATAACCAGTGATTTGCAGTTTTCAAACGCATATTTGTGAATTGTCATCAAATTATTTGTAAAATTGATTGTTTGAAGGTTTGTGCAGTCTGCAAATGCGTAATCATCAATTATCTCGACTTCATCATATAATGTGATTGTTTTCAATGATGTGCAGCCACAAAACGCGTTATGACCTAATTCATTCATATATTTCGGACAATCTGTGACAACGAGACTTGTACAGTTCTGGAAGCAGAACCAGCCAATGTATGTAATGTTATCATGCCAATTTACTGTTTTTAGATTGATACAACTTGTAAATGTTCCACTTTCCAGTCTATGGAGGCTTTGAGGGATTGTTATTTCTGTTAACGATATGCATTCTGTGAAGTAACCATCTCCAATAGTTGTTAATGAACTTGGCAAAGTATTTAATTGAAGTTTATGGCATCATTCAAGAATGCTATCACCAAATTCAGTAACTGTATCTGGAATTGTAATAGTTACTAAATTATTGCATCCAGAAAACGCATAAGAATTAATTATTTTCATTGTTGAAGTTATTTCAACTTTCTGAAGGTTGACGAAGTCTTTGAATGCTGAATCGCCAATTTCCTCTACTGACTCATTGATATATACCTCGTTTGTTTTAGATTTATATTCTTTTGTTGCTTCAGCATCAACTGAGCCATCTCCAAATATATGGAGTATATTATTTGAAAAATCATAGTTAGCACTATTATATTTGATCTCCTTGTTCAGCAAGGATGACAAGAAAAACGAGCCAAGAAACATTGTATTAATTGAATATTTAAAAAATTGAATGTGAGCAACTTTTATAAAAATTTACTTGTATCCTGTGGGCTATTATTTCGATGTATTTAAGACGATTAAAATGATCCACATTATTGTGAACTTTACAAAAAATGTCGTGTTTGTGAGAAAAATTTGATTAAAATAAGAACAAAAAAAAAAAAAAAAAAAAAAAAGGTAGTGGGGCTTCCAGGGGCTGCGCCCCTTCTAGCCCCGAAGATGTTTAGTATAAATGAAGTTTTTATTCGGAAAATTGTTAGTCTTCTGGTGTGAATTCGGAGGACTCTTCTTCTTCCTCCTCCTCTTCTTCCTCTTCTTCGTCATCGTCGGCGTAGTGGAGGAGGACGTAGTTCATCCAAATTCTGTATGGACGTCCTGATTTGGATTTAAATGAGATGGACATATTTTGTGTGAGTGTTATTTCAGTTTCGATAAAGAGTTGGTGTGCTGGTTTGAATATATGTTCGACGTAGGAGAATTTGTGCAACTCATCTTCTCCCAATTCTGTATTGATACAGACTTCGATGAAGTCACCACTGAGAATGTCTTCACCTGTGGGCATATCCACAACAATTAAATGAACGACACAATAGTTGTGAAATTCATTAGTAGGAAATACTGTTGCAGGCGTATTATATGAGGGGAAAAATGTTTTTTCTTCCCCAAATTCATCTGCTACTTCATCTTCATCGTATCCGTTGTTAAAAGCTTTAAATTCATGTACAATTTGAGCAAATTGTTGACGGAGATTTGGTGGCATACGTAAGCAAGCTTGTAACAATGTCCTACCTTCCACACACTCAGCAAATATGGGAAGGTAGGAACATATAATGTCCGTCAATTGGTCCTGGTTGGGGACCAATTGACAGAGTTTTGTGTATGCCGTTATTGTTTCTTTAACGGTATTTGTGTAGATACGGTTATATGGAGTATTTCCCTGGTTGTTAAGGGAAAAATACTCATCCGATTGTAATTTCAATCTTGACCTCAACTCTTTGTTCGGTATTCTTTGGTCTATTCTTAGAGCTGTATTTGTTCGTGCGGGCTGTGGTTTTAAAACATTCGTGTCAAGTTTTAATTGCTTCGAATTGGATGTCGATTTGAATTGGGAGTCTTTTGAGTTCTCCTGAGCTTGGTTCTGTATTAAAGACTGAATAGCAGTGTCAGCTTCTTGTTTTTCGAGATAGTATTCTATTGAATTGGGCTTCACTGTTCGAGACGCGTACATTAGACAAAAATGAACTGTTTTTTTCGGACTACTCATAGAAAAGTTTAAAATAAACCGTTTTCGTCAACGGTAACCCCCTCTATTTTTTTATTTTATTTAATAGTTACCGTTGGCAAACCGTTCCATCTCAAATATTGAATGAACTATAAACGTTTTTGAGAGTCGTCGCTGTTGACTTTTTTGTAGAACACTCAAAATAGTATAACTTTGTCCGGACAAGTAAGGGTCTATCGTCGCTACAGGAAAAGTTACAGGCGTTCCAAGGAAGTATACTTTGAGAAGCCTTTCCCCCTTATAGAATGAGATAGGACGGTTATTTTACAAAACTGACAACACTTTGACCGAGTAGTTTTTTGTGCTGAACAAAAAGTGTCATATAAACATCTGTCAAAAACCGCTTTTTAACTTCACTTAAAATGCCACGTAAGCTACGTAAGAATATACGTAAGAGGAAGAGAGCATTGAAACATCCAATAGTAAAACTGACACCACAACAACAGTTGCAACAACAAATGATGAATGACCCCACTATGTTGCAACAAATGTCAAGCAACCCTATGCTTTTAAACCGAGTTATTGGTGCACAGAGTGGAGGTTTAAGAGCGGCACTTTTAGCGAAAATGGCAGGCTATGGTGGAGCTGCAGACGGAACAGCTATAACCCTCAAAGTCAAATGAATTTGAGTTCACTCAAAAATCAAATAACAGATGTCAAAAAGTCAAACATAGACATACAGAAACAAATAAGTGAAAACGAAAAGAAACTAGAATATGACAGACACACAAAGAAACTAAATGAGTTAAACGTAGAGAAAAAGAAGAAAGAAGAACAACTGAAAGAACTAAGTACAGAGGAATATGCGAAAAAAGTGTCAGAAAAAGCAGCAGAAGTAGCAAAAATGGAACAAGATGTCATAAATTTGAAAAACCATACTACTCAATATAAAACTGAAAGATGAAGAGATAAAACAAAAAGCCCTGAAGACATATATGGATAGCGATGAGTATAAAAAAGAAGTTGAAGCAAATGTAAAGGCAGAAAAACTTTTACAGTTGCAAAACCAAACCGTACAGTATGAAAACTTAGCACAAGAAAGTAAAAATAACGACGCGGCTATGCAAAAGGCAATGAAAAGCGCAGAATATATAAAAGCTAACAATGACTGGTTAGATGCCCAAGCCAACGCTAAAGCAGCCCAACTCATAGGGTCAATAAGGACAAAAATACAAGCGGATGAAGACAGTTCAAATGAAGCTTTAACAAATGCTGACTTTAAGAACGCCTTCGAAGCTCTTCATAGTAAGGTGAAACAAGTGAACGACTTCTCATCTGGAAAGAAACTGAAGTCTGAAGGTTTCGACAAAGAGTTAAAAGAAGTAGCACAAAATATGACGAAAATAACAGATGCAGCAACGAGACAGGCAGTTCAAAGTGCCTATGACGCCGTTAGAGCAACTGTTGTGAAAAGTCAAGAAAAAGAGTTACAACAGACCAAAACAGACCTAGTAAATGCTTTCTTAAAAACGAAAAGTCAGGTAGGACATTACGCTGCAGATGGAACATATGTGCCAGCTGGTGGAACTTATATACCACCAAACCCTCCAAGAGAAGCACCTGCACCAGGACTACCTAGAACATTTACATCGTCACATGGACACAGACACAGGCATGCACCAAAACCAACACAACAACCAACACAACAACCAACACAACAACCAGCACAGCAACCAACAGTTCAAAACCCTGCACAACAACAACCACAAACAGAGCAAGGACATAAAAGAAGTAGAGAACAAGGAAACCAAGAATTCTTAAAAATGCTTAAAGAAGAGTGTGGTTTCCCAGATACTGTTGACTTTAGTGACAGATATAAAGAAGCTATTGAAAGTTCAAGGATGGAAATACTGACCCGAACCTATTTAGCTTTATGGCTCAGCACCAAAACGGATATAATCTCAAACCTGGAAAATACAAGCTCGCTAAGGGATATGATTTAATAGCATATCATCCAAATGACATGGATGAATTTACTCCGAGATATTTGATGTCAGAGCTAAATGACAATTCAACTTTCGTCATGAAACGCGTAAAAAATAGAGACGGAACGAAAGAACAAAAGCTTATGAATGCGGATGACGTAGATAGGGAAATTGTTGAAAACGGTCTCGGAATATATGAAATGCCAGCAGATGAGGTACAAGAAACTCCACAGGAAGAAGTTCAGATACAACCAGACATGGAAGAAATAGTTCAGCAACAACAGCTAGAAGAGCCTGAAGGAAACGAACAAGTCCTTCCTTTGGAAACTAACTTCACAGAACTAGATGAAGATTTGGAACAGCCGAAAAATCTTGACCCTCAACAAGAGTATGCGGAGAATATGGAATATTTCCAAGAGTCTAAAAAAAATTCGGCTGACATAGTAGAAGAATATCGAAAAATGTTTGCCGACATACAAAAGACTCCAACATCAGATGAAAATATCCAGCATAGAATGGAAGAACTGAAAAAAATGTACACAAATACAACAACCCTTTTTACTTACGAGCATTTAACGTTCAATCTTCGGATGAACTCGGTGAAAATAAAAGGTTAAATTTCAAGAAAACATATAGAAATGAAACATTGTTTAAAGTTCATTCAGAACCTAACCAAGATGGAAACAAACCTACTTTTGTTTCTGCAGACGATGGAACTACAATGAGATGGGGTCATAAAGCTAATCCGGATAGGTGGTTCATAAACTTACAACCACAATTCCAAGAAGTTGTAGACGCAATGGAAGTCAATGGTGAACCAGATATAGCTGGTATTTTCAAGCGCGGCTTTAATGCCATTGAAAGATATGAAACATGCAGATATTTTGGACCAGTATGAAATGAACATGGCTGATGGAAATATAACACCTGACGTTCTAGAACATTTATCTCAAAGAACTACACAGAACCATAGAGATGGTATATTTGGTGAAGAGTTTAGAAAGAAAGTTAGGGAGAGAGAAGGAAGAGAACCTATTGTACATGACCTTGCAAACGAAAGTTTACAAAATGTCATAAAAACTTACTTTGCAGACAATGAACGAGAAGGGATGAATATTTAAGAAAACTCAAATGGACAGTACCAAATGAAATGTTAGTATTGAAAAACATGTTCCTTGACAAAATAAAACCAACTACAGAAATAAACGACGCAAGACTGAAAGATTGGGTAAAAGCTTTCCCATTCACAAAAGATATAGTTGGTAACATGGAAAGAAAACCAGAATGGCTACAAAAACATATATTTGGAAACGAGCTTATTCCATATGGACAGGCACTGTTTGAAGAGCTTGAACCGGAAACTCAGGAAAGAGTCATGCAAACAATACGCGAAGACTCAAATACAGACTATGACAAACTCTTTCTAGGATATAGGTTACCTGAGATGGGCGACCAGAGCCAAAAGGCAAAAAGGACATGGGAAATTTGCAACATACTAGATGAACATAATGCAAAGATGCAACAACTTCAAGCAGAGGGCAATGAAGGAAAAAGAAGAGTTAAAAACTCAGTCAGGAAGAAAGTAAAGCTTGGTCCACGTGGGTTCTATTATGACATATAAATCCAACTATTCTATATTTTTACTCATATGAAATGTACGCCGCTCAGAATATAACGCCAACAGTTTTGGATGCTATGAATGGAAATGTTTCCGAATGGTATAACGAATGCGACAATGCCATTAGAAGGTCAGAAATAGTTCCTGGAACTTACGAATATACAACTGCTGTTTCTTATGGAAACGTAGGTGAGTTTGGAGAAGGTTCTTCAACAACAGTAGATATTGCTTGCGACAGGTTTCATATAATTTCTATTGACAACTCTTTCTTATACGTGGAACAAGACATTGAAATAAAACCTTCTGCCAAGTTGTCTGACAAGAAAGGTTGCAATGGAATTTTCTATGTCGGATACCAATATGCTCCAGAAGTTTTCATGGGATATAAGATATATTCTAACTCTGACTTAGTTCAAACAGTAACATGGGCAAACTATGAATGGTTCGCTTTGAGAAACTCAGTACAACCACAAGCTAGAGAACAAACAGACCAGTATGCAACTATTGAGAAAATAAGAAGACTTGACCCTAACGTTCCAGGAGTTTATGTTAACCTTTCTGGACAAACTGCAGCAGCAGTAACCAAAGTAAAACTGAAACTTAGAGTTCCTTTGTCATCTTTCCTCATCTTCAGGTTTTTAAGATACTTGCCAAACTGGGCAGGAAAAATTTCTATCGAACTTACTCCAAGCAAAAATAACTTAGTCATTGCACCAACACAAGACCCATTCACTCTTACAGAAGTAGTGGGAACAAATAAAATGTCATTCGCCGACTTTTGCAAAACAAAGTTGACTTAGACTTTGGTTTCTCAAACCTCAACACTGAAGTAAACTATTATTTCAATGCTGCTGGAGATGCTTGGGACCCAGTTAAGTTCACATGCGAAAAATTTGAATGCAAGAGAATAGAAAGCAGACTTGCAGTCTATATGTTGGACCCAGATATTTCAAATGCTTTAGCTGCCAAATATATTGCAGTTCCACTTATGTTCCCTATACACCAAATATCTGTCAAAGACTTTGCAGGTGAAGTTGGAAACCAAAGTGCTGACCCAGGTGCAAGAACAGATATTGCTTTAACAACTGCAATGAAACATGCAGATACTATGTTTGTACTGTTCAGACGAACTATAAATGACTATTCTTGTTTCTACAACCCTGGTATTAAATATCATATAAACATAGATGGCAAATATTATCCAAGAGAAGAATATTCTACAGTTGAGGATATGAGGTCATACAACTTGACATTAGATGCTATGAACTTTAACAACAACTTCACAACAACCATTAACCCTGAAATGCAAAGTTCTATTATGCCATATGTGAAAGTATGGACTCATACAGGAGGTCAAAAAACTCAATATACAAATGGAGACCGTTCAAACTTTTGGCTTGGCATTCCATTTGCTGACTCAGAAGACTTTATGGGTGGTATTTCAACTGTTGGTACAGTTCAAATACAATATACTGGTGACAGAGACGGTCCAGATGAAAGAGCAAAGAAGTTTACAAAACCAATAGCACTTTTCACGGAAGATGCTCTTTTGAAGATTCGTTCGATGAAACCTGCTGGGGCTCCTCAGATTGGCATAACGACAGCTTCCATCGAGCAGATTTTGGCAGCAGGTCAGTAAGTTGTTCTTGAACTGACTTCTCTCCGTCAAATATTGACAGTACGCCAGTTTTGACATAATATTGTATTAAAAACTTACCTTTAGAAATATCGTCAGTTTTGTTGTTATATTTTTGTCTGCTTCAAGAACTTTCACCATTTCAGTTATACCAACTTTCTTTGCTTTATGAAAATATTTTGGTTCAGCAAAGACTGCTATTCTATAACATTTTCCATTGTTTGTATAAAGAACTATTCTGTCAATGTATTTGTATTGTTTGTGTGTGTAAACTTTGTTCTGCTTCAATTCGAAGAGATACTCAATACGTCCATCTTTTTATTCTAAGTAAAATGTCATTTCCGAAAAATAGAAGCGTAAGTGTTTCAAAAGGTTTAATGGCGGTGGCAGATGTGAAGTTAAATTCACCAACTCAAACAAACAGTCAAAGTGTTGTTGTCAATGTCAAAGAAGAGAGATGTTGAAGTGGGGAAACCATACGAAGACGAAGATGGTATAACAATAGTTCCTGTAAAAGAACAACCAACATATCCTGAAGTTAGCAGAGACTTAAGTTCTGTTGCAGATATTCGAAACGACTACCAACAACTTAAAGACAAACTTAAAACTCAGGAGAAGATTTGTCAAGCTTTGGGTATAATGTTAAACTTGGTCGAACACAACCCTGTAAAAGTGAACTCATATGTCATTGCACCTCATGAAGTTTTGAAAGAACTATTGAAACTTTTGACAGAGGCAGACGATATAAACATCAAAGAAATAGAACCCGACATTGTTGCTGTGGTGTTTCATATAATGTCATTGACAAGATATACGTTATGAAAGGAGGTGAAACGTTGAACTTAAAGTATAGTTTCCCAGACGTTATAAAAATATTTGACGACCACAACATTTCATTAAAATTTATTTGCTAAGTAAATGGCAGAAGACATAATGGTTTATACTATTACGACTAAAAACCCTGAGTCATATAATTCTATAACAACAAACTTACAAAGTCCTCAAGGACGATATTGTAAACTAACCTTAAACACAATGACGACTAAAGCCTGTTTTGCTCTTTTGACACCAGAAGACTTTATTGTTGTGAATGGTAAAAAATACTCCTTTGAAGATACTTACTCAGATATACCACCAACAGGTTTTGTTGACTTATTTAATACTTTAAGGACGGATGTAACATGTGCTGCAACTAGAGCAGGTTTCATTATGTTTGGATGTCCGACTGAGTTTACTATAAACGATATGAGCTATAATACAAAACTTATATCTGGTTTTTACTACCAACAGTTTCCTATAACAGGAAAAGGTGTCATACAAGGAATGTCTATTCCATTGACTTTAAGCACACCTATTTTATATATTGTTTCAAACTTAGGTTCAAAGTGTTATTCGAATGTCGACAGAAACTACTATGACCAAAAGATACTCATGCGTATAAACAACACATTCTCTGCTGGTTTGCCTATTGTTCATTCGAATGCAGAGTTTTCAGCTTTAGTGAACTCAAACACTTTAGCAAACATAAACTTAACCTTAGTCGACGCAAACTTTGTTCCTGTAAAACTTTTATGTCCTATGTATTTGTCAATGACGGCAGAAAGTTTCGAATTGGAAGATGCAACTGGTGAAAGTATTGTATTACAAGAACAACTTCAACAACAAATAGCTCAAGAACAACAAATGCAACAAATGCAACAAATGCAACAACAAAGTCAAGAATAAAAAAAATATTTTTTTTTATTTTTATAAAAATGTACAGAATAGATGTTTCAGATTTTTATGACTTCCAAGCATTCAGAAATATGTGTCCATTTAGAGACTATAACAAAGCAGTCGAGAATTTGAAACGTTTAGTCATTTATGTCGACTCTGCCCCAGAATGTTATGTTATGAAAGAATGGGATGTTGTCTTTAACAAACCAAGAGCAACAATAGTGTCAGAACAAGAATGTAGACAGAAACTTAAGAAAATAAAAGTTGTACAAGTTGGCATGAAGATGTTAGATGCTTGGGATATCTTATTGTCAAAGTTAGAAGATTTTTCAGTTCGTGGTATAAAGTTCTATACACCTTCTCCAAACTTCTATTCTATCTTCACTGGATATAAATACGAACAAGTAGAATGGAAAGAAAATATTATAGAAGCTTGGTTAGACCATGTCAAAGAAATTATATGCAATGGAAACGAAAAGGTTTATGAGTATATCTTATGTTGGTTTGCAAATATCTTACAACATCCAAGTGCTAAAAATGAAACTGCTCTCATTATAATTGGAAAACAGGGAACAGGTAAGAACACTTTCTTTACAGATATCTTATGCAAACTGTTAGAGGTATTCGAACCCTAATATGACAAACTTAGAAAACATCTGTGGCAAGTTTAACTCCTCAATAGAGAATATGAAACTTATAGTTTGCAATGAACTTCAAAGTATAGATACAACAAAAGTTTTGAACTCAGATGCTTTGAAGAGTCTTATAACAGACAAAGTTGGAGTTGTTGAAAGAAAGTATAAAGACCAAAGAGTTTGTGAAAATGTTGCAAACTTCATTATGGTTTCAAACAATGCTGTTCCGATGAAGTTAGAAAGTTCTGACAGAAGATATGTAGTTGTCAGAACGTCAGATTCTCATATGCAAGATACAGAATATTTTGACGACTTAGCAGAAACTTTGACATCTGACTTTTACAACCACTTGTTCTCATATTTCATGACATTAGATATTTCTAAGTTCAATCCAAGACAAATTCCACATACCGAAGAGACAAACATTGTTAGAAGCAAACAAGAGTGTATATGAACTGTTCTAGATGAAACTGACTTTGTGTTTAGATGAAAGGTCATTGTACGATTCGATAAACAATATTGTCAAGAATATGGTTATATGACAGCGTCTAAACGACATTCTTGGCAAATGTCAAAAGTCTTTTAGATGTTAGAGCGTATATACAAAGAAAAATTTTTGAGTAAATTTAAAAAAAATATTTTTTTATCCGATAGAAAAGATGGCAAATTCATCTCAGTAAATAAGTACATGACAGAAGTCAAAGATAAGTTAGCTCCATTCGCTATTTGAATGTTTACTTCTACAATTTTGAAAAGTCTAATTTGACAAAATTTGAATTGCACCAGTTAAGTTTGCTGTTGTTAGAAAAAGTGGTGCAACTTTGAAGACTTAACATAGACGGTATGTTGACAGTCAAAGAAAATTTGACAGAAAGTTCTCAAACTCGAAGAAGGCAAAGCATACAAACTTGTTATACTTATGAACCAAAGAAAGCAGACGACTATGAATATTATGAGTCTAAGATAGTTGAAGTTCAAGGTAAATTGGGTAAAAAGATTTTAGAGTCTAAGCCAGTGTTTGCTCCTAAAGAGGAAGAGAACAATTGACATTGACCCAGAAATGTTCTAAAAATAAAATTTTATTTTTACATGTCAAATTTCTTTTTCTCTGGAACTGGTTCAGGTTCTTTCTTCTCTTTCTTCTACTTTCTTTTCTTTTCTTCTCTCTCTTCTTCTTCTCTGGTGGAGTTATGTCAAATTTGGCGCAACCATATTTATGTAAAAGTTCTTTGTCCTTTAATAGCTCATCTATTCTGTTTTCTATTTCATCTTCAAGAACAGCGCATGTGTCTTCTTTGCATTCTAAGAACTTTTGTTGGACTTCATCTTCCAATCGGCGTCATCTCTGTCAACAAGTCTGTCATTGACAAATTTTAAGACTGCTTCTGCTTAATGTTTTATGGTTCTTGTCATATTCCAGAAACAGAACTTTAGAACAAATTCACCTTTCTTGTTTACACTATGTAAGATTTTATGGTCGACAGATGTTTTGCTGTCGAAAAGTTTGTCTCGAATATAGATAGCGAAATCGCTAGACATTTTCTAAAAGATAAAAATTTTAATTTTTCTAAAAATATGTTAGAAAAAAAGTTTGCTGACATTGACAAGAAATTTGAGAATGTTTTGAAGAAGAACAAGAGGAAGTTGGAAAATGCTCAGATAAAACCTATACATAAAAAGTTCTTATTTGCTCAGAATGGTATAACAGGTCTAATTGCACCACCTGGGTCGGGTAAGACTTTCACTTATCTTAAAATGGCTGCACAACAACAAGAACTAGATGAGAAGAACCCATTCTATGAGTTAGTAGTCATTTGTTCGACTTCTGGTCAATTTGACCAAACCGTCAATTCGTTCAAAGATATTATAAAGAAGTCTAAGTTAGTATGTATAAAGGATACTGAGTTGTTAGATTGGATAAAGAAGTACCAAAGAAGAGTTTTGAAGTATAATGCTATAAATGAGTATATAAATTCTAAGTTCAAAGACCCAAATGAGGAAATGCAGAGAATATTAGAGAAGAAACACTTCAGAAACAAACAGAAAGAGATAGAATACATTTCGAAGAAATTGCAATCTTACGATTGGAAGACTTACCCTCATAGATGTCTTCTTATCTTAGATGACTTTGCTTCTCATCCTTTGTTAAAGAACAGAGAACAAGACATGTGTCGAATTCTTAAGAAGCTCAGACACTTTAACATCTCTGTTGTCATTTGTGTACAGACAGCAAAGAGTTTAAGTAAGGATGTAAAGAGAATACTTACTGATATCATACTTTTCCCCGGATTGTCCGAAGACGATTTCATGGAACTTATGAAAGAGTCCATGGCAGGTAAGTTTGACAGACATGAACTATGGGAGAAGTACAAAGTCATACAAGACCCTCATACTTCTTTCAGAATTCATATCTACGCGAACAAAGTTCAAATTGTAAAAAGTCAATAAAAATAAATGGTTCATTTACTCTGCTTGTTTGAAGTTGTCAAAATACTCTGTTATTTTTCACGATTTTCATACGGAATCTCTTCTCTCGGTTTTCCGAGGGAAGCAATCTTATGCCATTTTACTCAGAATTTTGGTCATTTTTTTCAGCAAAAATATATTTTAGGGTAGAAGGTTAGATCTAACCTGTTTTCTAACCTCATTTCTACCCCATATGTCCTTACTGAAAAAAGTATGTGTTCCATATGTCATTTTACTCAGAATTTTGTTGCTGAATTCAATAAAAATATATTTTAGGGTAGAAGGTTAGATCTAACCTGTTTTCTAACCTCATTTCTACCCCAGTTATTTTATAAGCGTTTTACATGGTAAACATTGTGAATTCGTGAAATTCTAAACAATTTCGTAGCTTCAATTTCTTCTTTTAGTACATCGAATGTTTTAACGATACCGAAGGTTTCTTTATATTTCTTCTTGACATCTGAAAGAAGGAAATCGTCAGCTGTTGGATAGTTTTTGTTTAGAAATGTCAACATGTCCATTTTATCTTCTGCTGGTTTCTCTGCCTCCCTCTTTAAGTCAGCATAGTCGTTTCGCATACGTTCTATCTCTTTGACGGAGTAGTTATATTTCCTCATTGCTGCTTTACATTTAGAACATTGTGGGTTCATTTTTGCTTATATTCTGAAACCTTACCTGCTAGTATGACTAAGGCGTCAATTGCTCTCTTTAACTCAAAAGTTGCGGGTTTTATCTGTTCATTCCATATCTTACCTCTTCTATCTTTATCTCTTATCTGCCATACACATTCAGCAACTAACGAAACAAAGTTGTCGTAGGTCTTAAACTCCCCAGATTTGTATATGTCAGAGATGTTCTTATATACCATATCGCAATCTTTGTCCATGACTTTGTGGTTGCAATGAAATCCAAGAAACTCATAGTTAACCTTTCGTATGAACTTCTTTATTTCTACTGAGTCAGTTGCTTTGACTTCTATTTCATCGAATTCTGGAATAGTAAGCTTTTGTTGTTGGATTTCAGGCAATTTGGGTAAATGGTCAATAATATCCTGCATTTCATAAAGATATTCTTCATCTGTTTCATCTTTTGCAGTGCAATCTAAATCTCCTTGGAGAAGTTCTTGCTTTATCTTCTGGATTTCTGTTTCGAAAGTATATGAAGAAGGAATGAAGCTTTTCATCTCTACTAACATTGAAGTTGGGTTCATGACTAACGAGTTTGGTGCTGTTGTTGCTAACATGTTCTTACAATAAAAATAAAAAATATTTTTTTAAAAAAACTAACTTTATTTTTTATTTCGGGAAAATTCATGAAAATTCAAGAGGGTAGAAAAGAGGTTAGAAAAGAGGTTAGATATACCCATCTACCCTAAACATTATTTTTGGTGTAAAATTCATGAGTTTTGGTTGAAAGAATACGGTGGAGCCAAAAGTGGCTCGACCTCAAAACAAGCATTTTCTGTATAAAATTCATGAAAATTCAAGAGGGTAGAAAAGAGGTTAGAAAAGAGGTTAGATCTAACCTTCTACCCTAAATTATATTTTTGCTGAATTCAGCAACAAAATTCAAATTGTAAACGGTTTAATAGAAAAAGTGTCATTTTTTCATGTCCGAAGACTCGAAGGTGCAACACTTCCAAAATACCGACGAACTCAGAAGAGCAGCATGGCAGTATCTTCTTGACAACTTCTTTGAGTTCTCCAGGTACACCTTGGAAAATGCTGAAGAACTCCGACACAGAGAATTTGGAGAAATTGCACTCCAATACTACCTTGACAAACAAAGGGTAAACAAAGGGTAAAATAAGACTAAAAACTTAACGTTTAAAAAGTGACATTTTTAATGAGCTCCGAGTCACCGAGAAAACTTGGTCAGATGTTAGCAGCTTACTTCCCCGAGGAGGATGGAAGCGTTACATACATAAGGTTCAAAAACAACGAACCTGGAATTGCATACCAAATTCGCAATTACATGACCATGGAAGAGTACGAAAGGTTCCTACAAGAGAAACCAGCTCTAAACAACTCAGAAAAGAAAGAATAAAAAGTTTAACTCGTAATTGTTTATTTTTTTACTTGTATGGGCAAGCTGCAAGAATGAAGTCGACTATCTCAGTCTTTGTCTTGACCAGTTGGACTGCTCTTGCGAGTACGTCTGTTTTGCGGTCTCCAGCTGGTGTCTGACCTTCGTAATTGCGCATGTTCTTGAGAGCTCCAACTGTAAATGATTGTAGGATGAAGAGTCTCTCAGACTGCTTGAGGTAGTCTTCACGGTCACGAACCGAATCTGTGGTACGAGTCGAATCGGTCGATTTGAGGGAAGAGACTGAAAGCCTGTCGTCTTCCATAGGGGCTGTGGCATAATCTTTGCGTAAGCGGTTCAGACCTTCTTCGAACTCTTGGTCTCTCTTCGATTTGGATTGAGATTGGAATTGCTGGGGTGGAGCTTGTTGGAACATCCAAGGGTTGGGGAAGTAAGGCATAGGCTGAGGAGGAGGGTAGTTCGGGAAGCCTTGTGGTAGGTAGTAACCTTGAGGTGGAAATTGGTAGTAATTTGGTGGAGGGACTTGCTGGAACTGAGGTTGCTGAGGTGCAGGGGCTGGTGCTTTAGGTTCCTCTGGTTTGGGAATGGGCTCGGTTGGTGGTACGTCGGACATCTGTTTGTGGCTTAACCGTCGGAAGGAAAAACCTTTCCTGTCGGAAGGAAAAACCTTTCCTGTCGGAAGGAAGAACTTTTTCTGTTGGAAGGAAAAACTTTTTCTGTTGGAAGGAAAAACTTTTTCTGAAGTTCGACCAAAAAGTTCTCAATTTTCGAAAATTTGAATGGTTTACGGACGGACAACTGGAAGAACTTTTTCTGTCGGAAGGAAAAATTTTTCCCTTTGTCCGGAAAATTTTTTCCAGTTGTCGGGAAAATATTTTCCTGTCGGATGGAAGGACTCGGAATGCAAGAAGGACTTGACGAGGCAATTTACCTAATGAAATTAACGACTGCGTAAAAGACTACTTGCGCAAGGTCATGAAGCCCAAGGTCAAGTTCATCTCTATTACTGGAAGGTTACACTTCAGCTCGAGACTTCGACTGGAATTCCAATTCAAATACCAGACGGGACAGCCTACGATGGCATAAAGGACGCCAAAAGAGAAGCTCTTGTTAAGTTCCTAAACAAACGTCCTTGGATAAAAATACCAAACAAGGAGAACCCCTACCCCATATGAAATTGGCAATTCAGTCTCTCCTTCACTTCTCGGGTCAGCCGTTCTACATAACCTGTGAAGGCGACATTCAGCCAGTTCTTCAGCCAGTTCAGTAAACATCTCATTTAACTTCACTTTTTTTTATGTTTTTACTCACACTCGTACTCAACAGGTTTGTGTACAACTATTTCAACTGTGAACCTTGTATTGACCGGTCTTCCTGCAAATGCAAGTTCGGTCAATACACAATTTATGGTGGCAAGAAGGACAGTGGGGAATGTTATTCTGACATCTGTTGTTGCGCTCGAGAGAGATTTGAAATTTCAGAGCCACTTCCCCCAGAACTCCAACACCAACACTCAAGTTGCCAAAGACTCATGTGAAGAAGAAGCCTTCTGGTAAGTTTCTTATAGCCATATACATGGCACGCTTTGAGTAAAAACATTTTTTTCATTTTTTGAATGAAGCAAGTTAAATTCGTCCCACACCAATCTCAATGGACCGATGAAGAGTTTCAAGCCATGGTTGAAGGCGTTGAGAACGACATAGACGGCGAACTTGAAGGAGCTCAAACCACAATTGCAACCAAAATTGCACAAGTCAAGGAACAGATAGCTCCACTTAAAGCTACCAAAGCTACTCTTGACCTCATGGATACTTACCGTTTAGAAGTAAAGAGTGGAATAAGACAATTAAAATTAAAACTTCTAAACTACGAAGCTATACTCCAAAAGTTAGCAGAAATGAGAAGACTTTACCAGAGCTACTTACATGTAAGGGACTTACCTTCAAGCAGTCCGACCAAGGATGAATTTTCTGACATTGTCCCAATTTTGTCCGAAAGTCAGCTCAGATGTTTCGAACTGCTCCCAACATATCCGGAATATGAACGTTTGCCTGAACTCTTCCGCAATCTCAAAAAACGTTTTTTGGTTCTCATGTTCGAAACTTTTATCGGAAGAGACAACAAACGTTCAGAAGAAGAACAAGATATTATTTTAAACTTGTTGTATGACATAACTGTCATAACAAGCTTTTTGAAGTAAAACCGTCATTCTCAAACCACTTCATTTTTTCGATGTCCGAACAAGCACCGAAGCCGAACACAATAGCAGATGTCCTTTCATGGTTGCCAGACAAGCGCCCAGTTCAAATTCAAATTGCCCAATTGAAAGTTCATCTGACAAACACCATAAAGACTCTCCAAAGTAGTCTTATGACAGAGATGACCAATCTCAAAGCCGATGTCCTCACGAACCAAGCTTCCAATGAGAAACGCCTGAACGATTTCACGGAAACCTTGCACATTTACGCGAGAGAGAACCGAGACCTTGCCAGACTCATCTACCGTTTCTTCGAAGAGATAGACGCCATCTGGAAGGTACTCGGAAAGGACAGAACCTCCAACACCGTAATTCGTGAACACAGAATTGCCGAAGGTATTATCAAAGAAGAGGAAGAAGAGGAAGAAGAGGAAGAAGAAGAGAAACACGAAGAAAAGGAAGTTTGGGCAACCCTTGTTGCCGATGACGCTTACGAAATTTCCCAACCCTACCCATACCAAATCCGCAACAAGGAGACAGGCAAGGTTCTTACCCCAGTCCTCAACAACTTGGGACACTTGAACCTTACCCTTCGAAATTACGGTTCAATTTCCATGGGAAAGCTTGTCGGTATGCAATGGGTTCCAAATCCAAACAAGAAGACGAGGGTCAGACACATTGACGGTGACCAGCTCAACAACCGTAAGGAGAACCTCGAGTGGTTCTAAGAGTAAAAAAATTTTATTTTAGGGGGAAACCCCGAGTAAATTTAGGTGTTTAGTTCATTAAGTGGGTTAAATTAAGGGTAATTTGGACAATTAGCTCCCGACCTCTGAATTGGACTCTTTCGTCATCCCAGTTGCGTAGGAGGTCGTCCCAGAGGAGTTGGTAGAATTGCCAATCCAAGGACGATTTGTCCTCCCAGGCATTGAGGATGTACTGCTCGTAGAGTCTCATGACCTCTGCCTTGCACCAGACACCCTCTCCCTTGGAACGTAAGGCTTCTTCGAAGTGCTCGAATGCGATTGGCTGCGTGACCATCTGAAATGACACTTTTTGTCCGTTTGGTCAATGTTTGTGTCTCGTGCCATAGTCGACGAAAATACAAACAAACAGGTTATATATGAGTTTGAGACCAAGAATTCCCCACATTTAAATTCAAATTCAAATAAAAATTTTTTTACTTCATGCAATGTTTTATTTCTGTGCCGTCTTCAAGTATGCCCCAGTACTTACGCTTGGAGAGGACATGAACTTCGGAAAATACCTTATCTAGCTTAAAACAGCCCATCTTTTCACCGACCATTCCCATTTCAATGAGTTTGTTGTATCCTTCTTCGTTCGTCATGAGTGCGTCAATGTTCTCATAGTAAACCTTCACTTTGGATTTGACTTCGGAGAAGAATTTGTTGTAGTTGTCAAGGACTGCCTTTGCGAACTGAGGGTAAGACCAATGTTCGACAATAGGTTTTAATGTGGTTACTAAGCCACTTTGACCTTGAGTGAATTCGTACTTCAAAACAAAAGGAGAAAACCTTTCAACAAAGTTGTCGACCTTCTCATAATGTTTACTCTTCATCTCTTGAGGTTTCTTAATGGAATATCCCCATGTCGAATTCATAAGCAATTTGAGTGTCATTGCAAGTTTGGGGTTTGAAGCTTTCCTAATATCATACAGTTGTTGTATGACTTTTCCAACTGTATAGTTCCTTCCCGGGAACTCACCATCTTCGTTTGGAATTCCAGTCGGGATATATTGGACGAACCTCATGTACGCAGCGTTAAGGTCGACATAGTATATCTTTTCATCTGAGTCGAACTTGTCGCATCCAATCGGACCAGTTCGTGGAAATTCAAGTGAGTCTCTTATCTTCTGAGAAACTTCTCCTGTTATCTCATAAACATCGTCGAAGCAACCTGTTTCATATAAAACCTTCTGACCTAACTCTGATGCTCTCCAATACAATTTGACGTCGATTGGATTCTCAATGGAAGTTTGTTTATAGCATCTTGAAGTTCTTGCAACCTCATTGGAAGTTCTTCTGGTTCAGGTTGGTATCCGAACAATCCAACTCCTTTTGGAAGCTGTGTACTTCTTTTGTACTAGAACTTTGTCTGGAACAACTTTTGGTCTTGCTAACATGAAAAGTTTGTTTCGTCTTTTGGTACAAAAGTTTCTGTCAGCTTGTCATCTGGAATTGGTTCCAACAAACCTTTCTCGAAAAGAATGTTTACAGCTCTGACAATGTTGCACTTGCCTTTTCCGAACAATGGGTTTGTAAACTTTCGTTCAACATGAAGTGGTTGTGGACAATTGCAATCTTCAACCATGGTAAATTGAACTCAACAACATAGTCGTCATGTGAAGAACCTTTAGCTGTAGGTATGTTGACTCGGATATTGACATTTGCCAACGGTGCAATTTTTGACAATTGACCTCTGAGAATGTACCTTGTCTTCACACATGACTCAAGATACTTCATTTCTCATCTGTAACAAGACCAGAGTTCCTGAGACATGTAAGAATGCAAGGTTCATTGACAATTGTTTCAATTGAATTGTAAATTCCATACCTTGTCAAGTCAATGTCAGACTTATTTATGAAGGGAAGTATCCAGCATGTTGTCTGACTGCTTGAGGGTTAGGTTGGTACCATTCGAACTTGACACTTGCAATTCCTTCAATTGCATTCAAAATGTCTGAGTCGGAGTCAACCATTTGTTCTCTCTTTGTAGTCTTGAAAGCGTCAAGAAGCATTGCAGCTGTTGTGACATTGCCATGTGCATAGTAAATGTGACCATCCAAATCTGTTATGGTCAATCTGAGATTGTATCCTTTCTTATTTCCATCTTGAATATGCAGCAAGTACTCCCATGAAGCCTTCTTTGTTCTTTCCTTCGTCAAAGTTTACTGTAAAGGTTCGACCAGAAGTAATTTGACTTCTAACTTCACGATACTTCTCATATGCATATCTTGTTTTTCCATGGGAGCATGCATCTTCACCTCCTTTTTTCCTTCTCAAAGGATGCAATTGTTCGTCATGTTTCCAGTAGAATCTGGCAAAGCCGTCGTGTCCTTCAACTTGAGGTTCACTAACATCGAAAGGCATGTCCATAAGACGTTCTTCTTCTAACCTCTCTAGTCTGTTTGGATAATTTGCGCGCGCTGTTTCTAAGTCCATTTCGTAGCGAAGACCAGACAATTTGTCATAGACTTTTATGGGTCTTCCCTTCCTATATTTAAAATTCTTCGAAACTTTCCAACCATATCTTTCTAACTCTGCTTTTATTCTAGCAGATTTTCTATCCATTCTATATGGGGGCATTTTTATAAAAATAAAAAATATTTTTTTCTTTACTTTACATAACCACCTGCTGCCATAAGTCTTTGACGCCAACCCATACCAGCTAATGAAGGTTGACTTGGTTTAGTTTGGAAACTAAACTTTGGTTTTGGTTTATCTTCAGTTTTTGGTTTCTTTCTTCTATCGGTTTTTCGTCACTTTTCGGTTCCTCTGACTTTACCTCACCTGCAGGAACAGTTGTGTCGTCAACATCTTCATAAATATCATATGCCATTTGTTTTTGTTTTCCTTTCAACTTTTTTGTTTGTTGTAAAGTTTAGAATATTTCGACTCTAAGTCAATGAGATGTTCTATAATGAACTGTTGGTCAGTGAAGTAAACTTTTCCATCTGTTGTCTCGAAAGCTCCTTCAGACTTCAATATTTTATTTGTGAGAGTCTGTTTCTTTTTTGAGATACTAGCCGTTCCATTTCTATGAAAAGTGACTTTATAGTTAGGGTTTGTATTTCCAGACCTGGCACTTTCTATTATTGAATTTTTCTCTTCATCTGTAAGTTCTTTGACAGGTTTTGACAATGGTTCTGAACTTTTTGTTTGTGGTGTCAAATCTACCGTTTCAACTTCTTCGGTCATTTCATCTCAGTAAAAAATTTAGTTTGGTTTTTTTCAACTGGTTGTTTAGGTTTTTAAGTCGGTCTAAAACTTCCTGAGGTATAGGAAGAACTTGACAAACACGTGGGTGTAACTGCTGGAAGTCGACAAATCCATCTTGAACCCATTTGTCTCAATGCTGTATTGTTCATTTCATCTCAGTAAAAAAATTTTACATTCCCCACGTTTGAGGCGGTTGAGGTTGGTTATTGTTTACCCACTGTTGTGCATGGTTATATCCTCTGTTAAAGAATCTTTCACCTTGGTCCATATAGTGCCCTGCTTGGTTATAGTAGTCATTTGCTTTGTTATAGTAGTTTCCTGCTTGTCTTCCTACATTGTCCATCCATCCTTGAACTTTTCCTCTTGTTTCAGGATTTGGAATAAGATTTGCTGCATCTCGTGCTACTCCCAACCTTTCTGTACAGTTTGTATAATAGGTTGTGCTTTCTCTTTAAGTATACCTAATGTACTCAAAATCTTCCTTCCAATTCCAAATACACCTCTGGCTATTGTTCCCACTGCGGGTAAAAATCTGGATGCAACTCCTGCTAATGCGCCAAATAAACCCATTTCTTATGGGTTAAAAAATGACGAATCCAAACAAGGACCCCTATGTTTCTAAAGCGACAAAGAAAGCACTCATGATAAAAATCTTTAGTTCAACACCAAATGCTTGGTTTATGGATATCTTGGAAAACATTCCGAGGTATAGAGAAGATGGAACCATACTGGCTAATATTTGTCGGTCAAAACAAGATACTGTGAAGCCATACCATTATGGTCCAAAAATATTTTAGATGTGAAAACTGCTTTGACAATATTCGTTGACAAATACCATCCAACAAAACTGACATCTGACTGTGAAAGTTCTTTCAAATCAGACGATATTAAAAACTATCTGCGTTCAAAAAATGTAAACCAATATTTCATTGTCGACCAAAACCATTCTGCTCTTGGTGTCATTGACGGTTGTATAAAAATGTTAAGAGACTTAAACCAACCACAAGGTGGTGAAGCAAATGAAATGTCATATGACGACAAATATAGACACTTCTCCATGGCAAAGATGAGACAAGTTTTAAATATTTACAATAGCCGTAAACAAAAAGGTTTGGGAAACCACTCCCCGAAGAAATGAAAAACAACCCTGACTTAGAGAAAGACTATATATTTAATAATTTAGTCAAAAGAGACAAACAAGAAAGAATGCCGGGCTTCAAACTTCAGAAAGGTGACAAAGTAAAAATAGAAATACCTAAACGCGACCCATATGAAAATACTATTGACTATGACAACAATGGGAACCGACAGGTACTCACATTCGTGTTCGTAAAAATAGAAGAAAGTATACAAGAGAATATTATGAAGTTTTAGGCAAACATGGCAAAATGTACACACTGCAAGCAGAAGATAAACTACTATTGTCAGACCTCGTTTCAAACTTGTCAAAGTTCAAGGTGGTATACTTTCAAAGACAGTTCCTAACAAATATAAGACAACTCCTGACGAATATGCTAAAGAAGTTGAAAATGACGACTAAGCATTCTATACCATGCGTAAACTGTCATGTAAGGTGGCATGTAGTCTTTACTTTGTCCGTTGTTTGCGTATATCCTGAAACGCGATGTGTATGGTTTCCATCTCCCTGAGTGTCACCCAGAAACAATTATAGCAAACTGAACGTCGTCTTTAACATCATATCCTTTACCTTTTTTCATTGCTGACCAATCCCAAAATTTATGCTTATGCCAACCTGCTTGAGATGTACTTAAATCTATGTAGTGACTGTGCGCAGGTAAATTTTCACCTGAAATCGTTTTACTTCCACCTGTTTCCTTTGAAGAGTTTGCACAATACAAAAACCTGTCGACTATTTGAGTCCAAGTTCCAAAACCAAGTACTACTTCTGGTCTGGTAGAGTTCATTGACGTATAAATAGAGCCTATAGGATATAATGTTTGAAGTATTTCTGTCTTTAATGTTTGAAGCTCTGTTTTGTCTGCTTTCTTGTCATATAAATCTGAGCAGTGAATTTAATATTATGTTCATCCTTCATGACATAAACATCTTTACATCTAATGTTTCTCATCGTCGTTATGTCGTCATCCGATGTTAAACCTTGTGGAAAGTTAGGAGGTTTACAATATATTGCATCCCCACCAGTTTCTTCAACCGTTCCTTCAATACTTTCTATAGCAACAGTTGTAAAACTTGTATGTGTATGGTTCTTGTCTGCTTTCTTCTCTAACTCATCGTTAACATAAGTTTTATCTGCTTTAAGGTCTAAACATCCTGAAAACCCATCCTGTATCGGCTTTAACTTTAAAAGTCTTCGATGTCCATTCATGGTACCAGTCAACCCTTTCTTTCATTTCGTTATCTTTTTCATCCACATATTCCTTATCCGCTTTCTTCTCTAACTTACTAGCCACATATTCCTTATCTGCTTTCTTTTCAAGGCTAACGTTTAAGTCTGTTATTTCAGATATAGAATGTGTATGAGTCTTTTTAGAATATTCGTTTTCAGCTCTTGTCACTTCACTTGACATTTTATTGTCAACATATGTTTTGTCTGCTAGTTCAGGATGAGTATGTTCTTTCGTTGCATATGTTGCATCTGCTCTGTCATGTTCTTCTTGAACTTTTTCAATGACATATTCTTTGTCAGCTTTGTTGTCAACATCTGTTTTCAAAAGAAGTTCATTTATAGGTTTCTCGTTTAAAGTTCCTTTTGTTGGATTTATACAGACAGTATGGTTCTTATTGTCTTGAAACAGAAACTCATCTGTCATTGGGTTTAATGTCAGTTTTAAGTTTCCTTCTTTCAATGACTCAGATATCTTAGAATAGTTTGAAAAGTTTGTTGTGTTCTTATTTAGAGCTTGTATAATGAGTTGTCGGTTGTGTTGTATTTCTCTCATAGACGCTGTTTCATTTGACATTTTTATTCTAGATAAAATATGCTTCCAATAGAAAAAGAAAATTCAAGAGTTGCTACAACTAAACCATTAGATGAACTTTTTACTAATGTCGGTCAAAAGTTTGAGACAGAGACCGTAAAGCATGAAGGCTATCGTTTTGACTACCCATTAAGATGGCTAAGAGACCCATCTGTCACAAAAGCTATTGGCTTTCGTAGAATGAAGTTTGTGTCTGTAGAAGATAAAAGTTTTCCATTTATTGTAAAGTTTCATATAGATTATATATCTGAAGGGAAACGAAAAATGTGGGAAGAAATTGAGCTAATACAAGTTGACCTTTCATCTTCTCTACAGACTGCGTTAAAAAATATAGAAGATAAAATAAATTCATGTTATGCAAAATATGCTGATGAATATGCAAATACCGAGAGCACACTTTATGTGAGAATTGTATATGACAAACAAAATTCACAAGTGTCATTTCAAATCTACGAAGACAATCCAAAGAAAGACGAACAAATATATACAGAATTCACTGCAATGTCATGGTATTATTTGCAAAGAATGTTAAATCAGAAAGTCGAACTTCCTTTAGCAAATATTTACAGTCGATATGCAAGAGATGAACCATATTTATTTAAAGATGTTTTCGACCCAGCTGCTATTATTGTTCATGCTTCATTTTCTGGCGCCCAAAACTCTTTCTTATGCTTGGCAAATGACTTTTACGAAAAACCTACAAAGTTATACGAACCACCAAGTGGAAGATTTCAGACTTTCAAGTATGGTTTACTACAGATGGAAGAAAAAGAATAATTCCATTATACCATGCGTTTTACTTAGAACTTAGTTTCATATACAACTACTATCGAACGGTAAAAATATAATTTTTTAATACGGTTGAGGTGTTGGATTTGGTTGCAACTAGATGTGGTGCAGGTTCAGGCTGTTGTATAACAGGAGCTTGCTCTTCTGGTTCAGGGTCTTTAGGTATAATACCAACAAACTGACCTACTCTTTTACCAATATTTTTGACTCCGTTCCAAATTCCTCTTCCTACGGTTTTTATTCCATTCCATATACCTCTTCCAACTCTTCTGAAGAAGTTTCCAATACTACTGAAGAAACCCATTTTACTATATGTAAAAATCTAATGTCCGCCTAGTCTCTTACGTTTCCTGTTGAGTTCCATAGCATTCTTTAACTGGAGCTCATACATTCTGTTTCTCCTCTGGTAGAAAACATATTCTGGGTCAACTCCTGTGTTCGCGTCATCTGCATAAAGTTGTTTATATCCCACTTCAGGGTTTGTATAAAACTCTTTCCATCTCATATTTGCATACCATGGTGGCAAACCTAACGCAGCGTCATTTGACATGGCAGTTTGCATTTGTACATCTGTTGGCACTTGACCATAGTTTGCCATTGCAGTTTGTATTCTAACTTCATTTGGAATATTCTCTGGGTTTGGTTGTCCAGGTTGCTGTGCATTCGCTAAGTTCTGTGCGTCCATTTAATATTAGATAAAAATATCTCTTACGAGTACATATACTGAACATTTGCAGGCATTGGTTCATCTTCATATTCTCTGTACTTTTCTGCCACGTCAAATAAATAAATGACACAATGGAAAAAACCTAAAACAAGTAGTCCTATTTCAAACCACATTTACTTACTAATAAAATTTCTTTATTGTGACACTTTCTCCAGTTTATAGGACCTCTCTCATATTCTATCTTGTCATATATAAACTCATAGTCATGTATGTCCTCTAACCATCTCATAACGGTTTCCAAACCACTTTTATCGGATGTAAAGTAAAAGCATGGATGGTTATGTAAAACGTCTAAAGTTTCTAAAGAGTCTCTCAAAGTCCAGTCTACTTGGTATTGAAAATCCCATGTGTTATAGAACGGTGAGTCTACTATAAAGAAAACATTTTCCTTGTCTTTATATTTTTCATACAAATCTGTCCAATGACATCTCACAAACTCTATACCCTCAATATATTTTTCTATGTCCTCTTTGAAAACATTTGTATAGTTAAGATATAAAACTTTTGACATAAGTGTTTCAATGTCATGAACTCTTATAGCACCACTATATAATAGTCTAGCAGATATACTATCCCAGTCTATATATTCTGCTTTTTTCAAAACCTCTCTCACAATATTTTTGTTATCTAATGGTATACGTTCCATCTTACCTATAGGTATCTTTTCTTTTAACTCTTTCAATATTTTGTTTGTGTCTGGAATATGTTTGAGACGGTCCATATAGTTGTCGAAGTCATTGCATATAATCTTTGAGTCTGGGAATATTGTATGGCACAAATGGGATATATAGAAACTTCCACCGAACAAATCTACAAATGTTAGACCATTCGGTAGTTTCTTAAGTTCTCTCAATATAATATCTTTACATCTACTCTTATTTCCAAAGAACGGTAACGGAGGTTTTGTAAAAGTCATTTATATATAATAATAAAAATGTTTTTACCCGAAAAGTGACAGAAAAGTGACAAAACATTTACGAAGAAATCTTGACAAATTCAAGAGGGTAGAAAAGAGGTTAGAAAAGAGGTTATATCTAACCTTCTACCCTAAACATTATTTTTGTCTGATTTTACGAAGAAGTCTTGACAAAACATGAAAACATATATAATTTGTGAAAAGCTCCTGGAAGACCTCCGAATAAAAACTTCATTTATGTGGGCTAGAAGGCACGAAGTGCCTGGAAGCCCCACTACCTTTTTTTTTTTTTTTTTTTTTTTTTTTAGAACCTATGGATATGCTTGATATACTTGTGTTGTTCTTAACTATTCTCAATTTAGCGATCAAGTGGTTAGAGTTTTTGGGAAAAAATTGCAATTGAGAAGTAATTGGCCGAACATAGTTTTATGATCATTCTATCCTACTCAAGGAGACTAATACAATAAATTATTCCGTAAAAAGATTTAAATAAAATAAGAGATTAAATTACCACGAAAATTGTGGTTGAATAAACAAAACATTAAAAAGGTTTTTATATAAATGGTTGTTGACATGTTATGACAATGTGTATTAAAAAGAAAATTAAAAAAAAATATAAATTTTTTTAAATTTAGAAGACTGAATCATTCTTAAGCATTCCTGGGTTCTGGAGGATGCCTAAGAGATCGTTTTCTTCGAATTTATACCTTATCTCACCGATCTGTAAGATATAAAATGAAATTTTTGTTATAGCGTATGGATTAGCCAAAATTACAGAGTTAGCGATGTTTCTGTTCTTTAAGTAGACCGTTGTAGCGAAAGGAAGAATGAACGGAAGAATTCCTATCTCGAGTAATTTTGGAATTACGTCCAACAGCTTCTTTGTTGAGTTGTCCGTCAACTTTCCCTTCCTTTCCTCGATGACTCTCTTGAATTCCGGTAAGAAAGGATTGTCAAGAAGGGTCTGTGAAGAGCAAATTTGCTGGAAAAGGTCCCAGAGGTAGTCTGACTTGGCCATTGTTCCATCTGTCTGCATGAGAACAGCTTGGAAGGTAAGTCTGACTGGATCGAGGATCTTTGGAACAAATCTCTTATCAATACGCTCATCATTGCACATAAGTTCATTGCGAGCGGCTGTAATGTAGTCCTTGAGGGCTCCATGTACTCTCTTGGTGAACTGTAATGGTGCAACTGGATGATATTCTGGAATTTGATTCAAATTCAGATTTCCTTCGATGTTGCATGATTCTACCTGTTCCAAAACAACGCATGCCCTGAATATATCATCTGTGTTCATAAGAAGAGAGTCCTCATAGAAAAGGGAGGCCTTCAATTTCGATTGTTCGCCAATGAAGCGAATTAAAGGCGCGTAGAAGCAATTTCGGAGCATGTGGAGTGTAACGATCGAAGCAAGTCTCAATTCGCTCTTCTCGTTAAGCGTAGGAAGGAGATGAGAAGCGACATAATTAACTTGATCGGAAAGAATGGAAAGATGTGGGTGTACGAGAACGGCGTTACTAATAATCTTGGCAACACGGCTGAATAACTTGGCGTAAGGTACTCTAAGGCCATTTAATAAGATTAATGCGGAATATTTGATGGTATTCGTAGCTTCTTTGGTATTTAAGAAGATGTAGTTGGATGAGGAACGTTTCTCGATGACGTTGCTTGAGCACGTGATAAGTTCGTTGATGATATCTCCTTCATCTGCTTGTGGAGGCTTTGCTGGAAGGCGGAGGAATGGAATGTTCAAGCACTTCTGCATATCATCCAATGAGAAGGTTGTATCTTCGTTAATAATGTCGCTGTAGAGCTCATCAAGAGATTGATCGAAAATTCCAGCAATTCCGGAAGTGTTCGGGCGGAAAATAATTTGCTTTGGCTCGATCTTCTTTTCATCGACAAGTTTGATGAGGTCTGAGAATGGTGTAGACTTTGCTTCGATATTTGAAGTGACAATGTTTGCATTTTGAGCAAAATCTTTGATTGATCCCAAAAATCCACCTGCCTTAAATCCAGAAGATTGTGGCTTGTATTCTTCTTCGCGTTTCTTCATTCTTTCTTCAACTTCTAATCTAAGTTGACGAGAGTTTGAAGAAGAAGCAAGTCTGTTGATTTCGAGATTGCCCATTGAGGCAAGATTAATTGTATCAAGCGATACAGTCTTGTTTTCGCCACACATTGTGGATAAATCGAGTGATGATGCTTCATTTCCCTTTTTCTCAACGGCGACTGATATTTCTGCATCTCCTGCTGTTACTGTAGAATGTGTTGTTGATTTTGGTGTGATTCTCTTACGGAGTTTTGGTCCAGATTCGCTGCCAGTTCCAGTTGGAGATTGTGGCTGTTCTGGTTGTGCAGGTTCTGGCTGCGCTGGTGCGGGTGTTTCTTGGGCAGCAAGTTGAGCTGCTGGTTGTATTCTTTTACGGAGTTTTGGAGCCTGTGACATTAATTTTATTCAGAAAGGTGACATGATATTTGACATTCAAATTTATTCAAAGTAAATCACATCAAGCCTTGCACTCATTGAAACAATCTCTTTCGTAATTTCCTTGTTTATCACTATTGATTGGAGGTATTTTGATGAAGAAATTATTAAATTTTTCATAAGATCAAACTCAAAAGGGCTAATGTTTACATCAGCTTCTACAAGAGCACTTTATAGCTGGAAGGATCGTTGATAATTCAAAGCAGCTACTATCTAATTCAATGATTCATATATCTATTATTTTGAATACTTAGTTTTGCATTAGATACGAAATAATTGTGCACAGTAGTTCGTTGATTAGATTCCATTTTAAGAAACTAAAGATATAAATTGAGATTGTAATGAACAATACATAGAACGGATGTATTATTCAGAGAAAATGTATTTTAAGAGACAAATATATTAAAAAGATCAAATATGGCCATAATGTTCTGTTTGAAAAAATTAAAAAAAAATATTTTGAAAGATACGATCGATATGTAAAATAATAAATATAAGATTATTTTATTCAGTTGGTCTCTGGTATTTTTGCTTTCCAGTATCCCATGGAACGTATTTATACTTGATCATATGCATAATTCTCTTTCTGAAGACAAAAACTGAAACAACAATGAAATAAACAAAGAGTAATGGAGCGTAAACTGGTAAATCAAATGGCATTAATGAGAAGAAGCAAGCTAAAACAGATGCAGGCATGCAGCAGCACCAAAACTGGAATTCGGGTAATCTTCTAACGAATGGTTTGTAATCTCCATCCTTTGCTGATGGTAAAACTTCTTCACCATATAATTCTGGATCACGTTTTGGAGAAATGAATTCAACTACACAGCTGAGTAAATATAATCCAATAATATATACGATATAGTAATAAGCGTGCCATGTAAATACTCTGAGGAGGAAAAGAAACATCATAAATCCAAATGCGCACCATCTTTGCCATAAATAAGGCTTGATTTGATATAAAAGGCTTTCGAAGCGCATGAGAGCTTCCTGTTTATCAATAACGATCTTATCTGTAAATGTGATTTCTGTTTTATCCATTTATTATTTATTGCAAAAGTGACAAAATTTTTGTCAAATTCTGTTCGATCAAGGAACTAAACAAATTTGAGATAGGTTGTAAGATGTTGTATGTATTGTGCATCCCATTCATTTGAAATATTTCTTTCTAATGCATCGAAAATGCAGTTCTAACTTTCAATTTTTTTTCAAAATTTCATCAAGATTTTAGACAATCCTCTAATTTACGATCTAAACCTATGAGTTATGGCAATTAATCCATACAAATCTTTGAAAAAGAGTATAAAATAATCAAATTTTAATGAATAGCTATATTGGAAGTAATTTCATGTCAGTTGCATATGTTTCGTTGATTGTTGAACAACCTATCATTAAGAGTTGTCATATTTCATAGTTTATTAAATCATATTGATCTGGCATGATGTAGTTCATGATAGAACCTTCTTCATTCAGAGCTTTGAAACAGAAATACTATGTGACTCATAAAATTCAAAATAGTTTTATAAATTCAGTGTTTAAGTTAACTTATTAAAAAGTTATCTGTCAACTGGGAACAATGCGAATGTCGCTTCACCACATTGATTGCCCTTGTCCTTAATCATGCGGATGTAGCCTTTTTCGCCCCAAGATGCTCCCCAAGAGTTACGAACGATCCAATAGTTTGCGTTATTCTCTGTACCAAAACCAACGCATCCAACGCCATGATCAAGAAGGGATGATGAGCAGGATGGTTCATCATAGATTCCTGATGAATAAAATTGGAATGACCATGGTGAAGCATCAATAGCAATTGAAGCAGGACCTAATGTAGAAACCTTTATGGCAAGATCTGTTTCACTACCTTCTTCACAAAAGAGGTAACTATTGATATTTGAAACACCTTTCTTAATATCGAATTTGCATGATTCTTGTGTTGCAGAATATGGATAATCATCTTCCAACATGAACTTTCCATTCTGGTGCTTAATAACATAATCATATGCCATATCCATCATGCCACCTTCGCAACCAGAACATGAATCAACGCAATTGACAAGATTTTGTTCTGAAAGAGATTGGAGTTGACCAAATGTAATTGCGTATTGAGATTCTTGGGCCTGGATAGCTGAGAATGCCCAGCAGGAGCCGCATTGAGCCTGATCCTTAACTGGATTAACTACACCCTTTTGACGCCAGTCACAAGAATTGTTTGGAACGCCGTTGGATTTAACAGCTTTAACTTGAGTCTTACTCATATGAAATCCGAGCATTGAGCGATATTCAGCTGGAGAAAGATGAGCGAGTTTGTTGAGAGCGACTGTAAAGCCAGCATTTGCACGGTTATGTTCTTGGACAAGGCGCTTATTTGTAAGCCAAATTCCAAGGCGTTGATGATATTCCTCGCCTGTGAACATATTACCTGTTTCACGCATCCAACTAATGAATGCTTTTTGCTCATGTAGTTGCGCTTGCATAAGTAAAAATGAAGTTAATTTCTATCCACACTTGGATTATTTCAAAATATTGAGAGAGCAGTTTATAATTTGAATATATCACATACTATTTCTTGTATTTTCCAGGATTCAGATTATGCATCTATATTGGTTTTCTTGTCAAAAATGTACTTGTTAACAGTATTTAATTTTTTCAGAGAGCAGTTAAAGTTTGAATTAAAAATATTCAGCTGATCTGATCAAATAAAAAGTCATTTAATTGCATTAGAAATATCCGCATAGTGCAAAAATGAATGTTTGTAATAAACTAACGACGTGAAAACATTAGGATTCACAAACGAGGAAATAAAGGATATATTATTTAAGAAACTAATGATTATTTGAATTTATGAAATCAATTATTTGATTCATTCTTTCTTCAATCTCTTCTATTCTTTTTGTTAAATCATCAATTTTCATTAATGAGGTGATTTTAAAAAGATTGCACAAAAAATGAAAGGTGTTAGTTTACGACAAAATAAACAATTAACACCTAAAAAATATTTGGATATAATAAATGATAAATTGATATTTGATGGTCAGAATATTAATTTACAACTTAAAAATGGGTCAATGACTCGCTTAACAATTGGTAAGACTGCATTAACAGGAGCACACACTAAGGCTGTATGTTGTGAAAATGGATGTTGTATGCCATTTATTTAATAAAATACCACAGAAGAGACAAAAGGAACCGTTAATGATGGTTTTGATACTATGATTCAAAGAGGTGGGCACCCTTAAAACATTGATTTTATTTTTATATAAATGGATAACACAGATTTAAAAATTTTAATTGATGATTTAGTACTTAATCAAAATTTTCTTAGTTATTATGAATTAAAATCATATCTCCAAAAATATAATAATAATATAACGGGTGATGATATGGAATATTATTATCCATATTATAAAAATGAAATTTTGAAATATCATAATAAAATAATTTCTGAAATTAAAGACAAAATTAAAAATAATGAATATACAAAGGGAAAAACTAAATCACAACTTAAACAGTTGAAAGATTTCAAAAATAAAGTATTAACAGAAGAAGATATTGATGAATTATATAATTTATATAATCATGAGCCGCAAAAAACAAAGGAACAAAAACAAAAGATGCAAAACACCCAGGTCCTTCAGACCATAAATGAAGCACAAGCTTTAATTTATGATTCATTAGTTAAACCATATTCAGCCCGACTTTTAAATGAAGATCAACTTTTGGAATTCATCCTTCAACATAAACTCGAAGCGGGAAAGTATATCAAACCTTTATATACAGCATATTTAAAACAAATGAATAGAATACATCCAGAATTAATGAAGGAAGGAATGAAATCCAAAATCAAAGCAGATAAAATTAAACCACTTGCAACACCAAAACTCCAACGACAGTACTCCAACGACAGTACCGCCTCCTCCTTCAGTTAATCCTTCATCATTCACTTTATTATATCCATTTCAAACATTAAAGAAGCAAAAAGATTTTAAAAAGGATTTCAAGATATTAAATAAACCAATTGACCCAAAAATTCAACCGTTAAAGGAAAAATTTAGTCGCCTTCATTTGCTCCATATCCATATTCATACGAAATAGATCATTTAGAATATTCAAAAGGAAACGTTACTTATTTATTTGCCATTAACATTAACACTAGATATTTATATTGCATTCCAGTGAAAGGGAAAACAGAACAGGAAACAAGAAGAGCTATACAATACTTACTAGATCATGAAAGAGTAGATAATATCAGGGGTGATGGTGATAAAGGATTTCAGGCAACTATGACTCATTATTTCCCACAAATTAATTTTTTCTTCTCATCCTCTCCATATACGTTTCATAATAAAATAGTTGATGCGGTAATGAGAACTCTTAGAGATGCGTTAGGGGTTAACGGTCAGATATACTGGGATGGAAATCATGACTCCATCATACAACAGTTAGTATATTATTACAATAATACATGGCATAGAACTATAAACATGAAACCAGTGGAAATGAAAAATGATATTTCAAAAGAATGGGAATATATTAGAAAGCAAATGGAAAGGTTAAATGATGTTAAACGTGAACAAATTAATTCGGGGCTCATGAATTTTAAACAAGGGGATAAAGTTTTGATTCATCTCGATTATGGAAAAACTGATAAATCAATGACAAAAAGAAGACGAAGATTTGACACAATAGCTGAATTTGTTAGATATATTAACGGCAATGCATTAGTTGAAGTTGACAATAAATTAATAGAAATTCCGATTTATTTTATTACTCCATTATATTTAAATAATATTTAATTTTTTTATTTCGTAAGAAATGAGTGACAACGAAGCATCCAAGAGTCCAGACGATGAATATAAAAAGAAACTAAACAGAATTAAATCAAAAATATGCTATTACAAAAAGAAGCCACAATGCGGTGGGGCTGATGCCCATAAAACTAATGGAACTGAAAACGATGAAGAAATAATTGAAAAGTTAGAAACTTACCGTTCAATCCTTAAACTGAGTGAAGCAAAAATAAAAGAATTTAATAGAATAAATAAATTGATTGGAAGAGATGAATTTAATAAAGATGAATTTTTAAACTCAATCCAAATTTAATTTTTATTCCTCTTTGACAACATCTCTCTTTCCATCATTACTGCATAACCGCATTTTCTCAGTTTTAGTGGTTTGTTATTTTTAGCAAGTTCTCGCATCATTTTTATTGTTTCCTCCCTTGTCATGATTCGTGGTAAATTTTGAGCTTGTGGGGTATCCATTTATGATAAAAATAAAAATTTGTTATCAGTTATTTTATCGTTAATGGTTTCAGGTTATTCAATAATTAATTATTTTTGAATAACTGAAGGAGTCACCAGGTCACCAGGTTAACTAACTTCTCTGAAAAAATGAGACAACATGACATTTTGACAACAACACAGGAGGAAGGCAGTTATGAATTATTTTTGAATAACTGAAGGTGTCACTATGTCACCATGTCACCAGGTTATTTAACTTCTCTGAAAAAATGAGACAACATGACATTTTGACAACAACACAGGAGGAAGGCAGTTATGAATTATTTTTGAATAACTGAAGGTGTCACTATGTCACCATGTCACCAGGTTATTTAACTTCTCTGAAAAAATGAGACAACATGACATTTTGACAACAACACAGGAGGAGAGCAGTTAGAATTATTTTTTGAATAACTGAAGGTGTCACTATGTCACCATGTCACCAGGTTATTTAACTTCTCTGAAAAAATGAGACAACATGACATTTAGACAACAGTCCCGGAAATGATTTGTCATGACTTCTTCGTATATGTTTTGTCATGATTTCTTCATCGTAATGAGTGTAAATGACCCAAAATATATTTTAGGGTAGAAGGGTAGATCTAACCTCATTTCTAACCTATTGCGATTTTCATACGGAATCTCTTCTCTCGGTTTTCCGAGGGAAGCAATCATATGAGGAAATTCTTCTAAAAGTTCTTTTGTCTGTTGGTTTTCAAACAATGATATGCTTGCTTTGTAGAACGAAGAGCATTCATTATATTGCATTTGGTATATTATCTTTGCCGAACGAATGAGACGTAACTGTTTGTTATACTGTATGTACTCGTATTCTTCATTAATGGCTCATGAACGATAGAGTTGTGTTTTCTCTGATGTTGACATTACTGTCATTTCATACAAAATAAAAATAATTTTAAAACTAACGTTATTTTCTGACTTTCACAAAAGACCAAAAATAAACGCTTTACATGTATTTTTCAGCAACTTCGTCAAATAATTTTATAGCTTTATCTATCTCATCTACTTCAAACGTTTCTTTACTTCGTGGGAGCACCATACATTTTCTCAAAAACTTCAAGCAGTTCTGTTCAGCAGCTCTCATATCATTAACGAACACAACCTTGACTCTATTGACTGTACTGTCATATCTTTGAGTTATATTATATGTTCTTCCTATCTTATATCTCTTTGTATTGAAGTCCTTCGGTTTCTGAACGATGTAAAGTAAGCCTTCACTGCAACGTTCCGTATCGAATGAACCATAAGTTATGAAGTTATATCCAACAACTGGGTCTAACCATAACAAAACTATTGGTATAAGACTTTTGTCTATAAGATATGCTCTTGTTCCATGAAATGCTACTGATATCATAAGCTCAGGATTTCTTGTCAAAATTTTCTGAGTAGAAGCAATTCTAACCCAGTCCTTTGTTTTCTTTCCAGATGGAGATATAATGTCTGACAAAGAATATTTGTTGTATTTCTTTGAGTATCTTACGTTTAAATCACCTATTCTAACCACTTTAGTGTCATTGTCTATCTTTCTAACTGTTTCAAACTCAATGTTTGTCATTTCTGTTCTTACATACAAAATAAAAAATTTTCTTAGAAAAAATTAGCGTTATTTTTCTAACTAATGAAATTCATTATTTTTGGTCATTTTTCAGACAAAAATAATGTTTAGGGTAGAAGGGTAGATCTAACCTCATTTCTAACCTCAAGATTTACAAACGTTTAACGTGATATACGTTATGAATTCGTGAAATTCTAAACAATTTCGTAGCTTCTATTTCTTCTGTCAGTATGTCAAAAGTTTTAACAATGTCGAAAGTTTCTTTATACTTCTTCTTGACATCAGATAAAAGGAAATCATCAGCTGTGGGATAGTTTTTGTTCAGAAATGCTAACATGTCTATTTTATCTTCTGCTGGCTTTTCTGCTTCTTTCTTTAAGTCTGCGTAATCGTTTCTCATACGTTCTATCTCTTTGACGGAGTAGTTATATTTCCTCATTGCTGCTTTACATTTTGAACATTGTGGATTCATTTTTGCGTTATACATTGAAACATTACCAGCTAAAATAACTAAGGCGTCAATGGTTTTCTTTAACTCAAAAGTTGTTGGTTTTATTTGTCCATTCCATACTTTGCCTCTTCTGTCTTTATCTCTTAGCTGCCATACACATTCAGCAACTAATGAAACAAAGTTATCGTAAGTCTTAAACTCCTCAGATTTATATATGTCAGAAATGTTTTTATAAACCATGTCGCAATCTTTGTTCATAACTTTATGGTTGCAATGAAAACCAAGGAATTCATAGTTTACTTTACGTATGAACTTCTTTATTTCTACTGAATCGGTTGGTTTCACTTCTATTTCATCGAATTCAGGAATAGTTAGTTTTTGCTGCTGAATTTCAGGCAATTTGGGTAAATGGTCTATGATATCTTGCATTTCATATAGCTCCTCTCCATTTGTTTCATCTTTCGCACTACAGTCTAGATTACTTGTTAAAAGTTCTTGCTTTATTCTTTGTATTTCTGTTTCAAAAGTATATGAAGAAGGAATAAAGCTTTTCATCTCTACTAACATTGACGTAGGATTCATGATTAATGAATTTGGTGCCGTAGTTGTGGACAGAGTCTCGCCGTTCGTGGCTTGAATTGTTGTTGTGCCGATTGTTGAAATCATATCTTTTATACAAAATAAAAAAATAAAAATAAAACTAACTTTATTTCTTCTGTCTTAAGGAAATTCATGAAAATTCATGAGGGTAGAAATGAGGGTAGATATCAGGTTAGATCTAACCATCTACCCTAAACATTATTTTTGCTGAATTCAGCAACAAAATGAACGAGGTCAGGATGTATGTAAATACCTTTGAATTCATTTATAACACCCTTAGTAAGCTCATAAAATGCTTGTTTTGAGGTGGAGCCAAAAGTGGCTCGACTGTATTCTTTCAACCAAAACTCAAGAATTTCCTGCATGAATTTTGTATAAAAAAACAACAGTCCGAATTCAGACGGTTGCTATATTCTTCACAAAATGTCTTATAATACTCTTCCCAGGACTTATTTTCCAACAACTTTCTAAAGTCTTTCCTAAACTGACTGACTGACTGACGGCACAAAGTGGCTTAACGAAAACATTAATATATAAAATTCATGAGGTTAGAAATGAGGTTAGAAATGAGGTTAGAAATGAGGTTAGATCTACCCTTCTACCCTAAAATATATTTTGGGTCATTTACGTTCATGTTTCGATGAAGTCTTGACAAAACATTAACGTAAACATTTATTTCCAGGACTGTTGTCTAAATGTCATGTTGTCTCATTTTTTCAGAGAAGTTAAATAACCTGGTGACCTGGTGACCTGGTGACACCTTCAGTTCTTCAAAAATAATTAATTATTGAATAACCTAAAAACCATGAGACTTTGTCTCCGGACTCTTTGAGTCACTTAACGTAAACATTTATTTCTGCAGTTCATCCATTACTTCATTACCTAATTAATTACAGACATAAAATATATTTAGTTCATTCGGTAAGCCTAAACCCTTTGGGTCAAGTGTGTTTATTGAACTCTATACCATGCGAATACAGTCACAAATGGTGGCATGTAATCTTTACCCGAGCCTGTTGGATTTGTTGTGAAAGTGTGTGAATGATTTCCTGCGGTTCCACAGAAAATACCTGTGCTTGAATCTACTGGGTCAGTTGTGATATCATATCTATTCATTCCCCATCTATCCGAACCCGCTGCAAGATTTATATAACCTCTTTTTGTTATTGAATGTGAATGATTACCTGTTGTGTTTGTAGTTCCTGTATGAGTGTGCGGTGGAAGGTTTGCTTCTTTAATTTTCTTCGAACCTCCTGTTTGCTTTGAATATCTAGCACAGTATAAGAATTTATCTACAATCTGCTTCCACGTACCAAAACCTAAAACTGTTGATGGATTTGTTGAGTTCATTGACGTATAAATAGAACCAACAGGATATAATGTTTGAAGTATTTCAGTCTTTAATGTTTGAAGCTCTGTTTTGTCTGCTTTCTTATCATATAAATCTTGAGCAGTGAATTTAACTTTATTTTCATCATCCATGACATAAACATTTCTACATTTAATGTATTTCATCGTTGTTATGTTTTCATTCGATGTTAAACCTTGTGGAAAGTTAGGAGGATTATAATATAATGCATCCCCATCAGTTCCGTCCACCGTTCCTTCAATACTTTCTATAGCAACAGTTGAGAAGAAGTTATGTGTATGGTTCTTATCTGCTTTAAGATCTAAACATCCTGAAACCCATTCTGTATCGGCTTTAACTTTAAAAGTCTCCGATGTCCATTCATGATACCATTCAACCTTTTCTTTAATTTCATTATCTTTTTCATCAACATAAACCAAATTTGCCTTCTTATTTAACTCACTATCCACATATTCCTTATCCACCTTCTTCATTATGTCATTTAGGAAACCTTCTATGAATTCCTCATTTAAATTAAATCTTCCAATCTTCAAAACTTTAGGAAATGCATTTAATGCGTAATATCTCTGTTCTTCTGGTGGAATTGATGTTATATCATCCGTTATACCTTTAATTTTTGAATTCATAAATAAAATTTCTTTTATATTTGATATCACTGCACCACCTTTGCAAACGAATTCGAAATGTTCATTTTTCAATATTATCTCCAAATCTCCATATTTCAACCTTTGCGTTTGTTCTGCCGTCTTTGAATTATATGCATATATGGCGTATGTAATGGTCTGAGGGACCTGGGCGTTTTGTGCCTTAAGTTGTTGTGGTTGCTGTTGTTTAATCATTTATTATGATTTAAAAATAAATATTTAATCCGTTATCTCATCAGCTATTTTTTCTATTTGAAATTGCCATAATATTTCATTCATGAATTCTAAATCACAATCAAATAGGTCAGTTATTCTAAATTTAATATTTGATAAATCTTTTGAATGAAGAATAAATGAATTCCCGGATAATTGAAACGGATATGATAAAGAAAATGTGTTTAAGTTGATGGATAAAATGTTTTGTATTGATGGGTAAGAGTTAGGGTCTAATGTTTGATGTGAAAATCTCATTGGGGTATTAACTTTATCACATTTGATTAAAATGAAATTGGAACCAGTGTCAGAATACAAAACATCCCAACATCTTTTTCAAAATTTAATATCCCAACAATGAACGAAGATGAGGAGTACAAAATTTAATTTTCAGCGGAAATTTAATAAGGTTATTTATTTCATCAAGTTCAAAAAGTTTATCAGGTTTTGATTTAAAATTTTCTTCATACCATACGATAAATGATTCATTTAAATAACTTAAAATCATGTTAATATCCCATTTCGTTATCACATTATTTATATACATATCATACGTTTTTTCATGGTCATCTTTAATAAATGATATATAATCTGAAGGGTCTAAAAGAATGGGATTAAATTTACCACTCACAGAAATGAGAGTAACATTATAAATTCCGCTAACTGTTAAATTTAATTCACAACATTATTCGAAATAATATTGATAATTGACATTTTTATTACGATTAAAAATATGGTAAAGCGTTATTTTCCAGTGATAAATAAAACTAGAATAAGATTACCTCAAGAATTCATAAATTCAACGAATAAGAAATTCATTCATGTTATAAATTTTAGTGTTTTCAGAAAATATGAGTCAATGTCATATTCATCAACAGGTTATATTTCACTTCATTCAAATTTAGTTCAATCAAACCCATATAATGACCATTTCATAAGATTTTCAGATGGTATTAAAAATGTAATTGATAGATTAAATATGAACAGATTGACAATATCGAATTTTTGGAATTTGGTTTAAATATCCTGATGGAAAAAGATTGAAGTTAAAGATAAAGCAGATACTATAACAAAAACAATTACAATGACCGATCCGGATAGTGGGGAACAAAAAGAAATAAAACAAACGATAGAAACTGGTGAAAGGTCAATTATTATTGATTATGATTCAAAGGATTATTATTCGATAATGTTAATGCTTGAATATTAAATAGTCTTAACAAAGAATTTTTCAAGTGATATTTTATATTCATCAACTATTTTATTATAAATATCATTATATGTTAAATGAAGTTCAGTTGTTGTTCCGTTCTTTGATATCTTAATTGTGCTAATATCCTTTATAGGATTTATTTTTGATTGTTCCGCAGCATGAAACCTCATCATCTATGAAAAATTGAATCTTAACGTCTGAATCTTGAACATCACAAAGAATGGCGATAATGTGAATTAATGATTCATAAGGTAAAATAACTAAACCGGATTGATCAATTAAATTTATTATTGAATCATAATTATTAATTATTATATCACGGTAAATTTTCATTAATTCAGAATTAATGTCTATTTTATATGGGTTCTCGATGTTTGATGAAAGAGGTGGGGGGTATGTTGGATAAGTAGGAATTTCAACAGGTTCTTTACCAGGTTCAGATAAAATGATTGGGTCTCCATTCTCATGGTTTTCTTCATTCTCCTCATTCTTCGGTAAGTCACGAGTTAATAAATTTGGTTGAGTTGCTGACCTTGTTAATTCAGGGCTAACATTAACTTTAACATTTTGAATAATTCGTGATTTATCATCATTTACGTTATAACCAACCGTAATCTCTGTTTTTGTTAGTGTTCTTTTGACTAGTGAAACGTCTTCTCATTTAATCGAATAAAAAAATATTTTAAACTTTTATTTTGCTGGAACTTTTGAATCTATTATTCCCTGTATTTGTTCATGAAGTTGATTTTTAGCATTTTCATCGAAATTAATAGACCGAATATATTCATTAATTGCATTCTTATAATCATCTGATTTCTCAAATTTTCTTTTATCTGATTCCTTAACTAAATCATAAGTTAAACCACGTTGCTGATATAATGGTTTCTTAATTAAATCTTTGAATGCTTGAGATAAAGCACCTGATGCAATTCTTGCTACTATAATTGGTTGGAATTGCTGTTTAAGTTCATCTTTAACATTTGCGAAAACTGGATCGAATAAAGCAACTTTAAAGAATTTCTTAGCTGAAATTTCAGGTCTAATATTTGTATATTGACCATCAAACTGGTTAGAATATCGTGGTAATCCATCCGGTCCCTCTTGAATAGCACTTAATTCTTCATTGAAATAAGAATATGGATTATGACGGTATGAATTAATTGGACCATTTTCACCTTCTCCAATGTATTGTTTAACAGCTTTTCCATTTTCATCAAATTGCATAGGATAACGTTCATTATATGCTTTACGTTTAGGATAATCAGATATAGTTAATTTATAACCATTTATGACTTTAATATTTCCTTGACCATCAGTAACGAAAACTTCATTTATACCATCAGGTTTTCCATTTGGACCTGTAATGTCTGCTTCGTGTGCTTCCCAATTTGGACCATGACGTTTGGCATATGCTTGAGCTTCTGGTAATGTTAAAACGTTTCTCATTTGTTTAACATCTTTTTGAAGACCAGCAACAATATGAACTAATTCTTTCATTCCATCAGGAACTTTCATAGTTCTATTATATGTACCCTTTTTGTTTGTTCCTTGTTTTAATGGAACCTGTAGAAGATTTACCATTTCTGTCATGTTTAATTATAAATAAAAAATAAAAATTAATTATAAAAAGTTAATCAAATTTAACACTTCCTTTATTTAAATCAACTATTATTTTTCCATGTTCACCTAATTGCTGATATTGTGTGTAAAGTTCATTAATGCTCATTGGTAAATTCACTTGATAAAGCATAACGTTCAACTGTTGACGACTAAACCCACTGAAAATGAAAAGTGTTGATAGATTTGATTTAATGTTTGTGCTTAATGCTTTGAAGTATTGAACAGCCATGAAGAATGAACACTGAATGTGTCGGCATTGAGTTAATAACTGATTAAATATGATTTCTCATTTGTTATTAGTTTTGATTTCACGCATCATCTAGAAAAATGAGTGAATGCAAAAATTCTCTATCAAAATTTGAAATAGAAAGTGTTTCAAATAATTCATCCCGTTGTTTATCAATAATTTTATCCTCTAATCCTTGCTTCTTGATTGTATTATATAATTCTTTATACATTAAAAAGTTTTTTAAATAATCTTCTGCTTCTTCTTGTGATAAATAAATAATTGGAATTTTGATTAAATGCTTTAAAGATTCAAATGTATCATCTGAAGGTGAACCTGAACGGTTGATATAATTAACACATGTGAATAGGGGGAAGTGTTAGCAATAATGATAATTTGTTTTAATATCGTTAATGTTTTACCTTTATTTTGTTTACCAATTGCTGCAGTGATTGAATTTAAGTAACATTCAGAATATGGAATTTTCATTAATTTTTCCTTAGATAGAGCATTTCTATTATCACTCAATGCTTCATTAATCATATCGTCTACGTATGTATTATATACTCCTGCTAATTCTTCATAAGGGGTGGATGAATTTAAATCCATTTAATCAAAAATAAATTTATAATTTTAAACATTTCTATTCATCAATATTTCATCATATGAACTTCTATACTGTGGTGGTGTACCTGTTGGATGATATTTCAAACCTTCGTCCGGTGTCCATGTCCAATATGTAGTCCTAGTAAACCAAACCTGAGGAGGATTTGTCACCTTTGAACAGTAAGTGTCATTTTCACCCTGAATGATTGGATAAGCTTTCACTTGTACTGTAACTTGTGAGTTGAAAGTTTCTAATCCATCAAAGAATATACCCGCTCCATCACGTTGAACTGGAATAGTGCATAAGAATGAAGTTTGGTCTTTCCATGTTCTAGCTAATGGTGTGCCATTATCATCATTCAGTGGTCTAGTTAATGAGTCCTCGTATTTTCTGTGCATTCATTCACTCCATCTAAATCAGAAGCTTGAAGCATACGTGTAAAGAATATGTCGCCCACTGTGGTCATCGCTTGATCGGGGAAGTTTCTGGAATCTATAGTGACCTGAAGACCTCGAAGCATTGGATTTTCTAAAACCGTTCTTTGCATTGCATTCTTCGGAAATGTTAACACAACATCTGTAACATTATGAAGAGCGTATGAGAAATCTGAGCTAATACCTTCAGGAGTGATGCAACCTCCATTTAGTGAACGAACGTCAATATGTTGAGCTGGAATCATGAATGGATCTTCCTTACTGAATAAACGTGGTATTGCTTTAACTGATTCTTCAATTAAACCGTATCCTGGTGTAATGCATTTATCCTCTAAAACTTCCATCTTTGTGCATGAAATAATAACGTTATCAACTGTTGCGTCAGCAGATGTAGCGGCTAAGCTTGTAATTAATTTGGTAGGAAGTCCGATTTGTTGGAATTTGCGATCATATTTAAAACATGATTCATAATCTTTTCATAATTTTCATCAGTTATCTTTCATAAACGTAATTTTGTAAATCAGCAACTCTTAACGGGTCAACCTGACAAAATAAAAGTATCCCTGAAAACATAATATTTAAGAATGATATCACAAATGATTTAGGATAATCATCGAACGCCTGAAATGCTAAAAATCATTTACCGGAATAATCATATCAAAAGTGATATCAACTTCTTCATTTGCGTTTTGAAAACTTCTGAAGGGTCAATATATTTACCACATACTGAGTTATCATTTTTTGAACATTATTATATAACGAATGAACAAACTTTTTAACTTTCCTTTCTGATTTTGGTTTATATGTTGCAAATGCGAAAGATTCACGGGCGCAATCCATTTGAAGATAACCGGCATCACCTCTTCAGTTTCTACTTCTAATTGTTTAAAGCTTTGATTTGATGATTTGTAACCAACGAATAAACGCATGCATTTAAAAGCGGTATCACATGTGAAAGCTTTATTTGAAACTAGAGTTGCTTTAACTTTGCGTTTAATATATGTGTCACCTAATTGGTTCACATCATGAGCTGGGTTTGTAATTCTTAAATGAGTTTGTTTATCATCAAAATATGGAGCATCAGAGTCATAGCATGAACTTTCAAGTTCTCTATAATATCTTCTACCGTCATTCTTTGCGAATATTTCATTTATCTTTTCGAATGAATGAAACACATTTCCATTAATTGGTTTAGTGTTTGGCACCAAATAGTTAGTCGTCATTTATTAATAAATAAAAAATCAAAATTAAAAGATGAAAATGAATTTTTAATTTTAATGAAATAATCAACTATGGCTGCAGGTATATTTAAGAAACTGTGGGATAAAGTAAAAAGAGGAGCGCATAAAGTTTGGGAAACAATGAAGAAAGGAGCAAATTGGATATTTAAGAATAAAGAAGCAATTAGTGACGTTGCTGAATCAATAACACCAAAAGCCGCCCCAATAAGAGAAATATTAAATAAAGGAGAAAAAGTTTATCAAAGACTACAACCGATACTAAGATAAAAATAATATTTATTTTTCCACTATCTACCTCCTATTTTATTAAGTATTCCTTCAGCAATTCCACCAACTGCGTTACCTGCTTGTGCTCCCATCGCCGGATTACCTGCTTTAGTACCTAATACTCCACCTATGATAGTTCCTGCCGTTTTCGCTACTGGTGCCAAAAAGTTTGCAACGGGTTTAATAATCTTTTTATAAACCCAACCCACAGCTTTCTTAATTCCATCCCATAATTTTTTAAAGAATCCTGCCGCTATTTCTGATTTAATATTAATTAAAAAATATATTTCATCACTTATATTCTAATTTTTATTTAATGATAAATGAAACCGATTTTAAAAATAAATGAAACAGAGGAGGAAGAAATAAATGAAGATGTTCAACAAAAAATAAACGTTGTTAAACCAATTACTGAAATAAAAATTTTTTCATCTGTTGAAGAATTTAATGACTATTATGTTAATAATAAAAAATTATTTGAAGAATTGACAACGTGTAAATTGAATAAAATGTTTAAAGTCGATGGATTCAAAATTTCAAAAATAAAAGGAGTGGTTAGTTTGAAATCTATTCCTCAATCAAGAATCACCTCATTAATGAAAATTGATGATTTAACAAAAAGAATAGAAGAGATTGAAGAAAGAATGAATCAAATAATTGATTTCATAAATTCAAATAATCATTAGTTTCTTAAATAATATATCCTTTATTTCCTCGTTTGTGAATCCTAATGTTTTCACGTCGTTAGTTTTGACGCTCATTTCATACGAATTAAAAAATAAATTATTCAAAAATGTAAGACATGAATTTTTAAAGTTTATTTTTTTATTTTTTATTTCATTATGGTAGTGAATCTTTTATTCATGAAAATAATTATTTCTAATTTCTTTTACTCTCTCGTACATACTAGATTTGAAGAATTCGGAACTTTTACCATAATCTCCTAAATGTTTTCTTATCCCTAACGTGTGCCAGTTATTATATGAAACTGAATAAACTTTATCTTTATCTTTACACCTTTCATCACTTCCAATATATTTATATCTCAGTTTTGATTTAGCATTTTCATATTCATTAACGTTTAATAATTCACAGTCTTCCTTTTTAAATAAATGTTTTATGTATTCAGGATTTAATACTCTACGTTTATATGCTCCTAACTTAGTTCTAAAGGTTTTTCTACAAAATTTAGGAATTCCATCCTCTTTAATGTCATCAATGATTTCCATTTCATTATTTTCAATTTCTTCTTCTCGTTTATGAGGTCTTTGATTATGACTCCATTGATTCCATGAAATTAAATATTCTTTATCATTATATTTATACCTCATTAGCTTATTTTGGCTTTCATATTCATTTAATAATTCACAGTCTTCCTTTTTAAATTGAAGTTTAACCCATTCAGGATTTAAACAATGTTTAATTAATCGCGGAATATCTGACATCATCTATATATAGCTTCTTTTATAAAAGATAAAATAAATTATTTTAAAATTAATATGTTAATTTTTTAATGATTTATAAATAAATATATTTTAATGCATCGTCTATATATAGATGCAACAAAAAAAGTCACACAACCCATCCTATCCTACTACTAACAAACAAAAATGAAAAAGATAGGAATAGCAATGAATAGTGATGTGGGTATAGAAAATGTAAGAGATATGAATGCAAAGCAATCAGTATTTAGGACATTGACCATAGATTTCGAAAAAAAAATGCTGCATATTGAGCGAAAACTATGATTATATTATAAGGCTGTCCTTTAAAGCATAATGAAACTATTCCTTTTCATTTTAATCGAATAAGATAGTAAAGATTTTTGAATTAGCTAGAAACTGATGAGATGTTTTCACAAATCAGATTTTTAATCTCTATAATGCATAATTCACTCAATATCTCAATTTTGATATTGCGAGATATTTTTGCTATCGGTTTCGCAATTTTGACACAATAGCAAGAGGTTCTATAAGCATTATTATCAACGTAGAATCTGAATATCATATCAGAAAATGTCGCAAATCTGACATTTACCCGACCAAATAGCAAAAATAATTGAATACTTTTCGCAAAAACTTTAAAAATCGATAAAAATATGAAATATAGATATTAAAGAGACTTTTTATATAATATTCATAAAGATTTTCCAAAAATATGATACCGCAAAATTAAAAAAGTGACGTCTTGAGTGGAGTCAAAGGTCGAAATTGCTAGCCAAATGTTTTTTTAGCGAAATTGCGTATTGTACGTTTTTTCGCAAAACGAAACCCTTAATTGCTGAAATGTAACATGTTTTAAAAATGAATCCTCTAGTTAAATTAAGACTTCTATGAAAATGAAAAATAATTTTAAAAAAAATTGAATTAAAAATTTAAAAAAGAAATGTTTAGGCCGTCATTGACATTAAGCAGTTCGTTGTCATATTTTCATTATAGTCACAGGCTTCAAATACTTGTAATGCAGTAAATTGGTCAACTCCGCACTGCATACATATTCTACGAAGAGCTTCTTGTTGTTGTGGTGTTAAGTTACGATTCAAATTCATATTCTGGCCTTGGTCTGGTGGTACTCCCATGTCCATGTCTAATGGACCAACGAAATTAGCAGCAGGGATTCCTTCGAATACTTCAGGTCGACCGTCCATGTCAATATCTTGGTTTAGTGGCTGCATTAATGTAGCAAAGCCTGGTCTTTCTGGATAATTATCGTCATAGTTATCATAATAGTTATCTGAGTCGTAATCAACATCGCCATCTGCATCTGGAACACCATTCTGGATATTGTTCATTAATTCTGCAATTCTGGAGAAGAAATTTGGATTTTGTAACATTTCGTTCAAACTAGAAGGTCTATCAAAGGCAATTGTATGTCCACCTGGTAATGTAATGTTATTTCTATCAAGGATAATATTATTAAACATCATTCCCTTAGATTTTGGTTTTTGAGCAAGATTTGTTTGGCAATCAGTAAATTTAAGCTCGATTCCACTAAATGCATTATCCACTCGTGGAAAAGACTTTTCCTGATACATAGAATTATTAAACATTGATAAAATTTTATTTGGTTTGAAAATTTCGCTTGTGAGTCGTGCATCATCTTCTAGTAGTTTTCCGTTAGTTGAAAACTCGCATCTAGACGTATCAAGGTTGTATTTTGTTTGTAATAACTTATTTAACTGAATTAATGACGTATTCTCTTCTAACTCAATAGGTATATCTAATCCTGTGAGATCAACAACTCTAAAAGTAAAGGTTTTTCGTTCATTTTGTGTTTCACTCATATTTGTTCGGGAAAAATTTTGAAAAGGTGACGAAAATTTAATAAAAATATTCCAAAGTGGAGTTACAGGCGTGCATTAAAAAATTGATATGCACAAAATGTCATGTATGCTTATACAGCTTTTTCCATAAATTTGCCAAAGTTAATAGCTGCTGTAAGACTAGCAAATATCGAAATATCAGCGTATTTTGTTGATTCAATTGAAATCAAATTTAAATAAAGTATTAAATATTTTGTATTTAAATTAAGTGTTAAATAATATGATTCTTTATCGTATAAATTGTTATAGTTTATAATTCTCATGCAGTAGCTCTAAAAAGTGACATCAATACTAAGTATGGGTTATCGACCACAAACTCCCAACTGGTCAAACGCTCCACAATTTTTCCCACAAGTACCTTTGCAGCAGAATCAATATTCACAAATGGCAGTAAGGAATGAAACAGCAATTGCGCAAATAAAATTAATTACATTGTCACAAAAGGATAGAGCTGAAGCAATTCAATCACTATCTCATCAGCGTGAACAAATTCCTAATATAGGAGTTTTGTTATGGGAATCACCAGCTTCTGTTGCTGCTTTACTCGAAGAAATTATTTCTGTTGTACCACACATTGCCGCAATTTCTAACTCACCAGTTACAACACAAACAACTATATCTAGCAATCACGCTGCTAGAGTTTGCTATGCTCTAACTCTTTTTCAATCAATTGCAGTTGCATCAGATGAAGTACGTACTCAATTTTTAAAGGCCGATATACCATCATATCTAACACCATTCCTCCATACATTAAATCAAAGTCGTGAATGTGAGCACTTTAAGCTTGCTTCTCTCGGAATTATTGGAACCATTGCAATGTCAAACTCCCAAGAAGCATTTGACTATTTGATTTCGAAAGATTTTGTTCCTCTTTGCTTACGCATCTTGAAATTCAGCAGCGAAATCCACAAAATTTTTGCATCTTATATTATTCAACGAATTTTATCAACACAAAGAGGAATCGATGAGATTTGTAAAGATGCTGAAAAAATAAAGTCTGTACTGGATGTTCTCTACAACGAAGTCAAAATTCTCGTTGTAAATTACAATCCAAGAATTGTTCGTAACATCATCTTCGCTTACCAGTATCTATTTCAGTCGAAGGTTGCTGTGAGTATTTTGAGCCAATATCAATTCGACGAATTGGATACTTTAGCAAAAAGTCAGAAGTGCGAAGAGTCTTTCTTGAAACTCATTTACCAACTTGTGAACCACCAGTTCGCCTGATATTCCTTGTTTTCATTTTTGATTTTTGTTTTATTATAAAATATTAATTATTTTAATTTCCTCGCTTTTCTTTTGTTTTTCGAAAAATTTGATCTTGTACTTGAAAATAGTCATTTAATATCAACCGAAATCGAAAAATAATTTCATTCCAAGATTTTTTCGCATAATTTTTGATCAAAAACGTATGAATTGGAATTTGTATAAATGATTAAAATGAATATTTACAATATCAAGCATAAAAAATAAGAACTATCCATAAGATAATAATTCCTGAGAAGAAATTGATGGAATGATCCATCCAGCAGGACAGCAGCAAACAGGATCTGCAAAGAAATCGATCTCGCTGGGTTCAAGACCACAGACAGCTCCATCTCTAATTTTCAAGTCAAGTACGTTGAAAAGGTTAGGCATGTCATATACATTAGGGTCAGCTGAAATACCAACTAAGTTTCTTGGGATAATTGGTTGTGGGGTCTGAGAGTAATTAACTTCAGGAATTGATGTGGTCTCGGGACTTGATGCCATTTCAGGACTTGAGGCCGAGTCCGAACCACTTGAATAGCATGGTGTGTTGATTGGATTGGATCGGATGGTCCAAAAGCGTTGCTCAAGGTAATTTCCCTTTAAAAATGGGATGGCTTCAATTAATTCCTTTTTATGCTGTGTATTTTGTACCTGTACGTATCCGAGTTTGGCAAGAACACCATTAATATTTGATTTAGACTTGTCAGTCAAGATGCGTAATTGTTTAACGTTAATACCTATGTAACTGCTTAACCAACAGACGCCACATACTAGGCATCTCTTCCAGTCATCACTGTCGTTTCTAATACAAAATTTGTGGATTTCTTCTAAGATTAAGTCGAATGTATCTGTTCTCCTAAAACGTTGATATCTCATTTTGTCGGAGCAGAGATTATTTCGTAATTCAAGATATCGCCCACGATCCTCCTCGACGAGAATATCAAGGTAAGGTGGGCTTTCCATTTATTTAACAAGTTTTGAAGGGATGGCTTTCAATAATATTCAATTGATGAAAGGTATAAAAAAATTTTGGGGATCAAAATTTAAAGAATTGGAGATCGCATAGTATATTGAAGAGATTATCAGAGAAATGAACCAACAAATGACTATTGAATTATTCATGTTTTGAAATTGATTTGAATACTTCGACATAAAACTAAAATCGTTAATTATCATTTATTCAGGTAATGGAGATGAATGAATTTAAACGATATTGAAAATGAATTAAAAGAAAAATTGTTAAAATCGTGATAATTGTATTGGATTCTAGAGATAGAAGATAACCTATATAAATTGAAATTTTGACAGAAAATATTATTTTTGATTTAAATGAAAGCATTTATTAAAAATGCATCGATATGGATAAAATAGAAACAATCAACTTTTGTATTAGCGGTCAATTATTGAAAGAGTGATTTTATTTAAATTGCTATAAAAAGAAATGTAGTGATAGTGATTTGATTAGCATTAATATCTATTGTGATGTTATTGAAGATTTTGATCAACGATAAATTTTTCTGAATTTAGAATTTTGTGAAAGCAAACTCTAACCTCAAGTAGGAGAAAAATATTATGAATTAAAAGGTCGATATCCATCAGTAAGTTTTTCGTGATCAAAACAATAAAAAAAAAACTTTTCTTAATTATATACATGGTTGTGATATAATGATGCTATTGTGGATAAATTTCAACAAAGCCAGTTCAATTCAACGACAGTAGTTCTCAATTATCATTACATTGAAATTTTCTTAACAAAATTTCTTAATGACTTAAATTAGAAAAACTTTGTTTATTAATTGTCCTTATTAAACAACCAATTTTGTATAAATATTAATAACAGGAGTATTCAATTTTTTTATTAGATTGTGTTGCTTCAAAAAAAAATTGATGAAAATTTTGATTATTATGTTGTTGATATTTGGATAGCTTAACTAACGTTTGAACTATATTTCGATATCTTATTAGGTTCCTTTCATCATTTTGAGATTCTTTATTGTCTCTTTTTATAACCTGATTATCTATTGATAAGATCCAAATATAGATTTTGATGTTAATTTTTATATATAAGACACTTGAATTCCATGAATTGAATTCATTTACGATTGATATATTCTAAATTAATATGAAAAACAGTTGAAATGATTGTCTTATCTTTGGGTGAGCTATTTGAAATGTGTTTAAGCTAAAATCGCCGCCGAAATTTTTTGGATTAAAATTCATCAAAATAAGTATTCACAATTAATATACATCTGATGTTATGTCTGTTATTAAAGATATCTGTAAAAATAATTATAATAATAAAAATAATTTATGATGAATTTAAGATGGACCATTATAAAATGGTAGCGGTTTGTTTCAAAAAATTTTAGATGAGATTTGCATAGATATAGATTATATGATTTATACTGTAATAAACAGAAATTCATCAAAAGTGACAGCTCTCAATTTTTTGACATTTGTAAATTCTAAATTGAATGAGAAAAATGAAATAATACTAAGCATAATACAATATTCTAGATTTAATTATAATTAGGAAAAGTTAGTTTTGAGAGTACTTTTCATAGGCATATAGAATGAAATCTTCTGAAAAATAATATCACATAAACTCATATTATTTTCTAATATATAACTATTTTATATAAAAATCAAATTCAATGATCTTAAAAGCGAAGGATAAACCTCAAAATTTACGAATATAATGAGTGGGAATAGGCGTAAAGCAAAAATTGATATTTCATATGGTTTTATGATAGATAAGCATTATATTCCCACTCATTATATTCGTAAATTTTGAGGTTTATCCTTCGCTTTTAAGATCATTGAATTTGATTTTTATATAAAATAGTTATATATTAGAAAATAATATGAGTTTATGTGATATTATTTTTCAGAAGATTTTGTGTTCTTCTTCAAAATTTTATTTTTTTTATTAAAAAGAATCTTTACAAAATATACATTTACTTTAATTAATATTTAAAAACGTGCTCTATCAAAAGTTCCAAAAATTCAATATTTTAGCTTTTCTGAGGTGTCACTTTTGATGAATTTCTGTTTACAACAGCTTAACTACCGATATGATATAATGACATAATCGTTGCAAATTTCGGATTATTAAGGGTGCACACGAGAGGATCATGTAAACTTCAGAATTTAGAACCTTATTTTAGGCATTATCTTGGCTACCTATTTAGGCTCGAAAAGCAAAAAATATCAAAAAATACAACTTGACTCCATTATGACCCTTTCATGGAGGTAGTTTTTATCCGCTAGTATTTTCCCTTTGAATCTCTTTACAATTCGAAATCAAATTCAAAACTCAGTAGAAGAAAGGAAGAATCGACTTACTACGGTTGTAATACGAATAAATACATATATTTAATTATTTTTATTTACATAATAATTGTTTGAAGCTCATATTCCATCAAATTTTAAATAAAAACATTAAAATGTTGAAAATGTTCATATATATTTAATAGGGTTTTGGCACTTTATTGAGGAATTACTACATACATAGTCGAACTGAACTTGATATTTTGAAATTTAAATTATTTATCAAAATTAAAATTTAACTTGAAATTTATAATTATTTAGTCATATTTTGCATAATTCTAAGTAGATTTTGTAAAAAATCAAGAAAGAAAAATTTTAACGTGCTTTATTTTTTCTTTTTTATAATAATACATATTATTATATAATTAACATGTTCATAATGTTTCACCCTTTCAAAATATAATCCTCCTCCTCTCAAATAAACGTACATACGGGTGGCCTCTTTTTTCAAAAAATTAAAATTTGAAATTTTGGGCTCAAATATTAGAGATTTTTTCAACCTTCAACGATATATGTTGTCTATATCAGACCTCCTTTCTTTTTGATACTTAACATTGTTCCTAAATCTTAGCCGTTAAGGCTGTTCTGAAAATATTTTTTTTTCGAAAAAATTCGAAAAAAATTCTTAAAATTCAAAAATCCTTAATTCCTGAGGATTTTGGAAAAAAGTTTTTACATGAACATGTGTATATTATATGAAGTATATTGATAAGGTAAAAATCAAATTTTATTGCATATTCATCGAGAAAATAAACTAACGAATCCCTCAAAATTGAGAGGGTAATCCTCCTCCTCTCAAATAAACGTACATACGGGTGCACCCTTAAGAAAAAAATTGAATTTATTCGGTGATGAAAGTCACAAAACATTTTTTTATTATGTGCAGATAATATAATTTATCTACATAATGTAACATGGTAAAAGATAGTTGAAAGATAGCTATCTTTATTAAAATACAAACAGAACATTAATAAAAAGTCCTAAATTATTAATAAATATGATTCTAGTGAGGCTTGATATTGGACAAAACTAAAATAAGAAGAGAACAATATAGTATTCCCTTCAAAATTTTGTTGAAAGAATAAAAATTCTTTTGAGGTTCTTGTGGCAACGGTGGAGGAGGTTCATTTACTGCATTCTGCATATCGTGGAGCTCATCTAATATCATTTCAAAGTTATTTTGAAAATTTGAGAATCTATCATCATAAGTCCTCATCATTTCGTTTTTAATGCTCAATAATTGTGAATTGAGCTTAGCATAATCAATTGGAACATTTGAAACAGGTACTAATGATGTCTGCCTTTCTATTTGCTTCTTTTCAAGTTCTGAAATTTTATTTGCAGAAATGAGTTCGTTTGTTAGTTCTTCTATTTTATCTTTCAGTGGCTTGGTGTGGCCCCATGGAGAGTCTTCATTAGTCTTAAAAAAACTTTTAATCGTATTTTGGTTATCTACAAGGAGTTGATGTGTTTGTTTGAGGTCATTAGTTAGATGTGTAATTGCTGCTTTGAGTTCAATGCATTCGCTTTCTTTATTAGTTATTATTGAGTTTTTACAAGTAAGTTCATCTTGTAATTGTAAATTTTTCGATTTATGCTCATCAAGTTGGAGTTTAAGGTTTTTTATAGTTTCATTTGCAATATCTAATTCATTTTGTAATCTAATAAGCTGATCGTTATTATTTTGAATTTCATAAGGGATAAATGTTGTATTATTAAGTTGAGCCTTTAAATAATTAATTTCAGCTTCATTTTCCTCTATACTATTATTTGCAATTCTTAGTTTTGCTTTGTATTGAAGGCATTCTTCGCTTTTTTTAGTCAGTTTTTCTAGTAACCGCTGAGAACGATTTAAATTACTAGTAACCATCGATGATAGATTGTTATTTAGCGCTTTATCTCCTTGAACTAGTGATTGAAAATTATTATAAAAAGTATTAATCATATTTTGGCGTAAATCCATCTCTCTCTGTAACGAATTGCTCAAATTTTGATAATCAATATATAAGCGGTAGTAGCAGGATTTCATTTCATCAAAATCTTCATCGCCCTCCATAAAAATATTTAGAGGCAAAAATATTTGTTTATGAAATAAGATAGAACATGTGATTCAACATATTTTTCACTTGCAATAAAATTTTGGATTGCTAAATTTTTTAACGATGATAACATCTCTAAATCTTGATCTTTCTCTACAAAATTTAAACAAATTGAAGATAATAGTTATTGATAATAAACTCAGGTTTCTGAAAAAATCTCGAAGTAAAATTGAGGTACCTCAATCTAACTACTGTTATATGCACAATATGGACTGTGTATTAAAATTTTGTTCTCAAATGAATAATGAGTACTGATATTTGGGAATTAAACTTAAAAATAAAGAAATGAAATTATTTGATTCTAAAAAAAAAGAAATGTATTCAATTTTGATGCAGGAAATTTGTTTCTATCTGATATAATATTGCAATCATTGATGAATTCACTCGAATGTGGCTTGTAATATTGATTTTCATTTCTAAATAAATTAAATAAAAATTGATACGACTCTTTTTTATTTCAATGAGTTTTCAAATTTTCATACTTTTTGGATTTATTCTAATTAATTTATATACGATGCTTTCTCCATTCTCGTTGAATAGACTAAAATGTAATATCCTCTTACAAAAAACCAAGCTATATTATATAATTGGACCAAAAAAAACTCGAATGTCCAGGAAGTTCTCCATTTGGAATAAAAATCATTATTTCTTTCCTAAATTAGATTCAAAAGCAATCGCTTCTATCTAAAAATGAGACAATCGCACGAAGATTGTTTCGGATGATGCCAATGGAAAAGAAGGAAAATCTAGAGCAGTGAAAAAAGCATTGTTGTTAAACTGTCGTAACATTGAAACATCCATATATAAAGTCATTTAAAAATTAAATTGATAAAAGATCATTGAAAGACACTAGTCATAATGTTTTTCATAACCAAAGAGATAAATATTCAGAGTCAATAGCAACATCAAGTTTCAATAACAAAAGACTGATCCCACAAATAAATCTTTATCAGTTTCCCTTTAAGATCATTACACCAGACATTGGAAAATTTCTTCCAAATTGTTCAAATATGTATGAAGTAATCTAGATGAAAGACCGACTTATTAACCTATTTTCCTAGTCTTTATATCACAAAAATAATTCTGGTGTATTATATATATTAGTGATTGCCTGTTTTGATATCCCAATTGAGACTCCATCATGAGCTGTTCATAGAGTGTTGTCTTCAGAATAAGCATAGAAAAGTTAAAATATTAAAGAAAATCATAGAGATATTATATCGAAAATTGAATGGTTAATGTTTATTGAAGACATCTAAGTTTATCATTTCTTCGGATACATATTAGTATTGAATTTAAGTAACCAAACATGTTATAAATCATCTGGTGCAATAATCAAGGAAAAATATACGAAATTTGTAAGAAACTTAAGTTTTACTGTAAAATATAGTTATATTGAGTGTTACTTTGCAAATCAAATCTTGGCGAGGTTTGTTGCGCTAACAATTAAATTATTCCATAAATTTAAAAATTTTTGAAATAAAATTTCACGTTCTACGATTTTTGAAGAAATATTTATTTTATTCAAAAGACAAGTCCTTCCTTTTTGAAATATCCAGGGAACAAGTATGTCTTTACTGCATAAGATGTTTTTAAAATAGTTTCAAATGGGCCATTATAATAATTTTGAAGATATAAAACATAAAATAAATGAATCCCAAAATTTTGAATCAATTTTGAGTTTTTGGCACTAGGAAATGTGAAAAAGAACAAATTTTATTAGAATGTTTAGTATTTATTATAATTAAAGAATGCCAAATAGAATGAAATTTTCAATAAATTTATCCGTCATGCCTGGCAGTTATATATAGGGAAATAGAACAAATAACGCTTTGATATTAAAATAGTATATGATTTTTTGGGAAAAAAATGTAATTAAATTTTGGTTTATCAAAATAGCATTTGTTAAATAATTTTAACACAAGATTTAAAAATTATAAAATATGAAGATTGGAAATTTATATTTGGAATGGAATTTTAAAAAAATCATAAACATAGATTTTTGAAGTTTCTTTCAGAAACTAATTATTTTGACATGGCTAACTATAATTTTGGGTAAAGAGTATAAATCCGGATTTTTGTTTTTAGGAAATGTTATCGAATATAAAATTTTGTGAGAAATATTTGAGATAAACCATAAATTTTTTGAAATCTTATTGAATTTTCAAAAATCGGAGTATAGATTCAGAATTGTATTGCAAAACTATATAACAAAGATTAATATTTTGAAACTAAAATTTAGCCTTTCAAAAGTAAATTTTGCCACAAAATCTTAAAAGCAACTTTAATAGAGAATCATGTAATAAGATTAATTACAAACTTTTAAATTGAAGGTCTTATTTAATCCCTCAATTTCTTTGATTTTTCAAAAAAATTTGGGAAGATAAACTTTATAAAAGTCATTTTATAGTCTATATTCGATTGATTTCCTAATGAAAAGTGACAAAAGCACGGTTTTTTATCTCTCAAAATTTGAGCCTAAATTTTGCGGTTTGATTTCTATGCAAGATCATTTTCTCATGGAGAATCCTTGGTTATCTGTCGATATTGATGAAAGTTCTGAAGAGTCATCCGATTCATATTACGGTGTATTCACAAGATCTCCACTAGAAATCGCAAGATCATTACCAAGACCAGTTAATCCAGGATGCCATCAGACTTTCTCCATGAAGCGCATTGCCCAATTTGAAGAATCAGATAGTTCATTCAATGAATCACCAGCATCTTCAAATTTTTCTCCATTTAGATTTACAGAATCATGCGTTTCTGTATTTTAAATTATTTATACGGCTTGTTTTAATTAACTAAATTAACCTGTTTGTATCACAAATTATCTTCTCTTTTCAATTTTTCCACCCTCAAATTTTTCCAAAAATCAAAAATATCAAATTGTTATCTGACGATTCTTGGTAAATCGAAATAATGAAATAAAATTCCTTTTCAGTAAAATATCATTACGGTGATTAATAATTTTACCGTCCAAGAAAATATTTTTCATTGGTAATTTTTTTTTTCACCTTAATGCTGGTATCGGATCCCACGAACTGTGATTCAAATCCTTCGGTGGAAAAAAAAACAATAAAAAATAAGGAAAAAAATTCCAAAAGTCATATAACTAAACAGCATGGCAAACAAATATTTACAAAGAATTAAGAACATTTGTGGGAAGCTCTCTTCGAGGAATTATATTTTCTCGAACATTCTTCTGAAATTCTGGGTCATCGTTAAAGAAGAGATAAGTAGCGCAAAGGAACTCGAATTTTTCATCCAAGAACCTTTGTTTGACTCTTCCACTTCTTTGAAGTTTTCCATCGAAGTAAATGGAAAATTGCTTCAAATGGATATTGGGAGATCCTTCATGGAGTAAAGGACCAATAATAATGATGGCTCCGATCGGAATACGTTTTTTGGAAACGAAAGAAATCATTGGCATGCGAGTCAATTCTTCACCAGTCCAAGGGGTATATTTCTCAGCATCATAGTTTTTCTGGGATGATATTGGTCTGAGAAGTAATAAATTGTCTGTCAAATTTTTCATGTTTTCTAGCTGGATTGTATATTTGTTCACTGCATTTATCAACTCTCCATTATAATTAACAAAGAGAATTTGATGAATTCCGCAAACATCTGTATTTCCGTAAGTATTTTTGGCCAAAAGGGTAATTCTTTGAGGACGGAACTTTATATTAGACATCTCTTCTTGATCCAAACGTCTGTGAATGATGTTCTCGTCATTGATTGGAATTACCATACCAAAATCTTTTGGTAATTCGCCTTTGAATACTTTGTTGTGATTCATTGATACAGATATCTCTCTAATATTTGTAGAGGTATCTTGTAAGTTTGGCCAAACTCTAATTCCTGTTACACGATCTTGGGATTTAACAGAAAACAGGAGAACATGAAAGGCACTTGGTGCTTCTGGTGGCCACTCTTCTTTCCAGGTATTAGAATCTGCTTCGATGGAACCGTGATCCCATAATGCTTTTAATTTTTCTTCTTGCTTTTGTCCGTTAAACATTGCAGTCGAAATTGGAAGCTTAGAACCTAAATCATTAACAAAACTGAGTTCAGCGCATGAAATTGTTGTTGGGTTTCCCCAATTTGAAAAGATCTTGATTTTAATTACAGTTATCATATCGTTTTTGTTAGGAGGGTCGGAGCTAAAGGATGATTGACTGTTATTTGTTGGTGACGATGCTATTAAAGGATTCAATGCTTTTTTAATGTTGATTTTAAGTTGGTTTGTATGTGAAAAACTATTCTTACGGAGTGGGGGTAGGCCATCCTGTGACAGGATATTGCCAACATGTTGAGAAAGAGATGTTTTACGAACAATTTGTGTGCGGAACATTAATTTTTAAGGATCCACTGTAAAAATTGAAAGTCTCTCAAAATTGAGAGGCGATTTGCAAATAATCGTTATCGTCTTTTTTCGAAAATCCACTTTCCCTAGTGTTCTGATTAATATTTTGTAAATGTAACAATGAAGTATATGCTTTAATAAGATGATAATGTATTCTATCACTTCAAATCGCATAAAAATTGCAAAATCAGCGAGTTTTATAAGAACAAGATTTTTTCGAATTTTTTCGCTTTTGGATGCATGTTTTGAAAAATAGATATTTTCGAATTTTGATTTAATTTTAAGTATAAATTTTATATTAGGAATTTTTTTGACCTATTTCCAATCATTAATTCCTAAGTTTTTCTAGGAATTTAATTGAGAAGAAATTAAGAATTTCGCTTTAATGCCATTACAAACTAATATTATGATGCATGTAGTTTATATTTATTGAGGCTAATGCCGGAATATCGTGCATTTTATAAAAAATTCAAAGAATTGACAATTGGATAGCACAAATTTAATTCTCTAGACAAAGTATTATTGTTTATATATTCAAAGCATTATCCTTCGTTTTGAAATGTTGGCCAAAAATTTTCGTGTTATTTTTTGTGTTTCAGCATAAATTATGTATTGACTTATGAAAGATAAGCATTTTATTCATTATCATAAAGATATACCAAAACAAATTGATAAAATTTAAAAAAATGTGTATTTTAGTGGGTATTATTCTGGCCAATGCCCATTTTTAAACGATTTAATATTGACCATATCAATAGCCGACTCAATGTAAAAATTTAGATATTATTTTTTTTATTATTCAAACTTTGATAAATTTTAGTATAATGAATGATTTTGTTTCGTGTATGATACAGAAATGAAAAGCTTGATTAATATCATTTTGCATTTTTTCAAGAATGTTAGAGTACATCTACATTAAAAAATCCGATTCGAATTGCGATACTGCATCAAATTGTTGCACATCTGATAAGGATCTCAAAAGAGTAAAGTTAATTTTTTTGTGTTTTTTTAAGTTTTGGGCCTTAGTAAAAACACCATCTGGAGCAATATTTTTGGGACGACGATAGGCCTTATTTGGCCTTACAGTGGACCCTTAATAAATTAATGATATGTAAACGATACTTTTTATCGTTGAGAAAGAAAAATCGCAAATTTCTATACATTTTTAATATACTATAGTATTACAGTATTTGAATCTTAATAAACGTGCTTTTCAGAAAAATGCATTTCCACGTATTTTTATTATACATGTGATTAGTATGAAATAGATTGTTAATTCAAAATAACACATTGAATATTCAAATTAAAACTTTCAAAATAACGAACTAAAATTCATGGCAATTTTTCCTATGAATAATGAAGAACTTTTAAATTGAATGGATTATTAGTTTTGAATACCGCGATGTAAAACTCATTTTCAATGAAATAATCTTTGGCGAACTGTTGACAAAAAACGATCGAAAACTAGAAGTAATGCTACAAACATCATGTAGATATATTTCTATAATAATGTTGACTGTTTTTCATTTGTCCAGCCAAAAATTTTAGGGGGTTCTTTTCAAAACTGCGCAGAATTTATTTTCGTAAGAATATGCTACGTTCAAAAGAATTATGTGACGAATGTGTGTTCTTTTGGAATGAGAAACTTTTGAAATAAATGGAAAGATTAAAGAATTCTTATTCAATCATTGGTGTTCAGATCAAAATAAATAGAAGAATTAAAAGATTCTGTCTGAATATCAAAATCTCCAAACGTTCTTCCTTATTACCCTATTTTTAACTTGATGAAAAAAATATTTTAGGAAAAACTCTTTAAGATTTTGGAATCCCTATTAATATTAGATAGTTTATAAAGAGTATGTTATATTGTTGTCACATGACAACTGGCATACGAAAAAGGTTTTTTACATTAAATAAAAATGTATTGTTTATTCATGGATATTTCAATCAAATACAAAGTTAATGTGCCAAGAAGTATGAGCAGAATGCTAAACCGCATGCAGCTCCAAGACAAATATATGCTTTTGCCTTCGAAAAATTATTTTTATTTTGTTTCTTCATTAAAGAATGTGTTGTATCAATAGCTTTGATCACATCCCAATTCTTGTATGTTTGGATCTTTTCCATAAGTATTTCACCTGGATATCCAAGAGGAATCTGCATTGCGTGAGAAATGCAAAGATAAAAGATAAATTCGTTGTAATTTGCCTTGTTAAGAATAATTTCATCCCAAAGTAGAAATAATTTTGAAGCACTGTATTCATCTGCAAACATTAACAATTCCCACCTTAAAGCGTAATGAATTGATCCTAGCTCGCTGCCCTCTAAGCTTTTTGTAAGTTTTGGATACATAACCTTGATGCACTGATCCATTTTTTGGAAATAATTTTGAGAATCAGGAACATCTTTAAGTAATCCTGTAAGATTTGATAATCGAATGAATTCCTGTGCAAGTTGAAATGTTAATGCTTCGGCAAATTCGGATGGAAGGCCATGAGTTGAAGTAAAAAGTAAAGTTAATGCGTAAACAACTAAAACGTATCGATCATAGCCTTGTACGTAAGACATGTCGTTGTATGAAAGCATAAGTAGTGTAAGAATGCGTACTGCATGTAAATGAGCATTTTTTATAACATCTGAATTCAAATTAAGCTGCTCTGTAAGTCTTTTGAACATTCCAATACTTCTATCGATATCAACTTTGATAACACGACTTATTTTTGCATCATTGATGGATTCTAATGGATTTGTAAGATTGGTTTGAAAATGTTTAGATAATTCATCGGTATATCTTTTGAAAATCGTATATAATTCTTTAGCTCTATTCTCTTCAGTGCTGATTTTATCAAAAATTAAGAGCCATGAGATCAATCTGAGAGAATTATCTTTGGCCAGATTCTTTAAGCTTAAAAATCTTTGAGCATCTTCTTTATCATAAATAACTCCTTGGTATTCGCTTAATGCTCGGATTACATCAGTCAATGATAGTCTTTCTCTAACCATGTTTTTTGTTTTGAAAATTTTTATGAATTTGTTCGACAATTCAATCCTTATGGTAGGTATCAAAAATACTATTTATGGAAAAATAACTTAGAAAATCCACTTTGAAAGAAATAATTTAAGAAATATGAGAATTGTATTCATCAGAAAGAGAAAATTTGATAAAAAGTATAAAGATCTTCTAAATTAAATAATATTTACCGTTTAATTATTATATCTAGACAACTAGGAAACTCCAAAAAAATTTCAAAATTAAAAAAATGAAGAAAAAATTCTTTGATATGAATTTCATTTTTAGATTTTTGAAAAAAATTTGGAATTTTCATCACTTCAAAATCGTTTTCAAATGCATAATTCCGTCATATATTTGGCTGGAAGGCTATAATTTTCTAAATATGTTATTAATTAGCTCTTTTAATGTTTATAGCTTCTCATGGGTAAAGACAATGTGTTAGCAATAGGACTATTTACAATAAAAACATACAATTTATTCAAGATAGTTTGCAATTTGGGTAATTAGAGTATTAACACGATTTTGGAAATGTGCATGTCTTGCAAGTGCACCTTCAATATCGTATTTGGCAACTGCTGGTTCAGCTTTCTTCTTTGGTTTAGAATGCTGCTCTTGGTTATGATTTTCGCTTGCTGGTTTAGGTTTGGGTACAGATGCTGCGTATTTTTTCATTTTATCTAACTTAGACTCCTTTTTAACGACTTCTTTAACTTTCTTCTTCGGTATTGTTGCTTTATTTTCATTCGCTGTTCTTTTTGCAAATTGCATAATTTTTGCACGCATTTCTTTCTTGTGTTCCCATTCCTCATCATGAGACGGGCCAAGACTGTGTAAATCGTTCAAAGCCTCATCAGCTTTTTGCATACTCTTGTAATCATCAACTGTATATGGCGTATAGCTTGGTTCTGCTGGTTTAGGTATTTCTTCTTTCGTTTGCTCAAGAATGAATTGGACATGTTGACTTTCTTCAAGATTTTCTGGTTCACCTTCGTCATCATCAGAGTAATCATTATCTGGAACATCAGGAAATTCAATTTCTGCAGGACCTTTCAAATCTTTCATGCTTGGAGGCTTGAAATCACTTTTCATTGCTTGAATACTTGGAGGTGTAAACTTGGGTCCATCATCTTCTCTTAGATTCCTGACAGAAGGTGGTTTAAACTCATTTGCATCAGGCTCTTTCATATCTTTAATACTCGGTGGTTTAAATCCGCCATTATCATTTCTAAGATCAGATAAACCTGGACGTTTAAACCCTTGCCCATTGTTAATTATAGCCATGCCTGTTTTTTTCTGTTGTGAAGATGGAATTGGAATTTTGCTCATAACGAAGTTTTAATTTGTCACATTTTTATGTAAACTGGATTTTGTCAAATAATAATTTTGGCAAAAAACCGTCGGATTTGAAAATCTTTCACTTTTTTTCCTGAAGATTTCGAATGCAAGATCTTGCTCGCGAGTTTGATGCAGTCATTATTGGAACTGGTCCAACTGAGGCTTTGGTTTCTGGTGCATTAGCACAAAATCATAAAACTGTCATCAATTTTGATCAAAATACACTCTACGGTGGCTGCCGTAGAACATTTAACATCCGTGAATTCATGGAATGGGTTCAAACAAATGGTACAATTGATACTAATCGTGTTACAGAGTTTCTTGGCGAACAATACAGAGCCTCTGCATTTTGCATTGATTTAGTACCATCAATCATCTACTCTAATGATGCCCTCGTTAAATTACTCATTGATTCTGGCTCAGCAGATTCAATTAACATCACAAACATCGATGGTCTCTTTTTCCCAAGCAATGGTCAATTCCGCCCAATACCATCCTCAAAATCAGCCATTTTTGCTGATAAATTCATGTCTTTAAAGCAAAAGCGCGCTTCAATGAAATTCATTTCTTCATTTTTGTCAACAGAAGAATACGGACATCAAATGAAAAGCGAAGAAATGGATCAATTAATCGCTAGTTACCACGATAAAGAGCTTTCAGCTCTTCTTACTGATATTGGTTTCGATGAAGATCTCATTAATGCTTTTCAGTATCTTGTTGCTGCCGCCAATGGTCCTATTCTTGTTAAAGATGCTATTCCACGTATAGAACAATTCGTTAAATCCATTGGTATCTATAGTTCAAGTCCATTTATTTCATTTTTCTACGGTGTTGCGGATATTCCACAAATATTCGACAGAATTTCAGCCGTCTATGGTGGAATTTTCATTCTCAACAAAACAGCTGATGAAATTACTAAAGATGAAAATGGAGTTTATCATTTAAAGGTTCCAGAGATCGGCGAGGTCACTACAAAGACACTTATCGTCGGAAGCAACCAAATTAAGTATCCAGAAGATACTCCAAAGCGTCATTTGGCCGATAGAGAAGTTCTTGTTACAAAATACGCTTTACTTCCTAAAGAACGCTCAGTTTTAATCATACCACCAGGCAGATATGGCAATCCAAAGCCAGTATGGATCTTCCAGTACGACAAAGGCATGGGAATGGCTGAAACAGGTTATTATGTTATTCATTTCGTTTCAATGGGCGAAACTAAGACGACATCCAACAGATTACTCGAACTCAACCCTGAACTCGCTGAAAATCTTGTTCTCCGTGCAACATTTGAAGTTACAGAATTTGATAAATCTCCTTGTGAAGGTTGCTACTTTGTAAAGTCACCAACTGTTGATGATTTCATCTTCGGATTCAAGTACTTCATTGACCAGGCCAGAGAAATCGTTAAACAGATCGGAGAAGATATTCCTTTCTATCCTCCACCAACTGAGGTAGAAGTTGAAGTTCCTATTGAGGAAACAAACACAGAGAAGAAGGAAGAACAAGAAAATAAAGAAGGAGAAGCTAAGAAAGAGGAAGAAACAAAGAATGATGTTGAAGAAAAGAAAGAAACAAATAACGAGGAAAAGAAAGAATAATCATATAATATTATAATAAATCTAATTTATACTTTTGACATTCTTTAGATTTTTTGCAATAAATCTCAAAATAATTTCATCAAAAAGCATAAAGATACAATTAATATTATCTGCTTTCATGAGAACTTTAGACATATGAGCTGTAATTGCAAACATTAAGCTTCGGGATGAAAATTGAATCACAAATATTCAAAAATGATTATCTTACTACTCAAAATCATCTTAAAACACAATAAAAATCCGAAATATATAGGATAGAAAGATTATTTTATATATAATATATTCAAACAAATAAAATTATCACTTCTGAAACAATAAATTATACAGATAGCATTGCTTCAGTTATGATATGGATAATATAAGAATTATAAGCTTTTTTTTCTGTATTAATATAATTAATTTGGAATTTGAACTGAATGGAAGATCTTCTTGTTCAAGCGCTTCATAAAAACGCTTTGGATAAGCTGAAACATACATAATAGTACAATAGTAGTAGTTGATGTAATAATTGCAATAGAAATATAAAAGACAGGGAGGTTTGGAGGTCTGAATATTGGAGGGTTATTACGTGAGAAATTATTTCCGCAAAGTTGCATGAAATAATTCTCTCTTCCGTATGGAAGAGTCTGAAAACTGCCAATAGCTGGACAATAGTCCTTCAAATACCTTGAAACCTGGCATATTCTATCGTATTGATGTATAACTGCTGGCGCATTCTTGCTTTGGATCTCATGAATGTAAGTATCTTTTCTAGGCATTTCTTCAAAGGCCGAATATGCGGCAGAAATGAAATTTGTTGATTTGTAATCAATAAATACATTGGTATACAATCCGTAATAGTACGTCATCGCCATAATACTCTGGTCACAACAAAAAGGTTGAAAAACTAGGGATGGGCGCATCATTTGTACATAAAAGTTATAAACATCTTTTATAGGACCGTAGATTAACCCTCCATTGATAATAAATTTAAATTCCCAAAAATGTTGATCGAAATTCCTGTAATCTGTTTTCTTCATCCGATTCATGGCCCAATCGTGATTCATGAATTGAACTTTTTCAATTGAAAATACCAATTTGTTTTTTGGTAAATTTTTTGAGAAAGGATCTTTTTGGAATATACTATCAGCTACATCGAGTATTAAAATTCGATTAAAATGATCTTTGTATTGTTTCAAGAATAAAAATTCAATTAATCTTCGTATCAAATTTGGTTCTTTAATGAGATTTGTATCAATTTTTGGCGCAACTAACCATCTGACACCGCAATTTGTCAACTCTTCCAATTCTCGTGGATTAATATGTTCAATATAATCTCTATCACAAAAAAACAGTATTCCGCATTTTCCATTTGAAGAGCGTAATGTTCTAACAAATGTAAGTACATTTACGTAAAATCTATTGAATAAAAACCCAATAACGAGATCATCAGATGTGCTGTCCGAATTTTCATCGATTCTAGTTATGTTACACAGCTTACAATTGTTTTGTTTCGCCGCATTTTTCGTATCGTTGACAATATTTTCGTTGTATAAGAAGTCTATGTCTCCAAATACTTTTTTTGCTTCATCTTCCCATGATTTAAACATCATAAAGTCACCAAATATCTTTAATCTAGGGAAAGAATGAGCAATACTAAATATCAATGGAGAAAATATTGATAGAAAAAGAGAAATCAGTCCAAACATTTTAAAAATATTGGGGCAATCAAAAAATCTGAGGTTGATGAAAATTTTAAAAATATTGGGGCAATCAAAAAATCTGAGGTTGATGAAAATTTCAAAAAATAACAATGAATGGTTTGGATAATTAGAAAGATTTTCATTTATAGTGATCTTTTTATTTATTGTAATTTCAAGTTCTAGAAATCATTTTTTATCTGAAATTTTATCTAATTTTTGGTCAAAATATGATGGATAGATCACATAATGAGCTTAATACGGACAAACTTCAAAATATATAATACAGTAATGATATTGATAGTGAATTTCATCAATAATTTATGAAATTAGCTTATTTTTATTATCAGATTGAGATTTAACAGGAATTATTCTTGGGATGATGTTTCCATTATCCTATTTAGCAATCATTACTCAAGACAATATCGTTGATGGAAAACACCGCGGTCTTAACTTAAAAAATTGAAGATAAGACTGAAATGATCAATGCTAAGTGATTTCTTAATATTTTTGTTAAAGAGTATCGATCATTGATGGGATAATTTCTCTATTGTTGACAGCTCTTTCAACAATGAAAAATTTCTCTAATAAAACGATTTACGTAAAACAAAAATACATTTATTGAAGAAGTTTTCACACAAAACCTTGACTGATCACGACTGAGAAATAATGACAAGATAAAAAGAGTATTTTGAAAATGTAATTAAACGCTAGGATTAAAAATACATTTTGATTTTTAAGATATTCAGATAAAATCAACATTATTAATATCGATGAAAAAAATATTCGAAAATTAGTAGTATGGTGTCAATGGACGTCTTGGCCCATTAGATGAACGCTTTTTCGGAGGGTCAATGAAGCTGAATGTGCATCTTAATTCTTCATCGACCTTTAACATTGCTCCTTTGTTCATGAACTCCTCGCAATAGTCTGGTGCGGAGAATACAGTAAGAACTGTCTGTTTTGGATTGTATGGGAACTCGTATCCGCGGTCAACAACTTGATGAGCTCGGCAAACGAGGTCAAAATCATGTCGTTGTAAGAAATTGTCAACTACATCAGGTCCGTATGAATATGATGTGCCTCTCTCTGATGGTCTCCAACCGTTATGTTCGTTACTCGGATCAGCCCATAGTAGGTCGGCAAGCAAACCTGATTCTGGAATGCGTATTGGTCTCGTAAGCTTTGATATTTGACTAAGTTCACGAAGTTCGGGGGAAAGGCCGCCGTGAACACAGAATATTCTTTCACTGATTACAGCAGCGATTGGCAAGTAATCAAATACATCGGTGAACTTGGCCCACACGTCTTGACTGTAATTTGCTACACACTCATCATAGAAACCGTAAAGGCGAGAAATTTCTCTTGTTTCATGATTACCTCTTAAGAGCCAGAAGTTATTTGGATATTTGACTTTTAAACATAATAGGTATGTGAATGTTTCTACTGAATTCTTACCGCGATCGACGTAATCGCCCATGAATAGATAATTTGTAGTTCCTGGATTTCCACCCATTTTGATGAATTTAAGTAAGTCATAGAACTGTCCGTGAAGGTCTCCTATGATGGTTAAAGGAGCTTGAAGGCTTAAAAGGACTGGCTCGGCCTTCAACGCTTTTATTGCTTCGTTACAGATCCATGCGATGTCAGCAACATCGAGCATAATTCTAGTATCACGAGGCATAGTCTCAGCAGCCTGAAGCTTCGATAAAAGACGATCAAGCCTTGGTGATGAAGATGATTTCAACATCAAAAAAAGTTTTCTCCAAGAAAAAGGGGATCAACAATTTTTTTTTCAAAACTGGATTTTTTTGCCATGTAAAATTTGGGTGGCAAATTTAAATTATAATTATGACTGAAACAGAGGAAAGAGATGAAATTTTCGAGGCTGTTTCCAAATCATTCGATGAGTTAAAAGACCAAAACCCAGATTCAATATCTCTTGCAAAGTTTAAGGAAAAAGTCTCTGATTATATCGAAAAAACGTATCCAGGTAAGCGATATCTAGTTGAAATTGATGAAATTAGAATTGACCTCAAAAAGCAATGCGAAGTTTATTCAACGGCCAATGTTTTGAGCAAAGGAATTTTTAAAAATTATGATTTCATTTATCAAGACTTACGCTATGTAGTAAACATATTTATTCCATATGCAAAGCTAACGGAAGAATATTCAGGTAAATTTACAGCAACAATTCAGGATTAATCAAATTTAAAAGGAAAAACAAACAAATAGTTTAGTCATGTGAAGAGAATACATATTAAAACGATATAAGTTAATGGAGAGTACTGCGCTGTGGCGACATTGTTGAATTTATTGCTAATTGACTTAATTTTTGATCTAAAACATGTGTTGTTGATTCTAAATCCTTTCTTGTTTTTTGCAATTCTTCTATTATATGATCATCATCGCTATCAACATTTTGTAGCATTAATAACTTTTTCTGAGCGGCAACAAGTTCTTCTTCTAACTTTTTCTGTCTGAATCTTGCATTTCTGATAATTTCATCGACTTCTTTTTCTTTTCTAAGTAAAGCTTCTGTGTAATTCTTCTTAGTTTCGCTGACAAAGTTAGTATAATTGAGTGTTGATCCGCTAGCACGCAATCTGGAATCTATGTAATCACTTGTCTTATTCTTTAGTATCTGGGTGAGAAGTTTTTCTGTGTTTTGGAAATATTGGTTATCAATTTGTTCTTTAATGTTACAAGAAGCTGATGTACTGTTAATAAATCCAACCATTTTAGTAATGGCTTTGGAGAGTTCTTCTGATTTATCTTGAATGCGCTTAATTTCATTTGTTTTTTGAATTGCTTCAAAACTATCAATTGCATTGATAGAAACTTGTCCAAATGTATTGGTCATGGCTGATCTCTTGACTTCATTTTGAACTTGCTTATAATTTCGCATGCATATTGCGAAATCTGCATTAAATTTTGTTTTTGTAGAGTTAAGTTCCATGTCTAGATTCATTAATGTATTTTTAAGCATTTGAAGAGACTCTTGAGCATAGTTAAGCTTCTTTTTACCTGATGACACAATTTGGTTGAGTCCGTCATCATATTCATCCAATCTTTCTTGTAGGGATTTAATTTTTGTACGAATTGATGCTCTTTTCTTCCTTAAATTATGATTTTCTTTGTTGATTTCTCGATTTTGAAAGTTGAATTTGGTTTCAATTCTTTGAATTTTATATTCTATTTTATCTTTTGTTAATTCAGCTTCTTGTATATCACTAATAAGTTGCTGAATATAATATTCTCTCCAACTATTGATATATTCATTTAGAACTTCATTTAAGCGATTTGCAGAGTAAAAATTTGATGTTTTGTGTTTTTGAAGCTGTTTTGCAAGACCATCAACTTTCATTTTATTAAGTGCCTCTTTAACAGAGCGAAGAAGATTGTCATAGCGCTCACAAATTATCGATTCTTCCATGTTGCACTAAAATAAACGTCTACTAATTATTTATTTACAGGCGTGAAGAATCAAAATCATTCTTTATTTCCTCTTTAAATTTCAAGAGTGATTGGGTATCAGATATGATATACTGCTTTTGGCTCTGCGATTGATCAGTCATTACTCTGTGAATCTCTGTGATCGAAAAAAAGAGTGATTGATATCATTTTGTCAGGCAAATAAATATTTGAAATGTAACTCAATATCTTTTAATTTCAGCATGATATTCTCATACATAACTTTATTTAACAGCTTCTTATGCGCAATACCAATCTATTTCAAATTTCATATTGTTTCATTCTTTGCATATTTCGAGTCAAATTCTTTTTCACGAAGTCAGATTCATTAGCTCAATCTATTCAATTAATTTTCCTAATAGACACATTGTAATCATAGTAGGTATCATTGCTATTCAATCTCATAAATTTACCTTTATAGCATGACCATGCAAATAAATAATTATCATTGCCGTCTGACGAAAATGATAATTCTCAGACATACGATTATTTTTGGTTCAAATGCCGTTCGGCATTAAAAGCAAAAATAATCATATACCTGAGAATTACACTTTTCCGACATTTTTGGGTCGCTTCGCGCCCCTGACAAAACGTCGTAAAAGTGTAAATTTTGTCACTTTTCCAAAAGAAAATAATTCTTCTTTTATTCGAAAGCCGAAATAATAAGTGTGCTCTTACACCCATCTGACTTTAACTCAAAATCCTGACAATTGGAGTGCAAGTATAATTGAAATAATTAATAAATCGAAAGGCGAAAATTTTAAAGAATAAAAGATAAATAAAAAAATAAACAAAAAAATAAAACAAAAATGAGAGTGATCATTTCCTTGCACCAGACAATTGTACATCAATGTTGGAAAGCATTTGATTGACGTGAGGATTCTTCTTCAGATACATTACGAAATCCTTGAAGACCTCTTTCTGCTTCTTCTGTGCCTTTGACTCAACTTTAGACTTCGCTGCGTCAATTCTAAAGTGACTTGCGAGAAGAAACTGGTGGAAGTACTTCTGGTACTGTGATTTGTACCCTGTGTACCAAGGCATCGATGTCGCGAGTTTGATGAACTTGAAGATCTCTACATAAGCGTCTTCATTTGTTAAAAACATCGCTTCACCTAATTTCTGGAGTTCCTTTGGATTATTTACAATGGCTTCCAAAAAATTCGGGTGGTTGATGACGATTAATTTGATTGTCCTTATTCCACTGATTGAAACAGCAGGGTCTTTCAAGAAAGGAGTGATTTGCATGACGACCAAACGCGATGTGAGCATTTTTCCTGCGCATGGATGCCATAGGAGTCTTCTAAAGGCTTTTAGAAGTGACAGTTTCGTTTGTGTCTCCGTGGAAATGGCCATGAAAGCGATCAAAGTCGATAGAATTTGAGGGAGCATCATTTCCCAGTGTTTTTGCTGTTGGTGGGCCCACATTCGGTTCTGTATGAATATGGATATGGCGTAGATGAAGTCGCACTGGGTCTGCGTCAATAATCCGTTCGCGTGGTTCAAGATATCGGTCAGAAAACTTAATGTCCAGTCTACGTTAGGAGAAATGGCTTCTTTTGAGAGTTTCTGGACAAGTATGGAACTGAGGAACGACATGAACTCGGGAGGAGTCTGGTAGAGAAGACAGTTCTGGTCGTAATTAAGATATGATAATTGTTGTATGATAAATGTGGCCATAGGAAGAGATCTGAATATATGTAGTTGTAAGAATCGAAAATCTTTAGGCGATTGCTTCGAAATGGCCATGATTATCGGAATAACGCGAAAATCTATTTGAGATAAAAAGGAAAGGAGCTGGTTATCGAGTGAAAGGACCATGAAAATAATCTGTGTGCACATGTGGGGGTGCTCTTCTACCGAGTTCTCGATGATTTCCCGGATTTCCCTGTAACTCGCGTGTAAAAAGTTGGAGATCATCGAATGGAGGCCCTCAGTGTGAACCTTGAAGGACCGGGCAAGCTGCTTGTCCCGCCCTTTGTAGTATTCGTGCATCTGTCGGACAATATAAAAATTCAATAATTTGGAATAGAAATCGAAAAGGAGGTAGTTGCACTCTGGCTCGACCACGTAATCTGGGATATCGCATATTTGGGTGGTAAATTCGTGGAAAAGCTTGTAGATTTCGTATAAAATTGAAATATCTGAAGTAATGGAATCAAAGATCTCTTTGTTGGAGAGAACGACTAGGATTTTGTTGAAGAGTTCGTATCTTAACTGCGTTTGCTGAAATGTTTTGCAGAGATAAAAAATTTGATGAGATGTTGAAATTTCTGGGATGTAGGTATACTGCGGAGAGTTGGCAAGTTCATGGGCGTACGAGGATTGAACAATGGCAAGCGGAACAAGCTTGTGAACGAAGGGTTGCTCTAATCCGTACTCCGACCACTCTTTGATCAATCCTGGTATTGGAGGAAGGTTCGACGGGGTCTGGAAATGCATCTGATACTTGTTTCTTGAGTTGTCAATGAAAGATGTGACGTATAAATGGTGTAATCCAATAAGTTGATCGGAAATCACTCGTAGACCACTGGGTTCATCAACTTTGGATTTAATTCTCATCAAATCGGAGGTAAGGAATGATCCAATCTGTTCACTTACGTCTGATAAAATTGATCCTGGTTCATCTTCATAATCTATGAGCCCTGTGGCTGGTAAAGTAATAATACTGTAAAAATCCGAATTAGTTCTTTGAGCACGACCGCGTTTTAAGTTCTTTTTCACAATTTGTCTTCTTTCTAGCTCAATTCCAATAATAGACTGAAGCTGAGAAGGATTTGGAGGTATTACGCAATTCTTCGATATGTTATGGATCCAATTGTACATTGCATCAGCGTATTCTTGATATGTTAAGTATAACTGAGGATTTGGCTTAAGAGGAATGAGCTGCGATGACCAGGTTTTCTCCTTACCAAAGTGGTTGGCAACAGGGATCACCTGATCGCGTGGACCTTTGATTTCAAACTCTGGAGTTGTAATTTCGTTCTCATTGAGGACTGCATCGAGTAAAACCATGTAGTTTTGGGGATAGAGAGCTGTAGTTTTGACATTAAACGACTTTCTAGCTGTACGTTCCTCTAATGATCCTTTAACTTTCTCCATTGGAGTCGGAACATGAGGTTTGACGGGTCTTTGGTAATTAAGGCCCATAGGGACCGGTAAAAACACGGATTTTGATACATTTAACATTGAATTTTGCCATTGTAAAACCATTTTTCGATATTCTTCTTCAGAATCAGCATCAGGATATGGTAGTTTAGAAAGTTTATTGACAGTTAGTAATATTTCTGGTGGAGGAATAGGCTGCCCGTAGACATTTAAAGATTGACCGTTCCTGTCAATGAAAACTAAATTAGTTTGCGAGTCAGGTGGTCTGTCAGGGAGGGCGGTTTCATATGAAGGCTCTTGAAAAGTATAGTCCTTTCCTAGACTGGTGGGAAAGCTTTTCATCAAAAAACCCTCAAATGAAATTTGTCACTTTTATTTCTATTCTAATGAAAATTTTTTTCTTTGGACTTGACTCTACATACGCTAGATTGGATCCACATAGTTAGAAAATAATGATTTTCTACTTAAATTAATGAACTGATATGAAAGAAAGAGAAGATTTCTACAAAACTTTTTGAAATTCGATTCTATTTGGTTCATTGCCAAACAATAGCAAAGTATAACGCTTCGTATCGAAGGAAATTGTTTAAACTCATATAAAAATTTATTATGTTTATGATCGCCATAATTTTCCTTTTCATCACAAAACTAATGGTTGACTTTTCATCTTCATCTTAATTGTAAGCCATATCTCTCTGAGAACTTTAAACCATGACCTAGTCTTTTTTGTTTTGACTTGGTGCACAACTAAGGGGAGTTTTTTTTCCCATATTTAGAATTTCATTCATTCTAATATTAAAAGAGATATAGTTGCGAATTGTGCCATTCAAATCTGACGTTGGAGTTTTATTGTGAATTTGCATTGCCTCACTCACATTTCATCTTTAATTAATACTCCAAGTAAACTGCTGGACAAAAGGCGTAAGTATTCAATTTTAATTACATCCACTGAGCAAAAGGTCTTCACTCCAGAATACTCAGAATGCAAAAGATAGTCAACAAAAGGTGTCCCTCAGTTTACGTAATATTTTTTTTCATTCATTCTGAAAATTCCATCTTGAACATTTTTGATGCAGAAACAGATACTTTAATTTTCTTTTAAATCGAGAATGGTTGTGTTGATACCTTATAGTCTAAATATGATAGAAAACACACACAACATCTCATATATTTATAAAAAAAAATCAAATTAATTTTATAGACGTAAAAAAATTAAATATTTTTTTAATATTATTTCAAGAAATCAGCCAATTTTCCGTATAATTCATCATAACTAGTCTTTGCAGCTTCGAACGCCTTTGCGAATGTTGCGTTAGTTATATCTGCAGCCTGTTTTAGATCTTCAATTCTTCTGTTAATAACACCAAGTAAATTCTTCACCAAATTCTTGAATTCGTCGCATAATTTCTTCTGTGTCGGATTCTGTTCCATATAATTTGCACTCAAATACTGATTTGCAGCCTCAATGATTCCTCTCTTTCCTAAAGCGCCAATAGAACCATTCAAGTGTAGCAAATCCAAATTGATGTCCTTCATCGATGTACCAGAGTTTTCATCAGCATTTAGTTTGGAAGTTTCCTTGATAACTTGCAAACAAATAGCTTCAAGAGGACTGACTTTCTTCCTTATGTTTTCGCTGATTATGCATCTAGAACAAGGACTTGGGAATGTTGTAGCCGTGTGATGGAATTCCTGAGTGAAATCTTTATCATTCACCTTCTGTAGTTCTGCCTTGAATATGTAAGGATTCTTCGATTCCTCCCATTTAAGAAGGAACTCAGGCTTATTCGTGTCTGGATGATAAAGAACGTCTTTTTCGACTTCTTCCGTTACAGGGAAAACCATGTCAATGGAAATGAACAATCTCTCCTTGCCAGCATTCGCTTGGATGTTGCAAGCCCTGTCAATCACCACGGCATCGGGGAAAAGTGTCTTCATCTCTGTCAAAAATTCAGCGTAAGGAACGGTTGAAGGCCGACGATAAATGTACGTTTTTCCAGCTTCTTCCACTTTTGAGACTCCTCCGAAAGAAACTCTGTAGTACTTGGAGTAGTTTCTTTGTCCGGACAACATGTTCTTGTAGATCTGGCTCTCGAGAGTATAGAGCTCAGGAAGAAGCTCGTAATGACGGAATTTGTTCACAACTTTTTCTCTGAAAGTTTTCAGGACATCTATGCCGTATTCGTCGAGGGATTCTTCGGCAAAGAGGTTGAGGACTTTACGGAGAATCTCAATCCATAACAATCTGCCGTTTTTAGGTTCGAATCCGGGTATCGAAATTTTCTCATCGTTGGAGATAGGAATTTCGTCAAGAATCTGAAGGAGTGTGAACGCCTGTTCTATCTTTGACTTGTAGAACTCGTTCAATTGCGCAACTTGTGCAAGATTTTGGATAATAATTTCTTTTGAACCGAGAGATTTACCTAATTCTACGAGTTTGAGGTAGGACTCGATCAGTAAATACTGGTTCGGCTTCGTCTGCTGCAATCTTGTAGACTTTATCGTTGACAAAGCTGAGATACAAAGTTCGCCCAGCTGTTTGTGCTCGTTCTTGTATGGTGTGAATATCTTTGAGATGTTGGAGAAGTGCGGGAGGTTGGAGTACTGCTTCAAAACAGGGAGAATCATGGTAATTAACTGAGGATTCTTCAATTTCTCTTGGAACATCGCATCGATGATGGTAAAGAACATCTTCCTGAGTGACTCCGACTGATAATATGAGTACGCGTGGAAGATATGGCCGAATAAAGCGTCAGATGCGATTTGAGAAGAGGGAAGTTCAGTTAAAAGGTCCGAAAGAACACTGAAATTGGCACCAAAGCCATATGTCTTCTGCTGGATCTGCAAATCAAGTGGAATTCCGGCTGGAGTTGCGGCCAAATAAGCGGATTCGAGGCAAACCTTGAAAATATCCATCATCGCTTCAGGATCTTTGGCCTGGCTCTTCATGAGAACGTTCAATCTCGATTTGTTCTCTTGAAGGAAGAAAATTGTAAGGAATAACCTCAATTTCGGTTCAATAACAGGAGAAGAAAGGGATTTCATAGCAGATTCTATAGGGATGTTCTTCGGGAATTGATAAATGAGTGATAAAATGAAGAATTGGACCTCCATTTTATTAGTTTTTTCACAATAGTTCGAAATGATGTCGAAAAAATCAAGAGGATATGGGTTACGAGATGTGAAATAGATTGTAGCCAACGCATCGATGATCTTTTGCTCCATCTTAGGGTCATTTGCGATCAAATTGATGTCAGTTTTGAAAACAGGTCTCAAAACAGACATAGCGCTTGCTTCATTCCACATTGTTGATGACGCTAAGCCATTAATTAAATTAATTTTGAGATCTAAAATTTCTTGAGGGCTGTCACTTTTTAGTTCACCCATAGAATTGTAAATTTCTAAGAAAATTGTGGCAACTTGTTGGTAATTGTAAACTTTTGTGAGGAATTCCATGATAACATGGATATTCGAAATGAGCTTGTTGATCAGCTGGTTTGGTACATCTTTATCAGTGATGAATTGCGAGATTCTCTTGATAATTGGGCCAATTTTGTTGGCAAACAATGGTTTGGAGCCTCCTTTAGCGGAATCGAAGAGGGAAATACAGAATCCAACAATAAATGGAAGGGCCAGGAAGGTCTGGTTGTAAGTTGGATCAGATTTACGGTCAGGTGCAGTTAATTTCGTAGTTTCTGCAAGGATTTGGTTATAAGCCGCCTTGTAATTACTTGCATCGGCCTTCTCTTGTGTTAATTCGGTATTTATGTACTCAAACAATACACTTTGGTAATTATCTGCTTTTATATCTCCGTAAACCTGATAACAGAGTCGGAAGAACGAATCCAGAGCGTATTGTGTCTCTTCTGTGTTTCCGACTATGAGAGTACAGATTTGTTCGAAGATTTTCTTTGAAAATAATATCCAAACTCCGGCTTTCAAAGTTTGAAGAGCTTGGAGGTTCGGAATAATCGGAGTACCTGGTCTGCAGTACAACAAAGCGTTGATATCTTTGTTCGGTGCAAAGTTCACTGAGTTAATTATCGAATTAATTGTAAGAGTACCGATGGGTTTTCCTGCTTTAGCTGTATCGAGGTTGAAATCTTTGATTTCTTGTGCCGATCCTTTGTAAGAAAGTGGGAAAATTTGGTAATTTCCGTCTCCAAGGATTTTTACAGCTCCGTTCTGATCAGTAAGCTTGATTACTGATTGGCCGAATGCCGATAATGACTTTCCGATATGTCCTGTGCGCTGGAATTCGATGCAAAGGTATAAATTGTCCAATTTCGAAGTGTAATTAGAGATATCGGTAGTAACTACTTCATCGAGAGTGAGTTCCTTTTGTCCTTTGATGACCAATGAGTGCCATTCTGTTTCTGTGTAAGCTGATTTCGGATCAACTTGGATTTTCTTTGGCAAAATCGGGAGGAATTTGTTTGTTGAAGCGTCAAGCATTCTGACTATGTACATGAATGAGTTTCTGCTGGCGTCCTGCTCGATATTGACAAATCGGAACGTCAATGAAGATCTGTTGAAGTTAAACGAAACGATACTTGGTAATTTGTATGGCATGACCGTAAATGTGTTCTTCGCAGAGTTACTTTGGATCATATCGTATTCGCCATTGAAAGCTGTACAGTCAAGACTGAAAGCAATTGAATCGTGGATTAAATTATGAGGTGAAATGGCAATGGCTGTATGGAGATTAGGGTGATAATCGTTACCGTAAGCGTAAGCAGTGCATTGTGAAGTAATAGACTTTTCGTAAGGGTTTGAACGGAACTTGAGCTGAGCGCTAGCACATGCGCGAGGTATTCTCTGCTCTGGTTGGTCTTTTGTAGCTGCTTTGATGTTATCAATAAAAATGACTACGTATAATGGAGAATTAAAGATATATTCATCGAGTTGAATGAACTGGAGATCAACTTCAGGACGTTCTGGTGTTAATATAGTTGAAAATTGTTGAGATGCCCAAGGAGAATAATTAATATGTCCAGAATAAAGGGCAAAACGGAATTGCTGGGGTTGTACAAGGTTTTTTATATTAACATGTGCTGCGATCATGACGTGCTCTGTTGGTTTTGGTTTGTGTGATGGGATAAAGGCGCATCTGGATAAATAGTGGTCTAAACCCCAGGAAGAGATTGTTTGCGGGGAATAGTTTCCACAGCGGAAGGTATCTGGAAGACCTAATGCATCACGGATGTTTTTAATCTTCAAACCAAGCGATGTATGTCCAAATTCTATAAATTGTTCTTGATTTTTATCTTCAAAACTCTGATAAATCTGAACAATTTCTTGGATGGAGTCAAAAACTTGCAGGACATATGATGCTGGAAGGGTAGCGTACTGTTGTAAAGCGACATTTAAAGTCAAATATGAATCGTAAATCAAAAGGTCTTCTGGCATTGCTAAATATTGTTTATTATTAATAGCAGGTAATTTACGGAAATTTGCACAAACTTTCGGGAAAATTCCTGAACGTTGTGTGTTCAAATTTGTACCAAGAAACCAATCATTAGTTTCTTCGAAGATTTCGATGGGATCGCCCGCTAAAACAGACATTTGCTTTGGGCCACTCGCAATATATGTATGGTGAATGACCGCAACGCCATGAGTAGTTTTCCACATTTGATATCACTTTTTTAATTGAATCGTTGGATTCAAAAAATAAGAGTCATTTATCATTCAAAGACTAGTTTCAAAAATCTATTTGTCATTTTATTATTCAATTTGTAACAGGTGTCAAATTTTTCTGACAAACCATTTCAATTTTTGAAATATAAAATTTTTGATTTCCCATAATAATTATTCAACACATCATGCTTAACATTTTCGCAAAATTTGAATAAAAAATCATATGATTTGGATTCATGTAAGCATATTCAACTACAATGGAATTACATCAAATGCAATTTGGTTTGTTAGGTTGTTTAATGATTTAATAACTTTCTTCAAAATTTGGTGAAATTTCAAATAATTAGACTCATAAATTGAAACATGATGAGGAAAAATGATTCTATCTTTTGGCAGAGCTGAAAATATGTGAGGTCGATACATTAAAGTCTTATTTGAGAAGATCATGAAACTTACTTCCCAAATTTTTTAGTGAAAAATTTCTAGTTCCCATAAAAATGGGAATTGTTCAGGCTGATATTATGCAATTCTCCCTTCTTTGACTTCGTTCTAGCAATCTTTGCTTGGAGCTTTGTAAGGAGATGATATTTGTTTCCATTTGTTCCGACAATTGATCTCAATTGCTTGAAGAATTAGAAAAAAAGTATTTCATTTGAACATTATTAACTCTATACAATTTCTTCGATGAACTTTCATCCTGAGCACCTCAAAAATATTGTTAAAAGCATTCAAAGATGAATTCGGAAAATGCATTTTAGGCAATGTACTTCATTTATTGTGGCTGTGATAAAGAATTAAAGTATAATTGTGTATCTACTCCACTCATTCGTGCATTCATAAATAGTCAACTTGGGGCTAATAAAGACATTCAATGACTTCAAGATTACCGTTTCTTGATGCCCGAACTAGCGAAGTCCTTCCTTCATTATCCTTTAATTCTTTATTAGCTCCAATTTAGGTATCTTTTACAACAATTTCATGATGATCTTTTTCTGATGCATTAATAGGTGGAGTCCTTCCATCATAATTTTTGTAACTTTATTAGCTCCAACAACTCAATAAACTCTAGTATTTATTTTGAGTTCATCAAATACTAATGAAACAAAATCTTATTTAATATGCACTATAAATAAACATATCTTTAAACAAACAAACAATTTAAACGTAAAATCTGTCTTGCATTTCCTGCTGAAGGATTTGTATCAGAGCTTTAAGATCAGTTACTTCATTTTCTAAATATTCAACTCTAGAAGCTAAATCTTTTTCTTCTTTCTTTACAGGTTTTGATTGAATGCTAACAGATTCTTCATCCAAATCGCAAAGAATTAAATCATCATTAGGAATACTGATCATTGATATGTGATCCTTGTTTATGGAAGGTTTGTCGATCAAATCGTCAAAATTATCCAAATTATTTTCTTCTATCGATTTCCTTCTAAGGCTCTGCTTCTTAACAGAAATAACGTCATCAAGATTATCTGTAGCATCAAGGGAATTTGATGTATGAGGAATTGCATCGATTTTCTGTTCAATATCATCAGAATGGACGTCAACAACGCTTGACCCATCATTGAGATCTATTTTGGCCGTATCTATTGATGATCTTCTTGGATTTGAATCTTCTTTTAGTTGAATTTGGAAAATTACAGGGGAATCAATATTAATTTGCAGCTTTGGCTTGGTGTTGGTTTCAAGTTTAACTTCATTTAATGAACTAGAAGCTGTAATTCTTGTTTCAATATTATTTACAATTTTCATCACTTCTGTTTCAGTTTGTAAGAATGATTCCGTATCTATTGATGATTGTTCACTCTTAACTGATGTATTATCACTGTTATTGGATATAGATTTCCGAGTAAAAATCGGAATTCTTGTTTTCTTTGGAGAAGTTGGCGTTTTTGGATGTTTTTCAGTAGGTGATTGGATAGGAGTAGGCTGTTTTTTGTTTGGAGCATTTTCTATTGTGATATTCGGAGGTTTATTATCGTTGACTTTTTTCGGCGATTCGACATTAGTTGGAACATATTCCTTTTCTGGTGTTTCTTCAAATTGAAATGAACTTTTCGGAGACTGACTCGTGTTTTCTGATAAAGAATAATTAAAAGATTGATTTTCTTTAATTTCTTGTAGTTTGATTAAATGTTCTGCTAACTGTTGGGCTACTAAATAATCTTCTTTTTCAATTGCTAATTCATGCCTTTCATGCAAAATTAATTCAATTTTTGGAATTGCAGATGGTTTTATTGCTTCCAATTCACAACCATCAAGTAAAGAATCAACTACTGCATTTAATTTGGTTCTTTCATTAGCAGTTAAACTTACTTTTGGTGAAGATTGATTTGAATTTGATGAATTTAACTCTGACATATTAGAAAGAGTAGTTAAATGTTTATCTATTTTAGCTAATAATTCTTGGTCATTACTTATAAAAGCTTTCTTTCTTCTTTTTCGCAGTGATAATCGAATTTGTTGAATTTGATCAAGAGTTAAATCAGAAGGAATGTCATCATTTGCTAGTATATCATCCACAAGTAATGATTTGTCCTTCTGTTGTTTAGTTTTTGTCCGATTTTTACGCTTCAAAATAAGTTTATAAAAAAAATTTATAACGCTTTTACAAAATCTTAGGAAAAAATGGATTTTCAGCAGGTCGGCACTGACCCAATATCATTCAACACAAGTATCACACGCGTTAATGCAAGGCCTCTGATTCATACATCTAGAAAAATCCAAAGAATTTTCAGTATTAAAGCAGATGAAAAAGATGAAGTCGAAATGAACATTGATTGCCCATTTCCAGAAGAAGTGTTTCAGTTGTTTGCACTGATGTCAGCTCAAGACAGACCAGAATTTAAGATACATAATGTTTTTAAAATTTTATGCGTTGCAGATTACTTTGAAAACTATGAACTCAAGCAAAAAGCAATGGAATTCGCCAGAAAACAAGTTGAACCTCAATACTGCGTTGAAATTTTCAATCATTACGTTAAAATTAACTGGAGATGGCTAGAACCATTTTATGAATTGTTCGCACTTGACATTACAAAGTACATTGAAAGAGAAGACTTTGCACTGATAGATATTAATCATTTAGTTAGAATTCTCCATAGAAATGAAATTCAACAATTGCCTCCAGAAACAATCACTAGATTTGCAATAGCAGAAATAGAAAGGTACAAACGTCCTGATGCCGTCAAAATGATTAACTTTACAACACTTGATGAACGAAATATCAGAAAAATTTCAGAACTTTTACAGAACCATGGCTTCAAAGGTCATGCATACATGGTATATTCCATCCTTAAGATGAGAAAATCATATCCTACTGACAATATTCCTACACAGCTCTTACTTAAGTGCCCATTCAAAGGTAATTACTTTAATGGTATTTTTTCAAGCCTCAAAGAGACCACGAAGTCTAAAAATCTTATTCTTGATGGAATTATTTCATTTAATTCGAGTTCAAATGATCCATTGTCAATTGTCGTTCCTTTAGCACAAAGAAAGTGGTGTTCATCGGATAGAAAAGAATGTAGTATCATGTTCAACCTCCAGAAGTGTCGTGCTGTCGTTACTGGTTATCGTATCAGATCATCTTATGACAGATTCCCTCTTGGCTGGAAAGTTGAAGGCTCTACGGATGGTGGAGATAGTTGGTATTTGATTGACGCTAAGAAAGACTGTTATGATATCGCAGAACCAAATAAAACTAAAATTTATAACATTGATGCTTCATATATTGAAGAATTCAATGTTATAAGGATCACACAAACCCAACCTAATATCGAAGGTACCAACGTTTTTGCTTTAAACCATTTCGATATTTACGGTACATTAATAACAGGAACAGAATCCGAAACTTTTGGTATTAATGAAGACATGGTATATAATAATGCTATATTATCTTCTTTAAATGAGCGAAACATGCTTTTGGCGACATCATCTGCAAATTCTCCACATTTACTCTTAGAATACTATAGATTTGAACCTTGGCAATCCATGGAAGAAGATGAAAATCCAGCTCTTACATTTGATTTCAAGTCTCATAGAGTAAATTTAATCGGTTACCTTTTGAGAACTTCAAATCTCCCTGCGAACGGTGGAAATCCAATATCATGGGATTTCCTTGTTGGAGATACTCTTGAAACAATGAGAGTTGTCCATTCTGTTAGAGATAATTATAATCTTGACTCTCCTTACTTCTTCATGTATTTCTCAATTGCCAATCCAATCAATAGATACTTTAGATATGTCCAATTTAAGATGATTGGTCCAAATTCAATTGGAACAAACATGTTAACTCTCGATGCAATAGAATTCTACGGAGACCTCTTAACTTCAATGGGTGAAGAGAGATGTATGAAATAAAGCTTTATTTATCTGTTTGATTTTAATTTGGAAAATTGATTTTGCAATTTTTTTTTCTTGAGGTTTTTTGTGATGCGAAAAATGTCGTTCGCTCATATATCTCTGCATAGAAAAGACTTTTATCGAGCAAGATTTTGGCTGTAAAGACAATTCTATGAAAGAGAGTTTATTATCTTCAATTTTTTTTGGTTATTCATAGATTCATATACTAGGGACACAAATTGAGACGCGAAAAGCAAATTGAGAGGGAAAAACCTTTCAAAATTTTGTAAACTTTTAAATTTTATCCCAAAAATCGCGTTCCTATTTTTGACCTATTCAATTAATAATTTTAGTTTAAATAAAAAATAATTGTTTAGTCTAACAACGACATTATTTTGGAATAGGAAACAAGACGATTTAAAGACTTCAAATTTTTTCAGTTCGTTATTTTGGTGATACACAAATAAAATTAGAATCTATTCTATGTGTCTTATAGAATTTTATATAAAAAATGAATTTAAAATTTTCTGAGGGCCAAACTTTTCCGCGAATATTAGATATTTGTAAGTGTTAATGTTCAAAATGGTGCTAATGTTTTACATTAATCAATATTATAGCAAGTATTTGATTAGAAATTTTCTGAGGAGAAACTCGCATTTCGAAATATTGAGATTTTTTATGATTCTCCAACAAAAATAAATTTGTTGTGTATCATGATAGTTTATTCTATCACCAATTTCGTTCACAAGATTTCTGAAGATTATTGCATTTCTTGAAAAGTTGAATATTTTCACTACCTGAGCGTGAAATACTTTTTTAGAACTGTAGTAATAGATAAAATTCATGTTTTGATGACAAAATCCTCAACATTAGCATGAGAGAAAAAAATTATGAGAATTTTTAAGGGTGCGCTCCGAGGATTACGGTTTTTTATCCTCCCAAAAAAATATGAAAAAAATCCTTGTACTTTTGGTACCTTGAAGTTGAAAAAAATTAGGAAAAAATCAACTCGAGGCCATATTATTTGGATACAAGGGACAGTTATTCTCCTGCATGTAAACTTGCTCAAACCATTTCTTTGACCAAGATGCAAGTTTAATCTCATCAAACGATTAGTTTAACGCGATAACCAACAAGTACACTCGTTTGTATCCTTACATGTAATACTAATTACACACACAGATGTTAATTATTCGTTAATTACAAAACAAATTATGAGTAATTTTTATCAAATTGTCTCGATATCGAAGATCATACTCCGAGCATTGATATGTTGTATAATGTTTTTATAAAGATCTCATTACTTTTATTTTTTATTGAATTTTTAATTTTTTTGGAAATGTAGATAAGTAATTAGCCTAATGAAAGAAACAAAGAATAGTTTTCTTGTAATAGCACTAAATAATGATATTTTATTCATTACAATACTACACGAAGATTAGCAAAAATAAATTCTACCAATTTCCGTGTAATAAGAAAGGAAAATATTTGTAATTTTATGTGACATTTGAATTGAGATGATTCTTGTCAAAAAACGACGAATACATTAAAATGTAATTTCGAAAATTATGTTAAATTCTAAATTTATTGAGCAAATTAAAACCAAGATCCTCTATACATCAAAGTGTTTAACAAGTTTGTTTGGCGTGACTACGCATTGAACTGAATTTCAACAAAGTTAAATATAAAAAGAGGATTAAAAATTGAATATCTCTTTCAAAAGTGCTCATTGAAAAAATATATGTATAAAAAGGGTAGATTACATATACCAATAGTATGTTAATGATATTTTTCGCATTAATTTTCAACAAAATCAAATTTTCAACCTCGGAGCGCAGGGCATGTTTTTTCAAAATTTTCGAGTCTCTCAATTGCTTTTTCGACGGATATTGAATTTTTCTGAATTTAAATAATATAAATAGCATATAGGTACATAGTATAATGCAATGGAAAGGAAAGAATTGAGAAAAATCACGATTTGAGAACTTTAAAATTTTCTCCATAGGAAAAAAAAGAAAAAATTCGATTTTTTTTGATCTCGGAGAAAAGTCAGTGAATATCAAATGATAGAGTATAGTTTTTATTCTTATATATCAGATCATTATTGGTATTCTATTTTCATCTTTACTTCTAAAAAATCATTTGAGGAAATGCCAATTTTTGGTCATCATTATTTTTAGGAGGATAAGACTTTTGATAGAGCTCTCAGAAAAAATTGAGCATTTTTAATCCTCGGAGCGCACCCTTAAACGGCCAATATCGATCTTTGCATTCAAGTATAAAATTCTAGAAGCATGATAAACAATCGAAATGTTTCATATATGAATAATAGATCTGAAGCTAAAATAAAAATTCTTTAATCAAATTGGAATATTGCAATTAAAAACTGTGCACTCGCGCATAATTTATAATAACACAGGGATATGTGATATTCAAGGCTATTATTTTTCAATCATTTATAAAAAATTCGGGATGAAACCACATTGATGCCGAATCTGTCATCAAGAACAATAAAAAATTGTATAAAACTAAGATAAAACCATATCTAAGCATTTGTACTTTAAAATGATATCAATTACAAATTGAGATAAACTAAATTATAAAAATTTCGTATTTAAATAATAGAATTGTTATAGCAATAACAACTATCTTATGATTTCATATTAATTTCTAATTAAATCTCTTGAATTTTTGTTTCAAATTTACAATTGGCCAAAAGAACGAAATAGAAAGATAATCTACTATATTTAGGAAATTGAAATTTTATTCTTTAGATTCGAATGTCTTTTGGATTGTTGATAATGTGATGAGAATTTCAAGTTCACATATAGAGATAATTTATTTTACAAAACAAAAATTCTCGGACATACGATTATTTTTGATTCAAATGCTGTTCGGCATTAAAAGCAAAAATAATCATATACCTGAGAATTACACTTTTCCGACATTTTTGTGTCGCTTCGCACCCCTGACAAAACATCGGAAAAGTTTAAATTTTAATGGCTTGAACCAACTCAGAATTCATGCTATCATGTACCAATTTTGGGACCAATTTTTCCGTGGCCCTTTTAGATTCTGTTAGAAAGACCAGAATGTCTTGTCCGTTCTAACTACATGCTTCAATTATGCAAATTCAATTTCAGATTATCTTTTGGAAACTAACAATTTCTTTTTCCACGTCATGATTGAGGTCACCGCGGCCTTCCCTTACGCGCTTTCTTCCTTATTAGAAAGTTTATGAAGTTTACATATTGTCACCTTATACAAATTATCGATTCAATAGTGTAATTCAATAATTCTTTTTCATTCAAAATTCTGAAACCTAAAAAAATATATTACCACTTTTTCATAGGATTTGTAAAAAAAGTGAGTTAAAAAAGAGACTTTTTATTCTAAAATAAATATAGAATTTTAGCCTGCTACATAGGCCATTTGAAGAGTGTAGGATTGGCTTAAGTTGGAAAATCGGGCGAATCTAGGATAATATTTACGAATTACAATCCGAATAAGCTTGAATCGGATAATACTCGGTTGGTAGGATGTAGGGATGACGCTGGATTCTTACCTAGTATGTTGTAATAGGAAATTTTAATGGATTAGTTAAGATAATGATCACAAATTCATGAAATTTTCAAAGCGGTTTGATCGTCATTGGTTTTTAAAAATTTGTATTTTTACTAATAAAAGAGTTATAAATATAAATAGTGACAATTTTTTGAGAGGCTTCGCCTCTCAAAAAATAATTGATCAAATTTAAGGGTGCACACGAAAGGATCATGTAAACTTCAGAATTTAGAACCTTATTTTTAGGCATTATCTTGGCTACCTATTTAGGCTCGAAAAGCAAAAAATATCAAAAAATACAACTTGACTCCATTATGACCCTTTCATGGAGGTAGTTTTTATCCGCTAGTATTTTCCCTTTGAATCTCTTTACAATTCGAAATCAAATTCAAACCTCAGTAGAAGAAAGGAAGAATCGACTTACTACGGTTGTAATACGAATAAATACATATCTTTAATTATTTTTATTTACATAATAATTGTTTGAAGCTCATATTCCATCAAATTTTTAAATAAAAACATTAAAATGTTGAAAATGTTCATATATTTTAATAGGGTTTTGGCACTTTATTGAGGAATTACTACATACATAGTCGAACTGAACTTGATATTTTGAAATTTAAATTATTTATCAAAATTAAAATTTAACTTGAAATTTATAATTATTTAGTCATATTTTGCATAATTCTAAGTAGATTTTGTAAAAAATCAAGAAAGAAAAATTTTAACGTGCTTTATTTTTTCTTTTTTATAATAATACATATTATTATATAATTAACATGTTCATAATGTTTCACCCTTTCAAAAATATAATCCTCCTCCTCTCAAATAAACGTACATACGGGTGGCCTCTTTTTTCAAAAAATTAAAATTTGAAATTTTGGGCTCAAATATTAGAGATTTTTTCAACCTTCAACGATATATGTTGTCTATATCAGACCTCCTTTCTTTTTGATACTTAACATTGTTCCTAAATCTTAGTCGTTAAGGCTGTTCTGAAAATATTTTTTTTTCGAAAAAATTCGAAAAAAATTCTTAAAATTCAAAAATCCCTTAATTCCTGAGGATTTTGGAAAAAAGTTTTTACATGAACATGTGTATATTATATGAAGTATATTGATAAGGTAAAAATCAAATTTTATTGCATATTCATCGAGAAAATAAACTAACGAATCCCTCAAAATTGAGAGGGTAATCCTCCTCCTCTCAAATAAACGTACATACGGGTGCACCCTTAATAAAGTGTGGGGATAACATAGTTATGCATGTTCCCGAATTTTGAAGGAAAAAGAATTCCAATATATATACCACTTTTTCAGAGCTTTAGCTCTGAAAAAGTGGTATATATTTTAAATATTATTGAAGTTTACATATTGTCACCTTTTGACCCTCATCAAAAATTTTGGTTTAATTGTAAAGTTTTCATAGTGTCACCTTATATAAAATTATGTTTAATTGAATCGATTAATTTGTGAAGTTTGAAAAGTCTGTACAGACTTACAATTAACTACGGTTCTCATACAAAATCACTAACAAAGATGGTGTAAACTTAGAGGTAGGGCAACGATAGAAAATTTTTGGAAAAAAAGTTCGGAGATCTTAAACGTATCATATTCCCTGCATGGTTTGGTATCTTCCGCCATGCGTTGTGCCAAACATATTGACACATTCCAATAATTAATTTATGGTATGAGTCACAGAGTTAGATTATAAAAAGAAAGTAAATAATTGCAATTAGAAATCATATATGTCGGAAATCAAATGTTGATGAGCAGGAACCTTTTACTCATCATCAAAGAGATAAATCACTAAAGATTTGTATACATTAACATTTGATATTTGGTGCTCGAAAACTGTCTGATGGGACTCCTCCAAAATGAACCAATCTATCGCTGAGGACCAAATTAGATGATGTGGATGGTGTATTCTCTAATTCTAACTTAGGAAGAATGGGAACAAAACGAATGACGACAACAACATGTCAAACATAGATTAAATATCTATGAATCAATAAAGTATACGTGCATTGAAGGTGATAACGATCACTTGAGGCTTATAACTCTTTGACTAAATTATGCAATAATTAAATATAATCATTTTTATATTTTTATACTGATAGTAATGAGAGGTTATCGATTTTGTAATTTAATCGTCGTCGTTATCGATTTTGTAATTTAATCGTTATCGTCTTTTTCTAAACGTGCATTTTTACATTAAAAGCAATGCAACTCCAAAATTAATTGGTATTTAGACTTTAATTAGGTGCAGACAAACGAAATGCAGTCCAAATATTTTGGTGATATATGAATTACATAAATTTAGGGAAATTGAAATTATATCTTTTTAAATTTTTAGGAAAACAGATTTATAGAATTGTTTAAGTCATCAAAATAATGCAGACTTAGGTCAAAATTTCCAAATTTAATCATTTGCAAGACTTTCAAGCGACTTCAAAATGTCGAAATATAAGTCCAAAAATAAAATTACGATTACAGTCTATCCTCAATTATTATCACGCTAATTATTGAGTGACCCATGCGTTCGTATGTATGTAATACCTTTTAAAAAGGAGATGAGAGAGATAAACTACATTTACAATTTAAATCTGATGTATTTACTTGTTACATTTACAAATGTAAATGTTTCTCGTAATGTTTACATTTTGTAAGTATAACGAATAAAAATGACGCACTTTTTTTACAAAGTCAAATTATGCGATACAACTTTACTTGTTACATTTACAAATGTAAATGTTTCTCGTAATGTTTACATTTTGTAAGTATAACGAATAAAAATGACGCACTTTTTTTACAAAGTCAAATTATTGTTCGATTTTTGCAGCTTGTAAACGATTAATTGTATAAAGCAATTGATATTAGCACGATATAACTGAATAATTCTAATATTGAAATCAAAAGCCCTTAAAATATCATGATATTTTAATTTCATAACAAATCTAGGAGACTATTTGATGAAAACATATCCGATGTGGGTTTTGTTGTATTATATAACTTGTTATTGACTTCTTAGCTTTCCAAATTTTTTTCGATAATGAGAAAACGAATGAAAAATCAACATTTGGTCCATTTAAAATTTGATTCGTTTACATTTTTTTTACTTTTTGAATTTCAATTTATATTTTCCTCAAGAAATACTTTAGATTTTAAGAAACTAAATCATATAATCTACTAAGAAAATATATTAAATCCTATAATACTCAAAGTTTTGTGATAAATCAGATCTTTTTTATTTTACTTTTATTATGTTTTTGCAAACTTAAGGTCCTCACTAGGTAAAACATAATACTCTTTGAAGTTAAGTATTTTCACAAAGAGAGGACCAACAATATCAAAAGATTGAATAAAGATTTGTATTATTTTATTTATTTTTAAGAACATGTTTAAGAACCCTCATTATCTCCACGAATATTGCATATTTTTCTATTCTAAGACCACCAAAATTACGTTTTAATATAGAAAATAACATATTTATGTGATGCTAAAGTCGAAGTCCTTAAAAAATTAGTGTTAAACATCCTATTGTTAAATAAATTTTAGATTTTGAAGTTTATCATTTCGAATAATGAAATATAAACAATACAAATTTTCTGTCGTTTCGAGATTCATAAATGATCGGAATCTTCCAGCTCCGACTGAAATAGAACTTTCGGAAGCTAATTTTCAAGACGAATCTTCTTTATTAAGATTTATTTTGGATATCCCTAAGGATTTAAGCTTTTCCATTGACTCATATTCAATGAATCTTTTGATACATTTCATTATCGAGCAATCTACACAAAATGAAACAATATTAAAATTCACAATTCAAAATATCACTTCTTCGAATATCTTTCAAATAGATTTGATACTACTGGAAAATTTATTCGAATATTTATCGCATTATATTAACCAGATTTTTTTTTCATTTTTTCATTAAAATTAATTCATTTTAAAGCTTTAGATAACATACAATACCTTTATTTATCAACATTTTCCGATCAATATGATGAGATATTACGTTTCATAAGCAGCAGTGACAATTCTCTCTATATCATCGATACATTTATTGCTTTGATTAAAAACAATATTCTTGACGTTGAATTCTTCCAAAACGCAGTTTTACTCAAGAAAGAAATTTTTTCTAGTATTATTGAGTACGAAAATCAATATTCAACTTATGCAATTGCAAATTTCTTTACAAAATTATTAAAATATTACCCAGGATATGCAACTGCTCTTCCATGTTCGGATATACTAATATCAAATTATTTCAACTTTTTTAATGACGTGAATTCAATTATAAATAACGAAGATTTTGTTTATCTTCTCAAATTTATAGTTTTATTTTATAAAGCAGTCGATATAACATCTGAGATGGCTTTAGAATTCATAAAAACACTTGAAATTCTGCGAAGTCTTTCTCCTCACTATTCATTTACAGAGTATGTAGTTCAGGGGTATTATTGTGTACTTCCTCTTATACCCATGCAAATTTCATCTACCGATTTTTTAAATTCACATGAATTTTTAATTAATTATGCAATTGAGAATTCAAATCTTCACAAATATTTGAAATTATATTCCAGATGTTTCCGCAGATTTGATAGCGATGAAATATTCAAAAATGTTTTTCATATCTTAAACCTTGTAGAAGTTACAACAGAATATTTATCAGAAAATCAGGATCTTTCTGAGAAACAGATCTTTATTTGCAACGATATCCTAACGAGGGTTAATTTAATTTAATTTTTATTTTTTATTTCAAGTTTGAGTAAACTTTCAAGATAATCTATATAAGCCTTTTGATGTTCTTCATCTAGATTCTTGTTTAATATGTGATGAATTTGATTTTTTTTTGAAAATTCAAGATAAAATTCTTTTTTATCTTGATCAACAACATGAACAATTCGAGTACAGCGTAACATTTCATCAATATTTTCTGTTTTCTTCGTTTCTAGATATTTTTCAAATATTTCTTGCGGAATCTCATTTTGATATACCCATTTATTTTTTTCCGGATGCTGATCTTTGTACTTAACGAAATATTGCTTGACTATTCGCTCAGAAACAACATATTCGATCTCTTTTCTCTTTCTCATTGAATATTTGTGACACTTTTGAATTCAATCAAATCAAAAATATTTGAAATTGCTAGAATTTTTTTCTTTCTCATGAATATTTGAAATGACTCAAAAGGAAAACTCGTTCGATTCAATTCAATTTTGAATCAGAATTTTTTAAGGACCAATAAATCAAATTATGTTAAGAAAATCTTTTTTTAACTCAGAGTATCAAAAGTACGTTAAACCTTCAATTTTATCTCATGTCGGAAAGCGAACCGACAATAGTGGAAGAGAATCAAACTATATCAGTATCCATCCAAGCTATTGTTGATGAAGAAAAAGGAGATGGAGCTGATATGCTGATTTAATTCAAAATGAATTGAATTCCGTAAAAAATTGAAATATAGAATGGAAATACCTGAAAATCCCCAATTCCAATTCTCAAGGAAAGATATAGCAAATTAAAATTTACAGATCCTACAGAAGCTGCTATATTTATTGCAAAAGATTCATATAATTCTTTTTATCCATTAAATTTTGAGCAAGGAAAAAAGTTTCGTTGTCCTAACTGCCAATTTTGCATGGAGCTTGTAAAGACTCATGAAAATGGTCAACTTTTCTTCATTCCAGTAATTAAACACGAGCATAGAGCAAAGCAATGCAAGCCGAGTAACAATATACCAAAAATTCTTAAGTTGCAAGCAGGAAAAAAAGTCTATGAATTAGCAAATTCTGATAATGTTCCTCAATGCAAAGAAATTTTTGCAAAAGAATTGAATATTCCCAATGCAACTTATACGATGTTCCATAATATAGTAAATAAACTTAAAGGAACCACAAAAGGGGATAGAATTCAATCTTACAATTATTTCTCAACAATTTTTTCAATCATAAACAAAATCGAACAAGGATTCTGCGAAATGATTTTAGTTAAAGAAGTTAACAATGAAATTGAATTGCATACATTTAAGAAAGGTGATGAATTACCTGAAAATTCAAAAGACTTTCAAATTTATTCATTTATTGTAATTCCTCCAATAACTCATTTTTACATGCAAACACAAGCTTTTTGCGGAATAATTCAAATTGATGGAACGTTTTTATTTTGTATTAAAAAAGGAAACTTACTCATTATTGGTACACCTGCACCAAATAATAGACTTATCCCTATTGCATTTGCATGGTCTGTTAGTGAAAATACGATAACAATTAAGGATATGCTCACTAAATTGAAATCTTTTATTCCACCAAGCAGATTCAAGAATATTTATTCCGATCAAGGTCCGGCAATTATAGCTGCTGTTAGAGAATCAGGCTTTTCTTGCGATCATAAATTTTGCTTACGTCATTTTGCAACAAAAAGGGAATACATCAATGTCTATTCCGAAATTGTTGAAGTCGCTTACGCAGACCATCCTCAAAAACGAATTGACTTGATTAAAAAGTTAGAAACTCGTTTACAAGAGGAATATCCAAACCGCGAAAATAATCAGGATCTCTTTAAGTACTTAGATAGTATTAACCCATTTGAAGGATTCGCTGACTACACCGCTGGCATACTCACAACATCTCTTATTGAATCCCTTAATGCCGAAATTAAAGATAAATGGGATACATATGAACCCGCCGAACTAATTATCCGTCTCATTGAACATGAATTCAATCTTGTTAAAAATGTTTTAACAGGTGATTTTAAATCAGATAATATTATCAAAAATCTAAATGAAACTTTGAAACATTCAGATATGTTTAGCTCGGTATTATATGATCCAATTCAAGAATTATATTATGCAACTTTTGGTCGCTATACATATTGCGTAAAAATTATGTCAGATTCACAATATTCATGCACATGTAAGCACATCGAATTATACGGATTACCTTGTATTCATGTAATCGCCGTATTGAATCACTTTTCGAACAAAAATCTTCTTAAAAATTTGAATGATGCAGTTCATGCTCGCTTCAAATGTTCAGAGTTTATGACTCCTGTGGAAGATTTAATGAAATTTTATGTTGACCAAGCATCTTTAAAAATTCCCGGAATAAATTTCAACCTGGGAGAGATTGAAAAATTAAGGGGAAAAAGGACTAGGATTAAAGCATTTTACGAAAAGTGATGCTGTGTTGTTAGTTATTTATTTACTTTTTTTAATATTTTTTAAAAAAATAAAAGAAAATTCAAATAATTTTGTATCTCCCATGATATATCGACCCACGAGTACTAATGTGGCTATAATTAGAGATTGCAACTCTATTATGATCATAGTCCGGTGATATACAATAAGATTCAAATTTTGAAAGAATTAAATTAATAAAATCCCGGTGAAAAAAATAAAAACAGCTTCTAAAAGTATAGTTATCTTAAAATACGAACTTTAACACAAGTTTTTTGATCCAATAGAAAATTGAATTCTTTGAATAAATAAAATATTTTATGTATTAACATATTAAATTTCCTAATTATTTTTTCTTCTTGGGAAAATTTTTGAATTCGAATAGAAAATTCAATAAATTGAAATTGGGTTGAAAGAATTCTCCATATTAACTTGTCATATATTTCAGATCATATAAATTAAGTTAATTAAATTTTTTAAAAACCTTAATAGGATAAAAAAAAGAATTTACACTCTCTCACTTTGAAAACGTAGAAAATGCCAATCTATTGGTATACATTTTAGTTTTGTTAAGTTTACAAAACAATTACTCTAGATTTTAAAGATTTATCAAGAATTTAGAGAATATCCTTCTCAAAACAACTTCAATAGCGAAGGATTAGTATTGAATCGGATTTGTAACATAATTATAGTACATTACAATACAATTTCTCCGACTTTTAAATATTTTTGAAATATTTACAAAATATGCTCTTTCTATCATCGATACTTTAATACAGAGCAAATTTAGTAAATGTCATCACGTTATTTTTTCATAAATCGTTTTCGAACTTTTGAAATATTTATTTTAAACCAGTTTTCTACATTTAATATGTGAATTATATCAAAAGTAGATGGGCGATACTTGTAAATCTATTTAAACTATTAGTTTGCTATTATTGAAGAACTTTATAATTTTTTTTTCTTATGTATGGAATTAAAGATAATTTTGCGATTCCAACTGGTTTTTCTATATGAGTTAAATATGCCAAGTGAAATTGGACTTGCCAATATTGTAAATTGAAGTATGGACTATATATCGATTTTCATTGATTGATGAATAACTCGGAGTAATGTAATTGTTGATAATGAAAAATAGTTTTCAATTGCTGGTAAGGGCCAATGTATGTTCAATAGCTCCGAAAGCAAAAAATGCACGTTTAGAAAAAGACGATAACGATTAAATTACAAAATCGATAACGACGACGATTAAATTACAAAATCAATAATGACCCGATAGTAATTAATATACTATCCTGCTTAATAAATGGTATGATCAAATTTGTTTGAAAATTTAATTATGTATATGAAACTATGTCTTCTATATAAAAATCAAAATTTTCGGACGAACCTAGATTGAACCTTTATGAAAATCTATCATTTTTGTTAATTGAGTTAATATGAATCTTTTACATATGTATATATAGCATTGATAGCTTATATAATCATGGTTTATTCCATATTAACATATTTTTTCAGTTAAATTTGTTAATAATATCATGTAACAAATTAATTCAAGATTAGAATGTCTACAAAATGCTAACAAATAAGAACAAAATACGATTTCTCGACTTAAATTTTAATATGGAGTAGTTTTTCGTTTAAATCTAATTAAAAATGAATAAAAACTTATCTTGTACTATTTTCATTCAAAGATTTTAATAATGTAAATCATGCATTTTCATAATTCAGTACAGTTCTTTTTAGAATTAAAGTTGATGAGGATGATATTTGTGATTTAAAATAATTTGTTAATGTTCACCTTTTATTCATCACCTTGTGGTATGCCCTAAAGCAATAGCATTATCAATTCTGCTGAATTGATCAACTCAAAATTCCAAAAAAATTCAAAATTTCAAAAATGAAATTAAACAATTTGAATTTTCACATGAAAAAATCAATTTCGAAAAAAATTTGGAAAATCAAAGTATTTGATAATTAGTCAAATAATCAATTTACATCGTTTTTACTCATAAAAAACAACTAATTTTTGATTTTGATATCATATTTGATAAATACTCATTCCAGAGTTGACGTAATGTATTAATTATTGTTAGAGATATTGCTTTCGCAGCAAAATTCTTATTTCATGAAAGAAAAAAAAAATAATTTTTTTCCAACAAAAACACGTAAACAGATGAATGGAAACGTACTATATTTTCATAAATGTAGTAATCAGCGTGTCAGTTTTTGTTTATCATGTTCGAGTCAAAATGTATTAACTTGTAATAAGAAATATTCGAAGATTATATGAAGTATTGAGCATTCTTTGTAGAAATATTTGTAATTCATTACTAACATATATAATAAAGTTGTTTTTTTTTCCTTATTGCAATAATTTTGTCTGATTTTAATAACTTTTCATGTATACGAGTTGTGTGAATATGCATCATAATATGCGTAAATATACTTATTTGCGACGAATAATGTGGTTGCATAATGGAGGTGCTAAATTTTGATTTTTAATATGGGGCTTTGGTATGTATAATCATGTTCTTATCTCAACGTAGGAGTATTGGTGCAATATGATTAAAATTTACGAGGTTGATCTTAAATTGAATAATTCTGGAGTATAAATCACAATGCAGCTAATTCTATGTTAAAGATAGATACAGATTGTAGTAATCAATTAGGGAGTACAAATTCATTCTTTCATTTCTGTCGTATTGAGCATAAAGGAAGAGATCATAACCCTAGGAAAAAAAGCCCAAATTTGTCACTTTTCATAGTACGTTAAACTCAATTCGCTCGGCGAATGCCGAGCACACGTACTCATCATTCAACATAATATTCTCATTCTTTGGCTATTATAGTGCCAGACAACACAAGATTTCAAAGAATTACTTGAGTTTTCAATTAATCTTAATCCGATTTTAGATTTATCGAGAACTCCATCATCACAATCACATACTTCAGTGCGGGTAACTACAATTATCCATATACAGAAGGAAGTTCTTTTCGAACAACTCATTTGGAGTCTGTTTTGGAAAGAACTTCTTTCTGTCCGACTTAATTTCATAGTTCCTGATCAACCAAAAGACAGAAACCACACACTATCTACTTAGGAAAGGAGTTCTTTCTAAATCTTCCTTAAATTGAGATTTTATGAGAGATAACCCTTCTATTGCACTTAAAAATGAACATTTTGATATCTTTAGTATCACACATGGTCATATATAGTATTTCATCTACATGAATACATTCATCTTTCGAAGTCTCCCATTTAATGAGAGACTTCGAAAGATGAATCGTTTTATTCATACAACTTTAAATCTCGAACACATTTAGAGAGTGAATATATCATTTTATTCTTGTTTTGAGTTTATTCTGATTCAAAATTGCAGTGAAAACAGAAGTTCACACATCATATCTGAATGTGAGCTCATCTATACTTATACGATCTCAATACCTCCACTCTAAGCATAAGAGGTGAAGTTATATAAAAATTATCAGATGCGTTGAAGTCTCAAAAGTATTGCCTGAATGCTTGTTTCATATTTGTCCAAGTAGTTTCAATGAATAAATGTATTGTTTTTTATAATTTCGATTTATTTTTAGAAAATATTCAATATAACCTTTATTGTGTTATTTACATCTCATAAATTCTCTGTCTAAATCATATAAAAGCGCGTTTTACCCCTATGAATCAAGAAATTCATTCAATATTCATGGTATATTTATTAAATTTATACGATTTACTAATAATCAATATTATATCCTCATAAACAGCAATATATTTTGGTAATCTATGATAATCATATACAATATTTGAAATCAAATTTTCATTAGTTTAGGTTCCTTGTTAATTATAGATCCAAGGTGATGTGATTTTTGCATCCCTGGGATGGACGATACACCCAAAGTGTCACCTTTTTGGGATAACATGAATTTGAAATATCATGAGAGTTCTGCAAACCATATGCACAATATCTATTCAGCCTGACTTCTTGTATATATGAGTTAGACTTCTTAAATATTGTGCTTGAGGCGATATAAGCATTTCCGAGATTACCATCGTGCTCTATAGTATGCTACTTCTCCCTGGTTCTAGCTCAGTTCCAAGGATATTGGCGTTCAAGGATTTGGCAAGGTCCTTCCGAATTCTCTCATTCGATGAGAGATTTCGGAAGAATCTTGCCTTAAAGTACTCCAACTCTTGTTCTTTTGTTCCTAAATAGTGAGAAAAGTTATTTGACTACTTAAGGTAGAGATTATCCGAGGTCCCTCATTTGATGAGAGGCCTCGGATAATCTCTGCCTTAAAATTGTACACTTGTAGTCCATGAGAGTGTAAGTATACATTGATAGGACAGCTTTCTTCTGAAGTCTTAGATTTGATGAGAACCTCAGAAGAAAACTGTCCTATTTTATAGTAAAAGGAGTTTCAGGAGCTCCAAAGCTCCCTTTCGTAAGGATTAGGAGCTTTGGAGCTCCTGGTTCGTAGATGTGTTTCGCATCTTTCATCAGCAAAGGACATTTACCATCTGGGACTCTGTTGATGGAGACTCAGGAGCTCCAAAGCTCCCTTTAGTAAGGATTAGAAGCTTTGAAGCTCCTGGTTCGTAGACGTGTTTCGCATCTTTCATCAGAAGAGGCCCAAATGGTAAATAGCCTCTGCTGATGAGCTTCAGGAGCTCCAAGGCTCCCTCTCGTAACGATTAGGAGCTTTGTAGCTCCTGAAGGTAAGGTAGGATTGCTCTGATCTCTAATCAGTAGATGCCATGCCTCATTATGAACTCTACTGACAAGAGATCAAGAGCTCCAAGGACTCCCTTTTGAGTTAGTGGCGTTCTCACCATTTAGTAGGATTGCTGATCCTACTAATGAAGTGATCACTTAGTATACGTTTTGAATAAATTGAATTTTTTTTAGAATTTAGTATTTTTTATAGACATCATATGTATATTATAAATACATAAATATATTCTTTAATTCAAAAAATTCAATTCGGTTTTGGGATGGGTATCCCAGCCCCAAGTATTCAATTTTATTCAATTTTTTAAGAATTTTGGGTTGGGATGCCCAGACCAAAACAAGCTTTATATTTTGATGTGTAGATACGTATGTGTGCATCATTGTTGTGTTATATGTTATGTTTTTAATGAAAAAAAAATCTGATTCAAAAAAATTATCACTAATTAGTTGATAATATAAAGAAAAAATAGATAAATTGTATGTTTTGAGAGTATTTATCTACATTCACTCATATGAATTTCATTAAATAGTGTCTTTTTACTCCCAAATTTATTTTGAATTATTGAAATTAAAGAAAAAAAATTAGAAAAATTTCTCGAAATTTTTATTTTCAAAAAAAATTTGGATTTTATATTGAAAACTGACACTGGGAGGACGATAGGGCTGGGATTGGAGATACCCCGCTCACTTGGGAAAAATACGGATCTATACTTGTTAATAGTAAACCATTATATTTATTACTAATAATAAAATCTATGTGTCGTATTGAAATTCAATAAAATTACTTATTCGGTCCAAAAAAACAAATTAGATAAAATTTTTCGTTTTTTATGTAATTTTTGTTTTTCATTTTTCTCAAGATCCTAAGTTATGTTCTAACTTTTGACATCATATCCTATCATGCTAGGCTATATATTATAGCATATCCAAAAGGCAAGGAAATCTATCAGAGAAGCCTTTTTGACCTATCGTTGCCCTACCTCTGTAAACTTTTTTATATTTATTTATTTCAGTGAAGTGAGGTGAGTTTTGGCTAGTCAAAATTTTTACAAAACATGTCGAGTTCAGAGCAACCAAAAAATGAAAATTTGGGCAATTACAGTGACATTAAGCCAATTAATGTATTCGAATACCCAGATCAAGCATCAAAAATTATTTGGGGCGTCAATTGCAATAATATTATACAAATATCTTCACAAATTATCGAATTAATAACAACCCACAAAATACCTATCCAAATGTCACTTTATATCATAGATATTTTTTCACAAATTCGTGTTAAAGAAATCAAATTATTTTCAGAACTTTATCAAAAGATATTAAACGCATTTTCATACATTTATAAACCGCAAAACAATAAATTAGCGACTCTTTTACATTATCAAGGTTTCAAATTCGAAAACTTCGAACCCAAAATGAAAGAAGTAGAAATTCTGAATTTATATTCAACAAAATCTCCTTTATACTATAGGGTGTTGTGCATGAAAAATAGCGTGACTTCACCTTTGACAAAAAGTGACACTATTTATGATGGTTTTGTCATTTATTTGTCAGATTTATAAATGTATAATAATGCTGTAAATCAGATATTAATTAAAAATATTTAAGATTTATGTTCGAATTGAAAAGCAAAATGATATTTTTTTAATTGAAAAACGTTAATATCTGATATTTTGAAGTTTGTAATATTTGTTAGTATCTTAAATTATTGAATGCATACGTTTTTTATGTTCTCAATTTTAAAAAAAATTGTGAAGAATTTAGTTTTTTGGAGATGGATGTTTAATATTTGTGAGTGAGAATGCAAGCAGGAGTTTGGTACTTTAAGGCTAGGTTGAGATAGATTTCCCATTATATTATCTGTGAATATATTGTTTGAAAATTCAAGATATAAAAATATATTATCAAAAAATTTTATATTTTTAAATACAATAGGGTGGAAGTATAGGACGATGAGATAGCAATGATATATTTTATAATGGGAGGTAATCTGAAGATAAGTAGCAAATTTTATGCGATTTTGATTGGGAGTTGGAGGGTGTGAGTACTATAGCATGTAATAGTATCTCACACCCTCCAATTCTTCCTATGGCGCCGAAAATTTTTGGTGAAATGCGACGACATTTCACCAAAAATTTTCGGCGCCATATAGAGAACTATAGTCTGCGAGGTACTGATTCTATCTATGTACCTCGCAGACCATAGTTCTCAGCCAAGATGGCTAAAAATTGGGTGCAATGTAAAAAATTGCACCCAATTTTTAGCCATTTTGGCTAAGAATTGGAGGGTGTGAGTACTATAGCATGTAATAGTATCTCACACCCTCCAATTCTTCCTATGGCGCCGAAAAATTTTTGGTGAAACGTCGTCGCATTTCACCAAAAATTTTCGGCGCCATATAGAGAACTATAGTCTGCGAGGTACTGATTCTATCTATGTACCTCGCAGACCATAGTTCTCAGCCAAAATGGCTAAAAATTTCGGAAATTCGAAATAATTTTTTTGAGAAAAAATTAACCGTTTAACATTGCCAAAAATCTAAAAAACTCACAATTTTTTTAAATTGATAACCCTCAAACCGTTTCCAATCAATAATTTGAGAGTCTATATGATAATGTAAAAGTTAAAACATTCAAGTATTTAAGTATTTCTTTAAAATATTAAGTTTTTTATTTTTCCAATAAAATTCTAATATCAAATATTTTTATTTAACGATTAATTTTATTTATATTTTTATAGTTTTTTTAAGAAAAAATATTGTTAGGGTTTTATGGATTTTCAATTAATATACAAGATAATTCATGAATGTATATATTTCCAAGTTTTTAAGGATGCAACACTTTACATTTGTAAACTGTCAAAAATGAAGTCACGCTATTTTTCATGCATTACACTTTATACTATAGGGTGTCCAAAGGTGTGTTTAGCACAAACCTGAATACTGCGAATAGAAATAAACAAGTTACATATATATAAAGTTTATTTAAATATAATCACCATTGGATTCAATCACGCGTTCGCAGCGATCGATCCAGGCTTCAAAGACACGCTTTAAATCATCATGAGAAAATTGCTCAAATTGCTCTCTTACAAAATTTTCAAGATCATCTGGACTCGCGAATTCGCGTCCTTCAGCTCTCTTTTTTAGCATGCCGAATAAATAAAAGTCAGAGGGTGCAATATCAGGTGAATAAATTGGGTTTGGAACAACTTTGACATTGTTTTCCAACAAGTAATTCATTACCTTATGACTTTTGTGAACTCTTGAATTATCAAAATGAATTGCAAACTTTTGTTTTTGTTGTTTGGATTTCTCAAAACTCATCAGAATTGATAATTTGAGTAAGAACATTGTCAATTAGATACTGAGCATTCATCGTATTAGGTTTTTGAAGAATATCAATTGCGATGATGCCATTCACGCCCCAAAAAACCGACAACATCATCATTGGTGTGTCAATTTTTTTCTTCGGGAATGTTTGCGGATTTTCATCCTTTGGGATCCACATGATTTTGGCTTCTGTTGCATATTGAAACCAAGACTCGTCTCCTGTTACTAAAAAGCAAAACTTCTTGGATTGATACGCACCCAATATAGAGAGGAGATCTTTCGAAGATTGGACTCTAGATTTTTTTTGAACTGAATTAAGGTTGTGCGGAACCCAACGTGTATACGCTAGTTTGTAGTTCAAATAATTGTGCAGATAATAACTGACTGTTGTACGTGGTATCTTTGTCATCTCCTCTATCCTTCTGAGTGATGCTCTTGGGTCTTCATCTAGCGCTTGAAGAATTGCTTTGATTTTTCTTTGATCCGGCGATTTTTTGTCAATTTTTATGATGGGCGCCTTTTTGTTCATGAAGTGATACATCCTAACATGATACGTTACAGTGGAATAGCTAGGAGCATCCATACCGAAGCATTTTACCAATGTCTCGTAGATTTTTTTACAGTCTTTGCATTTTTTTGCAAGAGCGAGGATGTTTTCTTTATGATTCATTAAAAAAATGAAAAAAATCCCGCCAAAATTTCCCGCGAAACCGCCTCTTGTCTCAAAATTCATTTTATATCCCGGCATGGCGCCAAAATACAACATACTCATCATATACATATATTCATATTTTTTATTATATATTTATAATCAGCATATATCTCCTTTAATAGTCTCATATAGAGCGCTGTGCTAAACGCACCTTTGGACACCCTATATATTGCATGGGATAAAGTTAATGATCTTAAAAGTAAATTCCCAAATCTTGATATTAATCAGGAGATTAATGATATCACATCACTTGACTGTGATATTAATCAGGAGATTAAAAATATCACTCCACTCGAATGTGCAATTAAATATGGATCAGAATTGTGTTTCAATTACTTGAAAAATTTAGGAGCTAAATACACTAAATACTCCGAAGAATATGCTGTTCAAGGTGGAAATGAAAACATTTTTATGCAAATGATAGAAGATGGTAAATCTTTTGATAACATGATTAATACAGCATTGGGTTATAGAAACTATGATATTGCTGAGTACCTTATATCAAATTTGCGTCAAACTCCTGATTCAATAGCAGAAAGCATGTATTTTTGTAATTATAGCGTTGCTTCGTGTTTGATTTCTAATGGGGCTGATATCAACAAAACTTATAATCTCTTTCTTTTCATATTTATCATTGTTTTATGAATTTCTCTCGATATTGATGAATGCCCTCTTAGCATTGCCATCAAAAAGATGTCGATAGAAATTGTCCAATTCCTAGTTGATCATGGTGCTGATGTTAACATGAAACTTATTCTCTTTCTTTTCATATTTATCATTATTTTATGACATTCTCTTTCTTTTCATATTTATCCTTGTTTTATGGAATTCTCTTTCTTTTCATATTTATCAATGTGTTATGGAATTCTCTTTCTTTTCATATTTAACATTGTTTGATAAAATTCTCTTTCTTTTCATATTAATCATTGTTTTATTACATTCTCTTTTATTTCATATTTATCATTGTTTTATTACATTCTCTTTCTTTTCATATTTATCAATGTTTGATAGAATTCTCTTTCCTTTCATATTTATCATTGTTCTATTACATTCTCTTTCTTTTCATATTTATCAATGTTTTATAGAATTCTTTTTCTTTTCATATTTATCATTGTTTGATAAAATTCTCTTTCTTTTCATATTTATCAATGTTTTATAGAATTCTTTTTCTTTTCATATTTATCATTGTTTGATAAAATTCTCTTTCTTTTCATATTTATCATTGTTTTATTACATTCTCCTTCTTTTCATATTTATCATTGTTCTATTACATTCTCTTTCTTTTCATATTTATCAATGTTTTATAGAATTCTCTTTCTTTTCATATTTATCATTGTTTGATAAAATTCTCTTTCTTTTCATATTTATCATTGTTTTATTACATTCTCCTTCTTTCATATTTAACATTTTTTATGGAATTCTCTTTCTTTTCATATTAATCATTGTTTTATGAATTTCTCTCAATATTGATGAATGCCCTCTTAGCATTGCCATCAAAAAGATGTCGATAGAAATTGTCCAATTCCTAGTTGATCATGGTGCTGATGTTAACATGAAACTTATTCTCTTTCTTTTCATATTTATCACTGTTTTATAGAATTCTCTTTCTTTTCATATTAATCATTGTTTGATAAAATTCTCTTTCTTTTCATATTTAGCATTGTTTTATGAAATTCTCTTTCTTTTCATATTTATCATTGTTTTATGGAATTCTCTTTCTTTTCATATTTATCATTGTTTTATTACATTCTATTTCTTTTCATATTTATCATTGTTTTATAGAATTCTCTTTCTTTTCATATTTATCAATGTTTGATAGAATTCTCTTTCTTTTCATATTTATCATTGTTTTATTACATTCTCTTTCTTTTCATATTTATCATTGTTTTATGGAATTCTCTTTCTTTTCATATTTATCATTGTTTTATTACATTCTCTTTCTTTTCATATTTATCATTGTTTTATTACATTCTCTTTCTTTTCATATTAATCATTGTTTTATGACATTCTCTTTCTTTTCATATTTATCATTGTTTTATGAATTTCTCTCAATATTGATGAATGCCCTCTTAGTATTGCCATCAAAAAGATGTCGATAGAAATTGTCCAATTCCTAGTTGATCATGGTGCTGATGTTAACATGAAACTTATTCTCTTTCTTTTCATATTTATCACTGTTTTATAGAATTCTCTTTCTTTTCATATTTATCATTGTTTTATGGAATTCTCTTTCTTTTCATATTTATCATTGTTTTATTACATTCTCTTTCTTTTCATATTTATCATTGTTTTATAGAATTCTCTTTCTTTTCATATTTATCATTGTTTTATGACATTCTCTTTCTTTTCATATTTATCATTGTTTTATGAATTTCTCTCAATATTGATGAATGCCCTCTTAGTATTGCCATCAAAAAGATGTCGATAGAAATTGTCCAATTCCTAGTTGATCATGGTGCTGATGTTAACATGAAACTTATTCTCTTTCTTTTCATATTTATCACTGTTTTATAGAATTCTCTTTCTTTTCATATTTATCACTGTTTTATGGAATTCTCTTTCTTTTCATATTTATCATTGTTTTATTACATTCTCTTTCTTTTCATATTTATCATTGTTTTATTACATTCTCTTTCTTTTCATATTTATCATTGTTTTATAGAATTCTCTTTCTTTTCATATTTATCATTGTTTTATTACATTCTCTTTCTTTTCATATTTATCATTGTTTTATGGAATTCTCTTTCTTTTCATATTTATCATTGTTTTATTACATTCTCTTTCTTTTCATATTTATCATTGTTTTATAGAATTCTCTTTCTTTTCATATTTATCATTGTTTTATGACATTCTCTTTCTTTTCATATTTAGCATTGTTTTATAGAATTCTCTTTCTTTTCATATTTATCATTGTTTTATGAAATTCTCTTTCTTTTCATATTAATCATTGTTTTATGAAATTCTCTTTCTTTTCATATTAATCATTGTTTTATGAAATTCTCTTTCTTTTCATATTTAGCATTGTTTTATAGAATTCTCTTTCTTTTCATATTTATCATTGTTTTATGAAATTCTCTTTCTTTTCATATTAATCATTGTTCTATTACATTCTCTTTCTTTTCATATTTATCAATGTTTTATAGAATTCTTTTTCTTTTCATATTTATCATTGTTTGATAAAATTCTCTTTCTTTTCATATTTATCAATGTTTTATAGAATTCTTTTTCTTTTCATATTTATCATTGTTTGATAAAATTCTCTTTCTTTTCATATTTATCATTGTTTTATTACATTCTCCTTCTTTTCATATTTATCATTGTTCTATTACATTCTCTTTCTTTTCATATTTATCAATGTTTTATAGAATTCTCTTTCTTTTCATATTTATCATTGTTTGATAAAATTCTCTTTCTTTTCATATTTATCATTGTTTTATTACATTCTCCTTCTTTTCATATTTAACATTGTTTTATGGAATTCTCTTTCTTTTCATATTAATCATTGTTTTATGAATTTCTCTCAATATTGATGAATGCCCTCTTAGCATTGCCATCAAAAAGATGTCGATAGAAATTGTCCAATTCCTAGTTGATCATGGTGCTGATGTTAACATGAAACTTATTCTCTTTCTTTTCATATTTATCACTGTTTTATAGAATTCTCTTTCTTTTCATATTAATCATTGTTTGATAAAATTCTCTTTCTTTTCATATTTAGCATTGTTTTATGAAATTCTCTTTCTTTTCATATTTATCATTGTTTTATGGAATTCTCTTTCTTTTCATATTTATCATTGTTTTATTACATTCTATTTCTTTTCATATTTATCATTGTTTTATTACATTCTCTTTCTTTTCATATTTATCAATGTTTGATAGAATTCTCTTTCTTTTCATATTTATCATTGTTTTATTACATTCTCTTTCTTTTCATATTTATCATTGTTTTATGGAATTCTCTTTCTTTTCATATTTATCATTGTTTTATTACATTCTCTTTCTTTTCATATTTATCATTGTTTTATTACATTCTCTTTCTTTTCATATTAATCATTGTTTTATGACATTCTCTTTCTTTTCATATTCATCATTGTTTTATGAATTTCTCTCAATATTGATGAATGCCCTCTTAGTATTGCCATCAAAAAGATGTCGATAGAAATTGTCCAATTCCTAGTTGATCATGGTGCTGATGTTAACATGAAACTTATTCTCTTTCTTTTCATATTTATCATTGTTTTATGGAATTCTCTTTCTTTTCATATTTATCATTGTTTTATGGAATTCTCTTTCTTTTCATATTTATCATTGTTTTATTACATTCTCTTTCTTTTCATATTTATCATTGTTTTATGACATTCTCTTTCTTTTCATATTTATCATTGTTTTATGAATTTCTCTCAATATTGATGAATGCCCTCTTAGTATTGCCATCAAAAAGATGTCGATAGAAATTGTCCAATTCCTAGTTGATCATGGTGCTGATGTTAACATGAAACTTATTCTCTTTCTTTTCATATTTATCACTGTTTTATAGAATTCTCTTTCTTTTCATATTTATCACTGTTTTATGGAATTCTTTTTCTTTTCATATTTATCATTGTTTTATTACATTCTCTTTCTTTTCATATTTATCATTGTTTTATTACATTCTCTTTCTTTTCATATTTATCATTGTTTTATAGAATTCTCTTTCTTTTCATATTTATCATTGTTTTATTACATTCTCTTTCTTTTCATATTTATCATTGTTTTATAGAATTCTCTTTCTTTTCATATTTATCATTGTTTTATGACATTCTCTTTCTTTTCATATTTAGCATTGTTTTATGAAATTCTCTTTCTTTTCATATTAATCATTGTTTTATGAATTTCTCTCAATATTGATGAATGCTCTCTTAAAATTGCCATCAAAAAGATGTCGATAGAAATTGTCCAATTCCTAGTTGATCATGGTGCTGATGTTAACATGAAACTTATTCTCTTTCTTTTCATATTTATCATTATTTTATGACATTCTCTTTCTTTTCATATTTATCCTTGTTTTATGGAATTCTCTTTCTTTTCATATTTATCATTGTTTTATAGAATTCTCTTTCTTTTCATATTAATCATTGTTTTATGAAATTCTCTTTCTTTTCATATTTAGCATTGTTTTATGAAATTCTCTTTCTTTTCATATTTAGCATTGTTGTATCGAATTCTATTTCTTTTCATATTTATCATTGTTTTATGAATTTCTCTCAATATTGATGAATGCTCTCTTAAAATTGCCATCAAAAAGATGTCGATAGAAATTGTCCAATTCCTAGTTGATCATGGTGCTGATGTTAACATGAAACTTATTCTCTTTCTTTTCATATTTATCATTATTTTATGACATTCTCTTTCTTTTCATATTTATCCTTGTTTTATGGAATTCTCTTTCTTTTCATATTTATCATTGTTTTATAGAATTCTCTTTCTTTTCATATTAATCATTGTTTTATGAAATTCTCTTTCTTTTCATATTTAGCATTGTTTTATGAAATTCTCTTTCTTTTCATATTTAGCATTGTTGTATCGAATTCTATTTCTTTTCATATTTATCATTGTTTTATGAAATTCTCTTTCTTTTCATATTAATCATTGTTTTATGAAATTCTCTTTCTTTTCATATTAATCATTGTTTTATGAAATTCTCTTTCTTTTCATATTTATCATTGTTTTATTACATTCTCTTTCTTTTCATATTTAACATTGTTTTATTACATTCTCTTTCTTTTCATATTTATCATTGTTTTATTACATTCTCTTTCTTTTCATATTTATCATTGTTTTATGAATTTCTCTCAATATTGATGAATGCCCTCTTAGCATTGCCATCAAAAAGATGTCGATAGAAATTGTCCAATTCCTAGTTGATCATGGTGCTGATGTTAACATGAAACTTATTCTCTTTCTTTTCATATTTATCATTATTTTATGACATTCTCTTTCTTTTCATATTAATCATTGTTTTATGGAATTCTCTTTCTTTTCATATTTATCATTGTTTGATAAAATTCTCTTTCTTTTCATATTTAACATTGTTTTATATAATTGCCTTTCTTTTCATATTTATCATTGTTTTATAGAATTCTCTTTCTTTTCATATTTATCATTGTTTGATAAAATTCTCTTTCTTTTCATATTTATCATTGTTTTATTACATTCTCCTTCTTTTCATATTTAACATTGTTTTATGGAATTCTCTTTCTTTTCATATTAATCATTGTTTTATGAATTTCTCTCAATATTGATGAATGCCCTCTTAGCATTGCCATCAAAAAGATGTCGATAGAAATTGTCCAATTCCTAGTTGATCATGGTGCTGATGTTAACATGAAACTTATTCTCTTTCTTTTCATATTTATCACTGTTTTATAGAATTCTCTTTCTTTTCATATTTATCCTTGTTTTATGGAATTCTCTTTCTTTTCATATTTATCATTGTTTTATGAATTTCTCTCAATATTGATGAATGCCCTCTTAGCATTGCCATCAAAAAGATGTCGATAGAAATTGTCCAATTCCTAGTTGATCATGGTGCTGATGTTAACATGAAACTTATTCTCTTTCTTTTCATATTTATCATTATTTTATGACATTCTCTTTCTTTTCATATTAATCATTGTTTTATGGAATTCTCTTTCTTTTCATATTTATCATTGTTTGATAAAATTCTCTTTCTTTTCATATTTAACATTGTTTTATATAATTGCCTTTCTTTTCATATTTATCATTGTTTTATATAATTGTCTTTCTTTTCATATTTATCATTGTTTTATATAATTGCCTTTCTTTTCATATTTATCATTGTTTTATTACATTCTCTTTCTTTTCATATTTATCATTGTTTTATGGAATTCTCTTTCTTTTCATATTTATCACTGTTTTATAGAATTCTCTTTCTTTTCATATTTAACATTGTTTTATTACATTCTCTTTCTTTTCATATTTATCATTGTTTTATGGAATTCTCTTTCTTTTCATATTAATCATTGTTTTATGAAATTCTCTTTCTTTTCATATTTAGCATTGTTTTATAGAATTGTCTTTCTTTTCATATTTATCCTTGTTTTATAACATTCTCTTTCTTTTCATATTTATCATTGTTTTATGACATTCTCTTTCTTTTCATATTTATCATTGTTTTATGGAATTCTCTTTCTTTTCATATTTATCATTGTTTTATGACATTCTCTTTCTTTTCATATTTATCATTGTTTTATGAATTTCTCTCAATATTGATGAATGCCCTCTTAGCATTGCCATCAAAAAGATGTCGATAGAAATTGTCCAATTCCTAGTTGATCATGGTGCTGATGTTAACATGAAACTTATTCTCTTTCTTTTCATATTTATCATTATTTTATGACATTCTCTTTCTTTTCATATTTATCCTTGTTTTATGGAATTCTCTTTCTTTTCATATTTATCAATGTGTTATGGAATTCTCTTTCTTGTCATATTTATCATTGTTTTATAGAATTCTCTTTCTTTTCATATTAATCATTGTTTTATGAAATTCTCTTTCTTTTCATATTTAGCATTGTTTTATGAAATTCTCTTTCTTTTCATATTTAGCATTGTTGTATCGAATTCTATTTCTTTTCATATTTATCATTGTTTTATGAAATTCTCTTTCTTTTCATATTAATCATTGTTTTATGAAATTCTCTTTCTTTTCATATTTATCATTGTTTTATGAATTTCTCTCAATATTGATGAATGCCCTCTTAGTATTGCCATCAAAAAGATGTCGATAGAAATTGTCCAATTCCTAGTTGATCATGGTGCTGATGTTAACATGAAACTTATTCTCTTTCTTTTCATATTTATCATTATTTTATGACATTCTCTTTCTTTTCATATTTATCCTTGTTTTATGGAATTCTCTTTCTTTTCATATTTATCAATGTGTTATGGAATTCTCTTTCTTTTCATATTTATCATTGTTTTATAGAATTCTCTTTCTTTTCATATTAATCATTGTTTTATAGAATTCTCTTTCTTTTCATATTTATCATTGTTTTATGAATTTCTCTCAATATTGATGAATGCCCTCTTAGCATTGCCATCAAAAAGATGTCGATAGAAATTGTCCAATTCCTAGTTGATCATGGTGCTGATGTTAACATGAAACTTATTCTCTTTCTTTTCATATTTATCATTATTTTATGACATTCTCTTTCTTTTCATATTTATCCTTGTTTTATGGAATTCTCTTTCTTTTCATATTTATCAATGTGTTATGGAATTCTCTTTCTTTTCATATTTATCATTGTTTTATAGAATTCTCTTTCTTTTCATATTTATCATTGTTTTATTACATTCTCTTTCTTTTCATATTTATCAATGTGTTATGGAATTCTCTTTCTTTTCATATTTAACATTGTTTTATTACATTCTCTTTCTTTTCATATTTATCATTGTTTTATTACATTCTCTTTCTTTTCATATTTATCATTGTTTTATGAATTTCTCTCAATATTGATGAATGCCCTCTTAGCATTGCCATCAAAAAGATGTCGATAGAAATTGTCCAATTCCTAGTTGATCATGGTGCTGATGTTAACATGAAACTTATTCTCTTTCTTTTCATATTTATCATTATTTTATGACATTCTCTTTCTTTTCATATTAATCATTGTTTTATGGAATTCTCTTTCTTTTCATATTTATCATTGTTTGATAAAATTCTCTTTCTTTTCATATTTAGCATTGTTGTATCGAATTCTATTTCTTTTCATATTTATCATTATTTTATGACATTCTCTTTCTTTTCATATTTATCCTTGTTTTATGGAATTCTCTTTCTTTTCATATTTATCATTGTTTTATGGAATTCTCTTTCTTGTCATATTTATCATTGTTTTATAGAATTCTCTTTCTTTTCATATTAATCATTGTTTTATGAAATTCTCTTTCTTTTCATATTTAGCATTGTTTTATGAAATTCTCTTTCTTTTCATATTTAGCATTGTTGTATCGAATTCTATTTCTTTTCATATTTATCATTGTTTTATGAAATTCTCTTTCTTTTCATATTAATCATTGTTTTATGAAATTCTCTTTCTTTTCATATTTATCATTGTTTTATGAATTTCTCTCAATATTGATGAATGCCCTCTTAGTATTGCCATCAAAAAGATGTCGATAGAAATTGTCCAATTCCTAGTTGATCATGGTGCTGATGTTAACATGAAACTTATTCTCTTTCTTTTCATATTTATCATTATTTTATGACATTCTCTTTCTTTTCATATTTATCCTTGTTTTATGGAATTCTCTTTCTTTTCATATTTATCAATGTGTTATGGAATTCTCTTTCTTTTCATATTTATCATTGTTTTATAGAATTCTCTTTCTTTTCATATTAATCATTGTTTTATAGAATTCTCTTTCTTTTCATATTTATCATTGTTTTATGAATTTCTCTCAATATTGATGAATGCCCTCTTAGCATTGCCATCAAAAAGATGTCGATAGAAATTGTCCAATTCCTAGTTGATCATGGTGCTGATGTTAACATGAAACTTATTCTCTTTCTTTTCATATTTATCATTATTTTATGACATTCTCTTTCTTTTCATATTTATCCTTGTTTTATGGAATTCTCTTTCTTTTCATATTTATCAATGTGTTATGGAATTCTCTTTCTTTTCATATTTATCATTGTTTTATAGAATTCTCTTTCTTTTCATATTAATCATTGTTTTATAGAATTCTCTTTCTTTTCATATTTATCATTATTTTATGACATTCTCTTTCTTTTCATATTTATCCTTGTTTTATGGAATTCTCTTTCTTTTCATATTTATCAATGTGTTATGGAATTCTCTTTCTTTTCATATTTAACATTGTTTGATAAAATTCTCTTTCTTTTCATATTTATCATTGTTTTATTACATTCTCTTTCTTTTCATATTTATCAATGTGTTATGGAATTCTCTTTCTTTTCATATTTATCATTGTTTGATAAAATTCTCTTTCTTTTCATATTTATCATTGTTTTATTACATTCTCTTTCTTTTCATATTTATCATTGTTTTATTACATTCTCTTTCTTTTCATATTAATCATTGTTTTATGACATTCTCTTTCTTTTCATATTTATCATTGTTTTATGAATTTCTCTCAATATTGATGAATGCCCTCTTAGCATTGCCATCAAAAAGATGTCGATAGAAATTGTCCAATTCCTAGTTGATCATGGTGCTGATGTTAACATGAAACTTATTCTCTTTCTTTTCATATTTATCATTATTTTATGACATTCTCTTTCTTTTCATATTTATCCTTGTTTTATGGAATTCTCTTTCTTTTCATATTTAGCATTGTTGTATCGAATTCTATTTCTTTTCATATTTATCATTGTTTTATAGAATTCTCTTTCTTTTCATATTTATCATTGTTTTATATAATTGTCTTTCTTTTCATATTTATCATTGTTTTATATAATTGTCTTTCTTTTCATATTTATCATTGTTTTATGAAATTCTCTTTCTTTTCATATTTATCATTGTTTGATAAAATTCTCTTTCTTTTCATATTTATCATTGTTTTATTACATTCTATTTCTTTTCATATTAATCATTGTTTTATGAAATTCTCTTTCTTTTCATATTAATCATTGTTTTATAGAATTCTCTTTCTTTTCATATTAATCATTGTTTGATAAAATTCTCTTTCTTTTCATATTTATCATTGTTTTATATAATTGTCTTTCTTTTCATATTTATCATTGTTTTATATAATTGTCTTTCTTTTCATATTAATCATTGTTTTATAGAATTCTCTTTCTTTTCATATTTATCATTGTTTTATGACATTTCTTTTCATATTTATCATTGTTTTATGAATTTCTCTCAATATTGATGAATGCCCTCTTAGTATTGCCATCAAAAAGATGTCGATAGAAATTGTCCAATTCCTAGTTGATCATGGTGCTGATGTTAACATGAAACTTATTCTCTTTCTTTTCATATTTATCATTGTTTTATTACATTCTCTTTCTTTTCATATTTATCATTATTTTATGACATTCTCTTTCTTTTCATATTTATCCTTGTTTTATGGAATTCTCTTTCTTTTCATATTTATCATTGTTTGATAAAATTCTCTTTCTTTTCATATTTAACATTGTTTTATAGAATTCTCTTTCTTTTCATATTAATCATTGTTTTATGGAATTCTCTTTCTTTTCATATTTATCATTGTTTTATTACATTCTCTTTCTTTTCATATTTATCACTGTTTTATAGAATTCTCTTTCTTTTCATATTTATCATTGTTTTATAGAATTCTCTTTCTTTTCATATTAATCATTGTTTTATATAATTTCTTTCTTTTCATATTTATCATTGTTTTATGAAATTCTCTTTCTTTTCATATTTATCATTGTTTGATAAAATTCTCTTTCTTTTCATATTAATCATTGTTTTATTACATTCTCTTTCTTTTCATATTTATCATTGTTTTATAGAATTCTCTTTCTTTTCATATTTATCATTGTTTTATGACATTCTCTTTCTTTTCATATTTATCATTGTTTTATGAATTTCTCTCAATATTGATGAATGCCCTCTTAGCATTGCCATCAAAAAGATGTCGATAGAAATTGTCCAATTCCTAGTTGATCATGGTGCTGATGTTAACATGAAACTTATTCTCTTTCTTTTCATATTTATCATTATTTTATGACATTCTCTTTCTTTTCATATTTATCCTTGTTTTATGGAATTCTCTTTCTTTTCATATTTATCAATGTGTTATGGAATTCTCTTTCTTTTCATATTAATCATTGTTTTATAGAATTCTCTTTCTTTTCATATTTATCATTGTTTTATTACATTCTCTTTCTTTTCATATTTATCACTGTTTTATAGAATTCTCTTTCTTTTCATATTTATCATTGTTTTATATAATTGTCTTTCTTTTCATATTTATCATTGTTTTATATAATTGTCTTTCTTTTCATATTTATCATTGTTTTATGAAATTCTCTTTCTTTTCATATTTATCACTGTTTTATGGAATCCTCTTTCTTTTCATATTAATCATTGTTTTATTACATTCTATTTCTTTTCATATTAATCATTGTTTTATGAAATTCTCTTTCTTTTCATATTAATCATTGTTTTATAGAATTCTCTTTCTTTTCATATTAATCATTCTTTTATTACATTCTCTTTCTTTTCATATTAATCATTGTTTTATGACATTCTCTTTCTTTTCATATTTATCATTGTTTTATGGAATTCTCTTTCTTTTCATATTAATCATTGTTTTATAATTCTCTTTCTTTTCATATTTATCATTGTTTTATTACATTCTCTTTCTTTTCATATTTATCATTGTTTTATGAATTTCTCTCAATATTGATGAATGCCCTCTTAGTATTGCAGTCGAAGTGAAGTCGATAGAAATTGTCCAATTCCTAGTTGATCATGGTGCTGATGTTAACATGAAACTTATTCTCTTTCTTTTCATATTTATCATTATTTTATGACATTCTCTTTCTTTTCATATTTATCCTTGTTTTATGGAATTCTCTTTCTTTTCATATTTATCAATGTGTTATGGAATTCTCTTTCTTTTCATATTTAACATTGTTTTATGAAATTCTCTTTCTTTTCATATTTATCATTGTTTTATAGAATTCTCTTTCTTTTCATATTTATCATTGTTTTATGAAATTCTCTTTCTTTTCATATTTATCATTGTTTTATGAAATTCTCTTTCTTTTCATATTTAGCATTGTTGTATCGAATTCTATTTCTTTTCATATTTATCATTGTTTTATGGAATTCTCTTTCTTTTCATATTTATCAATGTGGTATGAAATTCTCTTTCTTTTCATATTTATCATTGTTTGATAAAATTCTCTTTCTTTTCATATTTAGCATTGTTTTATGAAATTCTCTTTCTTTTCATATTTATCATTGTTTTATGGAATTCTCTTTCTTTTCATATTAATCATTGTTTTATTACATTCTATTTCTTTTCATATTAATCATTGTTTTATGAAATTCTCTTTCTTTTCATATTAATCATTGTTTTATAGAATTCTCTTTCTTTTCATATTAATCATTCTTTTATAGAATTCTCTTTCTTTTCATATTAATCATTGTTTTATGACATTCTCTTTCTTTTCATATTTATCATTGTTTTATGAATTTCTCTCAATATTGATGAACCCTCTTAGCATTGCCATCAAAAAGATGTCGATAGAAATTGTCCAATTCCTAGTTGATCATGGTGCTGATGTTAACATGAAACTTATTCTATTTCTTTTCATATTTATCATTGTTTTATGAAATTCTCTTTCTTTTCATATTTAGCATTATTTTATTACATTCTCTTTCTTTTCATATTTATCCTTGTTTTATGGAATTCTCTTTCTTTTCATATTTAGCATTGTTGTATCGAATTCTCTTTCTTTTCATATTAATCATTGTTTTATGAAATTCTCCTTCTTTTCATATTAATCATTGTTTTATGGAATTCTCTTTCTTTTCATATTAATCATTGTTTTATTACATTCTATTTCTTTTCATATTAATCATTGTTTTATGAAATTCTCTTTCTTTTCATATTTATCATTGTTTTATATAATTGTCTTTCTTTTCATATTTATCATTGTTTTATGGATTTCTCTTTCTTTTCATATTTATCAATGTGTTATGGAATTCTCTTTCTTTTCATATTAATCATTGTTTTATAGAATTCTCTTTCTTTTCATATTTATCAGTGTTTTATTACATTCTCTTTCTTTTCATATTTATCATTATTTGATAAAATTCTCTTTCTTTTCATATTAATCATTGTTTTATGAAATTCTCTTTCTTTTCATATTTATCAATGTGTTGTGGAATTCTCTTTCTTTTCATATTTAACATTGTTTTATTACATTCTCTTTCTTTTCATATTAATCATTGTTTTATGAAATTCTCTTTCTTTTCATATTTATCATTGTTTGATAGAATCTCTTTCTTTTCATATTTATCATTGTTTTATGAATTTCTCTCAATATTGATGAATGCCCTCTTAGTATTGCCATCAAAAAGATGTCGATAGAAATTGTCCAATTCCTAGTTGATCATGGTGCTGATGTTAACATGAAACTTATTCTCTTTCTTTTCATATTTATCATTATTTTATGACATTCTCTTTCTTTTCATATTTATCCTTGTTTTATGGAATTCTCTTTCTTTTCATATTTATCATTGTTTGATAAAATTCTCTTTCTTTTCATATTTATCATTGTTTTATAGAATTCTCTTTCTTTTCATATTTATCATTGTTTTATAGAATTCTCTTTCTTTTCATATTTATCATTGTTTTATGAAATTCTCTTTCTTTTCATATTTATCATTGTTTTATGAATTTCTCTCAATATTGATGAATGCCCTCTTAGCATTGCCATCAAAAAGATGTCGATAGAAATTTCCAATTCTAGTTGATCATGGTGCTTTTAACATGAAACATTCTCTTTCTTTTCATATTTATCATTATTTTATGACATTCTCTTTCTTTTCATATTTATCTTTTTTTATGAATTCTCTTTCTTTTCATATTAGCATTTTATGACATTCTCTTTCTTTTCATATTTATCATTGTTTTATTACATTCTCTTTCTTTTCATATTATCATTTTTATGACATTCTCTTTCTTTTCATATTAATCATTGTTTTATAGAATTCTCTTTCTTTTATATTTATCATTGTTTTATTACATTCTCTTTCTTTTCATATTTATCACTGTTTTATAGAATTCTCTTTCTTTTCATATTTATCATTGTTTTATATAATTGTCTTTCTTTTCATATTTATCATTGTTTTATATAATTGTCTTTCTTTTCATATTTATCATTGTTTTATGAAATTCTCTTTCTTTTCATATTTATCACTGTTTTATGGAATTCTCTTTCTTTTCATATTAATCATTGTTTTATTACATTCTATTTCTTTTCATATTTATCAATGTGTTATGGAATTCTCTTTCTTTTCATATTTAGCATTGTTTTATAGAATTGTCTTTCTTTTCATATTTATCCTTGTTTTATAACATTCTCTTTCTTTTCATATTTATTCATTGTTTATGAATTCTCTTTCTTTTCATATTTATCATTGTTTTATAGAATTCTCTTTCTTTTCATATTTATCATTGTTTTATGACATTCTCTTCTTTTCATATTTATCATTGTTTTATGAATTTCTCTCAATATTGATGAATGCCCTCTTAGCATTGCCATCAAAAAGATGTCGATAGAAATTGTCCAATTCCTAGTTGATCATGGTGCTGATGTTAACATGAACTTATTCTCTTTCTTTCATATTTATCATTATTTTATGACATTCTCTTTTCTTTTCATATTTATCCTTGTTTTATGGAATTCTCTTTCTTTTCATATTTATCAATGTGTTATGGAATTCTCTTTCTTGTCATATTTATCATTGTTTTATAGAATTCTCTTTCTTTTCATATTAATCATTGTTTTATGAAATTCTCTTTTTTTCATATTTAGCATTGTTTTATGAAATTCTCTTTCTTTTCATATTTAGCATTGTTTGTATCGAAATTCTATTTCTTTTCATATTTATCATTGTTTTATGAAATTCTCTTTCTTTTCATATTAATCATTGTTTTATGAAATTCTCTTTCTTTTCATATTTATCATTGTTTTATGAATTTCTCTCAATATTGATGAATGCCCTCTTAGTATTGCCATCAAAAAGATGTCGATAGAAATTGTCCAATTCCTAGTTGATCATGGTGCTGATGTTAACATGAAACTTATCTCTTTCTTTTCATATTTATCATTATTTTATGACATTCTCTTTCTTTTCATATTTATCCTTGTTTTATGGAATTCTCTTTCTTTTTCATATTTATCAATGTGTTATGGAATTCTCTTTCTTTTCATATTTATCATTGTTTTATAGAATTCTCTTTCTTTTCATATTAATCATTGTTTTATAGAATTCTCTTTCTTTTCATATTTATCATTGTTTTATGAATTTCTCTCATATTGATGAATGCCCTCTTAGCATTGCCATCAAAAAGATGTCGATAGAAATTGTCCAATTCCTAGTTGATCATGGTGCTGATGTTAACATGAAACTTATTCTCTTTCTTTTCATATTTATCATTATTTTATGACATTCTCTTTCTTTTTCATATTTATCCTTGTTTTATGGAATTCTCTTTCTTTTCATATTTATCAATGTGTTATGGAATTCTCTTTCTTTTCATATTTATCATTGTTTTATAGAATTCTCTTTCTTTTCATATTAATCATTGTTTTAGAATTCTCTTTCTTTTCATATTTATCATTATTTTATGACATTCTCTTTCTTTTCATATTTATCCTTGTTTTATGGAATTCTCTTTCTTTTCATATTTATCAATGTGTTATGGAATTCTCTTTCTTTTCATATTTAACATTGTTTGATAAAATTCTCTTTCTTTTCATATTTATCATTGTTTTATTACATTCTCTTTCTTTTCATATTTATCAATGTGTTATGGAATTCTCTTTCTTTTCATATTTATCATTGTTTGATAAAATTCTCTTTCTTTTCATATTTATCATTGTTTTATTACATTCTCTTTCTTTTCATATTTATCATTGTTTTATTACATTCTCTTTCTTTTCATATTAATCATTGTTTTATGACATTCTCTTTCTTTTCATATTTATCATTGTTTTATGAATTTCTCTCAATATTGATGAATGCCCTCTTAGCATTGCCATCAAAAAGATGTCGATAGAAATTGTCCAATTCCTAGTTGATCATGGTGCTGATGTTAACATGAAACTTATTCTCTTTCTTTTCATATTTATCATTATTTTATGACATTCTCTTTCTTTTCATATTTATCCTTGTTTTATGGAATTCTCTTTCTTTTCATATTTAGCATTGTTGTATCGAATTCTATTTCTTTTCATATTTATCATTGTTTTATAGAATTCTCTTTCTTTTCATATTTATCATTGTTTTATATAATTGTCTTTCTTTTCATATTTATCATTGTTTTATATAATTGTCTTTCTTTTCATATTTATCATTGTTTTATGAAATTCTCTTTCTTTTCATATTTATCATTGTTTGATAAAATTCTCTTTCTTTTCATATTTATCATTGTTTTATTACATTCTATTTCTTTTCATATTAATCATTGTTTTATGAAATTCTCTTTCTTTTCATATTAATCATTGTTTTATAGAATTCTCTTTCTTTTCATATTAATCATTGTTTGATAAAATTCTCTTTCTTTTCATATTTATCATTGTTTTATATAATTGTCTTTCTTTTCATATTTATCATTGTTTTATATAATTGTCTTTCTTTTCATATTAATCATTGTTTTATAGAATTCTCTTTCTTTTCATATTTATCATTGTTTTATGACATTCTCTTTCTTTTCATATTTATCATTGTTTTATGAATTTCTCTCAATATTGATGAATGCCCTCTTAGTATTGCCATCAAAAAGATGTCGATAGAAATTGTCCAATTCCTAGTTGATCATGGTGCTGATGTTAACATGAAACTTATTCTCTTTCTTTTCATATTTATCATTGTTTTATTACATTCTCTTTCTTTTCATATTTATCATTATTTTATGACATTCTCTTTCTTTTCATATTTATCCTTGTTTTATGGAATTCTCTTTCTTTTCATATTTATCATTGTTTGATAAAATTCTCTTTCTTTTCATATTTAACATTGTTTTATAGAATTCTCTTTCTTTTCATATTAATCATTGTTTTATGGAATTCTCTTTCTTTTCATATTTATCATTGTTTTATTACATTCTCTTTCTTTTCATATTTATCACTGTTTTATAGAATTCTCTTTCTTTTCATATTTATCATTGTTTTATAGAATTCTCTTTCTTTTCATATTAATCATTGTTTTATATAATTCTCTTTCTTTTCATATTTATCATTGTTTTATGAAATTCTCTTTCTTTTCATATTTATCATTGTTTGATAAAATTCTCTTTCTTTTCATATTAATCATTGTTTTATTACATTCTCTTTCTTTTCATATTTATCATTGTTTTATAGAATTCTCTTTCTTTTCATATTTATCATTGTTTTATGACATTCTCTTTCTTTTCATATTTATCATTGTTTTATGAATTTCTCTCAATATTGATGAATGCCCTCTTAGCATTGCCATCAAAAATGTCGATAGAAATTGTCCAATTCCTAGTTGATCATGGTGCTGATGTTAACATGAAACTTATTCTCTTTCTTTTCATATTTATCATTATTTTATGACATTCTCTTTCTTTTCATATTTATCCTTGTTTTATGGAATTCTCTTTCTTTTCATATTTATCAATGTGTTATGGAATTCTCTTTCTTTTCATATTAATCATTGTTTTATAGAATTCTCTTTCTTTTCATATTTATCATTGTTTTATTACATTCTCTTTCTTTTCATATTTATCACTGTTTTATAGAATTCTCTTTCTTTTCATATTTATCATTGTTTTATATAATTGTCTTTCTTTCATATTTATCATTGTTTTATAATTGTCTTTCTTTTCATATTTATCATTGTTTTATGAAATTCTCTTTCTTTTCATATTTATCACTGTTTTATGGAATCCTTTCTTTTCATATTAATCATTGTTTTATTACATTCTATTTCTTTTCATATTAATCATTGTTTTATGAAATTCTCTTTCTTTTCATATTAATCATTGTTTTATAGAATTCTCTTTCTTTTCATATTAATCATTCTTTTATTACATTCTCTTTCTTTTCATATTAATCATTGTTTTATGACATTCTCTTTCTTTTCATATTTATCATTGTTTTATGGAATTCTCTTTCTTTTCATATTAATCATTGTTTTATTACATTCTCTTTCTTTTCATATTTATCATTGTTTTATTACATTCTCTTTCTTTTCATATTTATCATTGTTTTATGAATTTCTCTCAATATTGATGAATGCCCTCTTAGTATTGCAGTCGAAGTGAAGTCGATAGAAATTGTCCAATTCCTAGTTGATCATGGTGCTGATGTTAACATGAAACTTATTCTCTTTCTTTTCATATTTATCATTATTTTATGACATTCTCTTTCTTTTCATATTTATCCTTGTTTTATGGAATTCTCTTTCTTTTCATATTTATCAATGTGTTATGGAATTCTCTTTCTTTTCATATTTAACATTGTTTTATGAAATTCTCTTTCTTTTCATATTTATCATTGTTTTATAGAATTCTCTTTCTTTTCATATTTATCATTGTTTTATGAAATTCTCTTTCTTTTCATATTTATCATTGTTTTATGAAATTCTCTTTCTTTTCATATTTAGCATTGTTGTATCGAATTCTATTTCTTTTCATATTTATCATTGTTTTATGGAATTCTCTTTCTTTTCATATTTATCAATGTGGTATGAAATTCTCTTTCTTTTCATATTTATCATTGTTTGATAAAATTCTCTTTCTTTTCATATTTAGCATTGTTTTATGAAATTCTCTTTCTTTTCATATTTATCATTGTTTTATGGAATTCTCTTTCTTTTCATATTAATCATTGTTTTATTACATTCTATTTCTTTTCATATTAATCATTGTTTTATGAAATTCTCTTTCTTTTCATATTAATCATTGTTTTATAGAATTCTCTTTCTTTTCATATTAATCATTCTTTTATAGAATTCTCTTTCTTTTCATATTAATCATTGTTTTATGACATTCTCTTTCTTTTCATATTTATCATTGTTTTATGAATTTCTCTCAATATTGATGAATGCCCTCTTAGCATTGCCATCAAAAAGATGTCGATAGAAATTGTCCAATTCCTAGTTGATCATGGTGCTGATGTTAACATGAAACTTATTCTATTTCTTTTCATATTTATCATTGTTTTATGAAATTCTCTTTCTTTTCATATTTAGCATTATTTTATTACATTCTCTTTCTTTTCATATTTATCCTTGTTTTATGGAATTCTCTTTCTTTTCATATTTAGCATTGTTGTATCGAATTCTCTTTCTTTTCATATTAATCATTGTTTTATGAAATTCTCCTTCTTTTCATATTAATCATTGTTTTATGGAATTCTCTTTCTTTTCATATTAATCATTGTTTTATTACATTCTATTTCTTTTCATATTAATCATTGTTTTATGAAATTCTCTTTCTTTTCATATTTATCATTGTTTTATATAATTGTCTTTCTTTTCATATTTATCATTGTTTTATGGATTTCTCTTTCTTTTCATATTTATCAATGTGTTATGGAATTCTCTTTCTTTTCATATTAATCATTGTTTTATAGAATTCTCTTTCTTTTCATATTTATCAGTGTTTTATTACATTCTCTTTCTTTTCATATTTATCATTATTTGATAAAATTCTCTTTCTTTTCATATTAATCATTGTTTTATGAAATTCTCTTTCTTTTCATATTTATCAATGTGTTGTGGAATTCTCTTTCTTTTCATATTTAACATTGTTTTATTACATTCTCTTTCTTTTCATATTAATCATTGTTTTATGAAATTCTCTTTCTTTTCATATTTATCATTGTTTGATAGAATCTCTTTCTTTTCATATTTATCATTGTTTTATGAATTTCTCTCAATATTGATGAATGCCCTCTTAGTATTGCCATCAAAAGATGTCGATAGAAATTGTCCAATTCCTAGTTGATCATGGTGCTGATGTTAACATGAAACTTATTCTCTTTCTTTTCATATTTATCATTATTTTATGACATTCTCTTTCTTTTCATATTTATCCTTGTTTTATGGAATTCTCTTTCTTTTCATATTTATCATTGTTTGATAAAATTCTCTTTCTTTTCATATTTATCATTGTTTTTAGAATTCTCTTTCTTTTCATATTTATCATTGTTTTATAGAATTCTCTTTCTTTTCATATTTATCATTGTTTTATGAAATTCTCTTTCTTTTCATATTTATCATTGTTTTATGAATTTCTCTCAATATTGATGAATGCCCTCTTAGCATTGCCATCAAAAAGATGTCGATAGAAATTGTCCAATTCCTAGTTGATCATGGTGCTGATGTTAACATGAAACTTATTCTCTTTCTTTTCATATTTATCATTATTTTATGACATTCTCTTTCTTTTCATATTTATCCTTGTTTTATGGAATTCTGTTTCTTTTCATATTTAGCATTATTTTATGACATTCTCTTTCTTTTCATATTTATCATTGTTTTATGACATTCTCTTTCTTTTCATATTTATCATTATTTTATGACATTCTCTTTCTTTTCATATTAATCATTGTTTTATAGAATTCTCTTTCTTTTCATATTTATCATTGTTTTATTACATTCTCTTTCTTTTCATATTTATCACTGTTTTATAGAATTCTCTTTCTTTTCATATTTATCATTGTTTTATATAATTGTCTTTCTTTTCATATTTATCATTGTTTTATATAATTGTCTTTCTTTTCATATTTATCATTGTTTTATGAAATTCTCTTTCTTTTCATATTTATCACTGTTTTATGGAATTCTCTTTCTTTTCATATTAATCATTGTTTTATTACATTCTATTTCTTTTCATATTTATCATTGTTTTATGACATTCTCTTTCTTTTCATATTTATCATTATTTTATGACATTCTCTTTCTTTTCATATTTATCCTTGTTTTATGGAATTCTCTTTCTTTTCATATTTATCATTGTTTGATAAAATTCTCTTTCTTTTCATATTTATCATTGTTTTATTACATTCTCTTTCTTTTCATATTTATCATTGTTTTATTACATTCTCTTTCTTTTCATATTTATCATTGTTTTATGAAATTCTCTTTCTTTTCATATTTATCATTGTTTTATGAATTTCTCTCAATATTGATGAATGCCCTCTTAGCATTGCCATCAAAAAGATGTCGATAGAAATTGTCCAATTCCTAGTTGATCATGGTGCTGATGTTAACATGAAACTTATTCTCTTTCTTTTCATATTTATCATTATTTTATGACATTCTCTTTCTTTTCATATTTATCCTTGTTTTATGGAATTCTCTTTCTTTTCATATTTAGCATTATTTTATGACATTCTCTTTCTTTTCATATTTATCATTGTTTGATAAAATTCTCTTTCTTTTCATATTTATCATTGTTTTATAGAATTCTCTTTCTTTTCATATTTATCATTGTTTGATAAAATTCTCTTTCTTTTCATATTTTATCATTGTTTATATAATTGTCTTTCTTTTCATATTTATCATTGTTTTATGAAATTCTCTTTCTTTTCATATTTATCATTGTTTGATAAAATTCTCTTTCTTTTTCATATTTATCATTGTTTTTTACATTCTCTTTCTTTTTCATATTTATCATTGTTTTATTACATTCTCTTTCTTTTCATATTAATCATTGTTTTATGACATTCTCTTTCTTTTCATATTTATCATTGTTTTATGAATTTCTCTCAATATTGATGAATGCCCTCTTAGCATTGCCATCAAAAAGATGTCGATAGAAATTGTCCAATTCCTAGTTGATCATGGTGCTGATGTTAACATGAAACTTATTCTCTTTCTTTTCATATTTATCATTATTTTATGACATTCTCTTCTTTTCATATTTATATTTATCAATGTGTTATGGAATTCTCTTTCTTTTCATATTTAGCATTGTTGTATCGAATTCTATTTCTTTTCATATTTATCATTGTTTTATAGAATTCTCTTTCTTTTCATATTTATCATTGTTTTATATAATTGTCTTTCTTTTCATATTTATCATTGTTTATATAATTGTCTTTCTTTCATATTTATCATTGTTTTATGAAATTCTCTTTCTTTTCATATTTATCATTGTTTGATAAATTCTCTTTCTTTTCATATTTATCATTGTTTTATTACATTCTATTTCTTTTCATATTAATCATTGTTTTATGAATTCTCTTTCTTTTCATATTAATCATTGTTTTATAGAATTCTCTTTCTTTTCATATTAATCATTGTTTGATAAAATTCTCTTTCTTTTCATATTTATCATTGTTTTATATAATTGTCTTTCTTTTCATATTTATCATTGTTTTATATAATTGTCTTTCTTTTCATATTAATCATTGTTTTATAGAATTCTCTTTCTTTTCATATTAATCATTGTTTGATAAAATTCTCTTTCTTTTCATATTTATCATTGTTTTATGACATTCTCTTTCTTTCATATTTATCATTGTTTTATGAATTTCTCTCAATATTGATGAATGCCCTCTTAGTATTGCAGTCGAAGTGAAGTCGATAGAAATTGTCCAATTCCTAGTTGATCATGGTGCTGATGTTAACATGAAACTTATTCTCTTTCTTTTCATATTTATCATTATTTTATGACATTCTCTTTCTTTCATATTTATCCTTGTTTTATGGAATTCTCTTTCTTTTCATATTTATCATTGTTTGATAAAATTCTCTTTCTTTTCATATTTAACATTGTTTATAGAATTCTCTTTCTTTTCATATTAATCATTGTTTTATGGAATTCTCTTTCTTTTCATATTTATCATTGTTTTATTACATTCTCTTTCTTTTCATATTTATCACTGTTTATAGAATTCTCTTTCTTTTCATATTTATCATTGTTTTATAGAATTCTCTTTTTTTCATATTAATCATTGTTTTATATAATTCTCTTTCTTTTCATTTATATCATTGTTTTATGAAATTCTTTCTTTTCATATTTATCATTGTTTGATAAAATTCTCTTTCTTTTCATATTAATCATTGTTTTATTACATTCTCTTTCTTTTCATATTTATCATTGTTTTATTACATTCTCTTTCTTTTCATATTAATCATTGTTTTATGACATTCTCTTTCTTTTCATATTTATCATTTTTATGAATTTCTCTCAATATTTGAATGCCCTCTTAGTATTGCCATCAAAAAGATGTCGATAGAAATTGTCCAATTCCTAGTTGATCATGGTGCTGATGTTAACATGAAACTTATTCTCTTTCTTTTCATATTATCATTTTTTATGACATTCTCTTTCTTTTCATATTTATCATTGTTTTATTGAAATTCTCTTTCTTTTCATATTTATCATTGTTTGATAAAATTCTCTTTCTTTTCATATTTATCATTGTTTTATTACATTCTCTTTCTTTTCATATTTATCATTGTTTTATAGAATTCTCTTTCTTTTCATATTTATCCTTGTTTTATGGAATTCTCTTTCTTTTCATATTTATCATTGTTTGATAAAATTCTCTTTCTTTTCATATTTAACATTGTTTGATAAATTCTCTTTCTTTTCATATTTATCATTGTTTTATGAATTTCTCTTTCTTTCATATTTTCACTGTTTTATGGAATTCTCTTTCTTTTCATATTAATCATTGTTTTATTACATTCTATTCTTTTCATATTAATCATTGTTTTATGAAATTCTCTTTCTTTTCATATTAATCATTGTTTTATAGAATTCTCTTTCTTTTCATATTAATCATTCTTTTATTACATTCTCTTTCTTTTCATATTAATCATTGTTTTATGACATTCTCTTTTCTTTCATATTTATCATGTTTTTATGGAATTCTCTTTTTTCATATTAATCATTGTTTTATTACATTCTCTTTCTTTTCATATTAATCATTGTTTTATGACATTCTCTTTCTTTTCATATTTATCATTGTTTTATGAATTTCCTCAATATTGATGAATGCCCTCTTAGCATTGCCATCAAAAAGATGTCGATAGAAATTGTCCAATTCCTAGTTGATCATGGTGCTGATGTTAACATGAAACTTATTCTCTTCTTTTCATATTATCATTATTTTATGACATTCTCTTTCTTTTCATATTTATCCTTTATGGAATTCTCTTTCTTTTCAATTTATCATTGTTTGATAAAATTCTCTTTCTTTTCATATTTATCATTGTTTTATAGAATTCTCTTTCTTTTCATATTTATCATTGTTTTATAGAATTCTCTTTCTTTTCATATTTATCATTGTTTTATGAAATTCTCTTTCTTTCATATTTATCATGTTTTATGAATTTCTCTCAATATTGATGAATGCCCTCTTAGCATTTCCATCAAAAAGATGTCGATAGAAATTGTCCAATTCCTAGTTGATCATGGTGCTGATGTTAACATGAAACTTATTCTCTTCTTTTCATATTTATCATTATTTTATGACATTCTCTTTCTTTTATATTTATCCTGTTTTATGGAATTCTCTTTCTTTTCATATTTATCAATGTGTTATGGAATTCTCTTTCTTTTCATATTAATCATTGTTTTATAGAATTCTCTTTCTTTTCATATTTATCATTGTTTGATAAAATTCTCTTTCTTTTCATATTTATCAATGTGTTATGGAATTCTCTTTCTTTTCATATTTAGCATTGTTGTATCGAATTCTATTTCTTTTCATATTTATCATTGTTTTATAGAATTCTCTTCTTTCATATTTATCATTGTTTTATAATTGTCTTTCTTTTCATATTTATCATTGTTTTATATAATTGTTCTTTCATATTTATCATTGTCTTTATGAAATTCTCTTTCTTTTCATTTTATCATGTTTGATAAAATTCTCTTTCTTTTCATATTATATCATGTTTTATTACATTCTATTTCTTTTCATATTAATCATTGTTTTATGAAATTCTCTTTCTTTTTCATATTAATCATTGTTTTATGAATTCTCTTTCTTTTCATATTAATCATTGTTTGATAAAATTCTCTTTCTTTCATATTTATCATTGTTTTATATAATTGTCTTTCTTTTCATATTTATCATTGTTTTATATAATTGTCTTTCTTTCATATTTATCATTGTTTTATGACATTCTCTTTCTTTTCATATTTATCATTGTTTTATGAATTTCTCTCAATATTGATGAATGCCCTCTTAGCATTGCCATCAAAAAGATGTCGATAGAATTGTCCAATTCCTAGTTGATCATGGTGCTGTGTTAACATGAAACTTATTCTCTTCTTTTCATATTTATCATTATTTTATGACATTCTCTTCTTTTCATATTTATCCTTGTTTTTATGGAATTCTCTTCTTTTCATATTTATCAATGTGTTATGGAATTCTCTTCTTTTCATATTAATCATTGTTTTATAGAATTCTCTTTCTTTTCATATTTATCATTGTTTTATTACATTCTCTTCTTTTCATATTTATCACTGTTTTATAGAATTCTCTTTTCTTTTCATATTTATCATTGTTTTATGAAATTCTCTTTCTTTTCATATTTATCATTGTTTTATATAATTGTCTTTCTTTCATATTTATCATTGTTTTATGAAATTCTCTTTCTTTTCATATTTATCACTGTTTTATGGAATTCTCTTTCTTTTCATATTAATCATTGTTTTTATTACATTCTATTTCTTTTCATATTAATCATTGTTTTATGAAATTCTCTTTCTTTTCATATTAATCATTGTTTTATAGAATTCTTTTCTTTTCATATTAATCATTCTTTTATTACATTCTTTTCTTTTCATATTAATCATTGTTTTATGACATTCTCTTTCTTTTTCATATTTATCATTGTTTTATGGAATTCTCTTTCTTTTCATATTAATCATTGTTTTATGAAATTCTCTTTCTTTTTCATATTTATCATTGTTTTATTACATTCTTTTTCTTTTCATATTTATCATGTTTTATGGATTTCTCTCAATATTGATGAATGCCCTCTTAGTATTGCAGTCGAAGTGAAGTCGATAGAAATTCTCCAATTCCTAGTTGATCATGGTGTGATGTTAAATGAAACTTATTCTCTTTCTTTTCATATTTATCATTATTTTATGACATTCTCTTTCTTTTCATATTTATCCTTGTTTTAATGGAATTCTCTTTCTTTTCATATTTATCAATGTGTTATGGAATTCTCTTTCTTTTCATATTAACATTGTTTTATGAAATTCTCTTTCTTTCATATTTATCATTGTTTTATAGAATTCTCTTTCTTTTCATATTTATCATTGTTTTATGAAATTCTCTTTCTTTTCATATTTATCATTGTTTTATGAAATTCTCTTTCTTTTCATATTTAGCATTGTTGTATCGAATTCTATTTCTTTTCATATTTATCATTGTTTTATGGAATTCTCTTTCTTTCATATTTATCAATGTGGTATGAAATTCTCTTCTTTTCATATTTATCATTGTTTGATAAAATTCTCTTTCTTTTCATATTTAGCATTGTTTTATGAAATTCTGCTTTCTTTTATATTTATCATTGTTTTATGGAATTCTCTTTCTTTTCATATTAATCATTGTTTTATTACATTCTATTTCTTTTCATATTAATCATTGTTTTATGAAATTCTCTTTCTTTTCATATTAATCATTGTTTTATAGAATTCTCTTTCTTTTCATATTAATCATTCTTTTATTACATTCTCTTTCTTTTCATATTAATCATTGTTTTATGACATTCTCTTTCTTTTCATATTTATCATTGTTTTATGAATTTCTCTCATATTGATGATGCCCTCTTAGCATTGCCATCAAAAAGATGTCGATAGAAATTGTCCAATTCCTAGTTGATCATGGTGCTGATGTTAACATGAAACTTATTCTATTTCTTTTCATATTTATCATTGTTTTATGAAATTCTCTTTCTTTTCATATTTAGCATTATTTTATTACATTCTCTTTCTTTTCATATTTATCCTTGTTTTATGGAATTCTCTTTCTTTTCATATTTAGCATTGTTGTATCGAATTCTCTTTCTTTTCATATTAATCATTGTTTTATGAAATTCTCCTTCTTTTCATATTAAATCATTGTTTTATGGAATTCTCTTTCTTTTCATATTAATCATTGTTTTATTACATTCTATTTCTTTTCATATTAATCATTGTTTTATGAAATTCTCTTTTCTTTTCATATTTATCATTGTTTTTATATAATTGTCTTTCTTTTCATTTTATCATTGTTTTTATGGTTTCTCTTCTTTTCATATTTATCAATGTGTTATGGAATTCTCTTTCTTTTCATATTAATCATTGTTTTATAGAATTCTCTTTTTTCATATTTATCAGTGTTTTATTACATTCTCTTTCTTTTCATATTTTATCATTATTTGATAAAATTCTCTTTCTTTTCTATTAATCATTGTTTTATGAAATTCTCTTTCTTTTCATATTTATCAATGTGTTTGTTGGAATTTCTTTCTTTTCTATTTAACATTGTTTTATTACATTCTCTTTCTTTTCATATTAATCATTGTTTTATGAAATTCTCTTTCTTTTCATATTTATCATTGTTTGATAGAATCTCTTTCTTTTCATATTTATCATTGTTTTATGAATTTCTCTCAATATTGATGAATGCCCTCTTAGTATTGCCATCAAAAGATGTCGATAGAATGTCAATTCCTAGTTGATCATGGTGCTGATGTTAACATGAAACTTATTCTCTTTCTTTTCATATTTATCATTATTTTATGACATTCTCTTTCTTTTCATATTTATCCTTGTTTTATGGAATTCTCTTTCTTTTCATATTTATCATTGTTTGATAAAATTCTCTTTCTTTTCATATTTATCATTGTTTTATAGAATTCTCTTTCTTTTCATATTTATCATTGTTTTATAGAATTCTCTTTCTTTTCATATTTATCATTGTTTTATGAAATTCTCTTTCTTTTCATATTTATCATTGTTTTATGAATTTCTCTCAATATTGATGAATGCCCTCTTAGCATTGCCATCAAAAGATGTCGATAGAAATTGTCCAATTCCTAGTTGATCATGGGCTGATGTTAACATGAAACTTATTCTCTTTCTTTTCATATTTATCATTATTTTATGACATTCTCTTTCTTTTCATATTTATCCTTGTTTTATGGAATTCTGTTTCTTTCATATTTAGCATTATTTTATGACATTCTCTTTCTTTCATATTTATCATTGTTTTACGACATTCTCTTTCTTTTCATATTTATCATTATTTTATGACATTCTCTTTCTTTTCATATTAATCATTGTTTTATAGAATTCTCTTTCTTTTCATATTTATCATTGTTTTATTACATTCTCTTCTTTTCATATTTATCACTGTTTTATAGAATTCTCTTTCTTTTTCATATTTATCATTGTTTTATATAATTGTCTTTCTTTCATATTTATCATTGTTTTATATAATTGTCTTTCTTTTCATATTTATCATTGTTTTATGAAATTCTCTTTCTTTTCATATTTATCACTGTTTTATGGAATTCTCTTTCTTTTCATATTAATCATTGTTTTATTACATTCTATTTCTTTTCATATTAATCATTGTTTTATGAAATTCTCTTTCTTTTCATATTAATCATTGTTTTATAGAATTCTCTTTCTTTTCATATTAATCATTCTTTTATTACATTCTCTTCTTTTCATATTAATCATTGTTTTATGACATTTCTTTCTTTTCATATTTATCATTGTTTTATGGAATTCTCTTTCTTTTCATATTAATCATTGTTTTATGAAATTCTCTTTCTTTTCATATTAATCATTGTTTTATGACATTCTCTTTCTTTTCATATTTATCATTGTTTTATGAATTTCTCTCAATATTGATGAATGCCCTCTTAGCATTGCCATCAAAAAGATGTCGATAGAAATTGTCCAATTCCTAGTTGATCATGGTGCTGATGTTAACATGAAACTTATTCTCTTTTCTTTTCATATTTATCATTATTTTATGACATTCTCTTTCTTTTCATATTTATCCTTGTTTTATGGAATTCTCTTTCTTTTCATATTTATCATGTGTTTGATAAAATTCTCTTTCTTTTCATATTTATCATTGTTTTATAGAATTCTCTTTCTTTTCATATTTATCATTGTTTTATAGAATTCTCTTTCTTTTCATATTTATCATTGTTTTATGAATTCTCTTTCTTTTCATATTTATCATTGTTTTATGAATTCTCTCAATATTGATGAATGCCCTCTTAGCATTGCCATCAAAAAGATGTCGATAGAAATTGTCCAATTCCTAGTTGATCATGGTGCTGATGTTAACATGAAACTTATTCTCTTTCTTTTCATATTTATCATTATTTTATGACATTCTCTTTCTTTTCATATTTATCCTTGTTTTATGGAATTCTCTTTCTTTTCATATTTATCAATGTGTTATGGAATTCTCTTTCTTTTCATATTTAACATTGTTTGATAAAATTCTCTTTCTTTTCATATTTATCATTGTTTTATAGAATTCTCTTTCTTTTCATATTTATCATTGTTTGATAAAATTCTCTTTCTTTTCATATTTATCATTGTTTTATATAATTGTCTTTCTTTTCATATTTATCATTGTTTTATGAAATTCTCTTTCTTTTCATATTTATCATTGTTTGATAAAATTCTCTTTCTTTTCATATTTATCATTGTTTTATTACATTCTCTTTCTTTTCATATTTATCATTGTTTTATTACATTCTCTTTCTTTTCATATTAATCATTGTTTTATGACATTCTCTTTCTTTTCATATTTATCATTGTTTTATGAATTTCTCTCAATATTGATGAATGCCCTCTTAGCATTGCCATCAAAAAGATGTCGATAGAAATTGTCCAATTCCTAGTTGATCATGGTGCTGATGTAACATGAAACTTATTCTCTTTCTTTTCATATTTATCATTATTTTATGACATTCTCTTTCTTTTCATATTTATCAATGTGTTATGGAATTCTCTTTCTTTTCATATTTAGCATTGTTGTCGAATTCTATTTCTTTTCATATTTATCATTGTTTTATAGAATTCTCTTTCTTTTCATATTTATCATTGTTTTATATAATTGTCTTTCTTTTCATATTATCATTGTTTATATAATTGTCTTTCTTTTCATATTTATCATTGTTTTATGAAATTCTCTTTCTTTTCATATTTATCATTGTTTGATAAAATTCTTTCTCTTTTCATATTTAATCATTGTTTATTACAATTCTATTCTCTTTTCATATTAATCATTGTTTTATGAAATTCTCTTTCTTTTCATATTAATCATTGTTTTATAGAATTCTCTTTCTTTTCATATTAATCATTGTTTGATAAAATTCTCTTTCTTTTCATATTTATCATTGTTTTATATAATTGTCTTTCTTTTCATATTTATCATTGTTTTTATATAATTGTCTTTCTTTTCATATTAATCATTGTTTATAGAATTCTCTTTCTTTTCATATTAATCATTGTTTGATAAATTCTCTTTCTTTTCATATTTATCATTGTTTTATGACATTCTCTTTCTTTTCATATTTATCATTGTTTTATGAATTTCTCTCAATATTGATGAATGCCCTCTTAGTATTGCCATCAAAAAGATGTCGATAGAAATTGTCCAATTCCTAGTTGATCATGGTGCTGATGTTAACATGAAACTTATTCTCTTTCTTTTCATATTTATCATTATTTTATGACATTCTCTTTCTTTTCATATTTATCCTTGTTTTATGGAATTCTCTTTCTTTTCATATTTATCATTGTTTGATAAAATTCTCTTCTTTTCATATTTAACATTGTTTATAGAATTCTCTTTCTTTTCATATTAATCATTGTTTTATGGAATTCTCTTTCTTTTCATATTTATCATTGTTTTATTACATTCTCTTTCTTTTCATATTTATCACTGTTTTATAGAATTCTCTTTCTTTTCATATTTATCATTGTTTTATAGAATTCTCTTTCTTTTCATATTAATCATTGTTTTATATAATTCTCTTTCTTTTCATATTTATCATTGTTTTATGAAATTCTCTTTCTTTTCATATTTATCATTGTTTGATAAAATTCTCTTTCTTTTCATATTAATCATGTTTTATTACATTCTCTTTCTTTTCATATTTATCATGTTTTATTACATTCTCTTTCTTTTCATATTAATCATTGTTTTATGACATTCTCTTTCTTTTCATATTTATCATTGTTTTATGAATTTCTCTCAATATTGATGAATGCCCTCTTAGTATTGCCATCAAAAAGATGTCGATAGAAATTGTCCAATTCCTAGTTGATCATGGTGCTGATGTTAACATGAAACTTATTCTCTTTCTTTTCATATTTATCATTATTTTATGACATTCTCTTTCTTTTCATATTTATCATTGTTTTATGAAATTCTCTTTCTTTTCATATTTATCATTGTTTGATAAAATTCTCTTTCTTTTCATATTTATCATTGTTTTATTACATTCTCTTTCTTTTCATATTTATCATTGTTTTATAGAATTCTCTTTCTTTTCATATTTATCCTTGTTTTATGGAATTCTCTTTCTTTTCATATTTATCATTGTTTGATAAAATTCTCTTTCTTTTCATATTTAACATTGTTTGATAAAATTCTCTTTCTTTTCATATTTATCATTGTTTTATGAAATTCTCTTTCTTTTCATATTTATCACTGTTTTATGGAATTCTCTTTCTTTTCATATTAATCATTGTTTTATTACATTCTATTTCTTTTCATATTAATCATTGTTTTATGAAATTCTCTTTCTTTTCATATTAATCATTGTTTTATAGAATTCTCTTTCTTTTCATATTAATCATTCTTTTATTACATTCTCTTTCTTTTCATATTAATCATTGTTTTATGACATTCTCTTTCTTTTCATATTTATCATTGTTTTATGGAATTCTCTTTCTTTTCATATTAATCATTGTTTTATTACATTCTCTTTCTTTTCATATTAATCATTGTTTTATGACATTCTCTTTCTTTTCATATTTATCATTGTTTTATGAATTTCTCTCAATATTGATGAATGCCCTCTTAGCATTGCCATCAAAAAGATGTCGATAGAAATTGTCCAATTCCTAGTTGATCATGGTGCTGATGTTAACATGAAACTTATTCTCTTTCTTTTCATATTATCATTGTTTATGAAATCTCTTTCTTTTCATATTTATCCTTGTTTATGGAATTCTGTTTCTTTTCATATTTATCATTGTTTGATAAAATTCTCTTTCTTTTCATATTTATCATTGTTTTATAGAATCTCTTTCTTTTCATATTTATCATTGTTTTATAGAATTCTCTTTCTTTTCATATTTATCATTGTTTTATGAAATTCTCTTTCTTTCATATTTATCATTGTTTTATGAATTTCTCTCAATATTGATGAATGCCCTCTTAGCATTTCCATCAAAAGATGTCGATAGAAATTGTCCAATTCCTAGTTGATCATGGTGCTGATGTTAACATGAAACTTATTCTCTTTCTTTTCATATTTATCATTATTTTATGACATTCTCTTTCTTTTCATATTTATCCTTGTTTTATGGAATTCTCTTTCTTTCATATTTATCAATGTGTTATGGAATTCTCTTTCTTTTCATATTAATCATTGTTTTATAGAATTCTCTTTTTTCATATTTATCATTGTTTGATAAAATCTCTTTCTTTTCATATTTATCAATGTGTTATGGAATTCTCTTCTTTTCATATTTAGCATTGTTGTATCGAATTCTATTTCTTTTCATATTTATCATTGTTTTATAGAATTCTCTTTCTTTCATATTTATCATTGTTTTATAATTGTCTTTCTTTTCATATTTATCATTGTTTTATATAATTGTCTTTCTTTTCATATTTATCATTGTTTTATGAAATTCTCTTTCTTTTCATATTTATCATTGTTTGATAAAATTCTCTTTCTTTCATATTTATCATTGTTTTATTACATTCTATTTCTTTTCATATTAATCATTGTTTATGAAATTCTCTTTTCTTTTCATATTAATCATTGTTTTATAGAATTCTCTTTTCTTTCATATTAATCATTGTTTGATAAAATTCTCTTTCTTTTATTTATCATTGTTTTATATAATTGTCTTTCTTTTCATATTTATCATTGTTTTATATAATTGTCTTTCTTTTTCATATTAATCATTGTTTTATAGAATTCTCTTTCTTTCATATTAATCATTGTTTGATAAAATTCTCTTTCTTTTCATATTATCATTGTTTTATTACATTCTCTTTCTTTTCATATTTAATCATTGTTTTATGAATTTCTCTCAATATTGATGAATGCCCTCTTAGTATTGCCATCAAAAAGATGTCGATAGAAATTGTCCAATTCCTAGTTGATCATGGTGCTGATGTTAACATGAAACTTATTCTATTTCTTTTCATATTTATCATTATTTTATGACATTCTCTTTCTTTTCATATTTATCCTTGTTTTATGGAATTTCTCTTTCTTTTCATATTTATCATTGTTTGATAAAATTCTCTTTCTTTTCATATTTAACATTGTTTTATAGAATTCTCTTTCTTTTCATATTAATCATTGTTTTATGGAATTCTCTTTCTTTTCATATTTATCATTGTTTTATTACATTCTCTTTCTTTTCATATTTATCACTGTTTTATAGAATTCTCTTTCTTTTCATATTAATCATTGTTTTATATAATTGTCTTTCTTTTCATATTTATCATTGTTTTATGAAATTCTCTTTCTTTTCATATTTATCATTGTTTGATAAATTCTCTTTCTTTTCATATTAATCATTGTTTTATTACATTCTCTTTCTTTTCATATTTATCATTGTTTTATAGAATTCTCTTTCTTTTCATATTAATCATTGTTTTATGACATTCTCTTTCTTTTCATATTTATCATTGTTTTATGAATTTCTTCTCAATATTGATGAATGCCCTCTTAGCATTGCCATCAAAAAGATGTCGATAGAAATTGTCCAATTCTAGTTGATCATGGTGCTGATGTTAACATGAAACTTATTCTCTTTCTTTTCATATTATCATTATTTTATGACATTCTCTTTCTTTTCATATTTATCCTTGTTTTATGGAATTCTCTTTCTTTTCATATTTATCAATGTTTATGGAATTCTCTTTCTTTTCATATTAATCATTGTTTTATAGGATTCTCTTTCTTTTCATATTTATCATTGTTTTATTACATTCTCTTTCTTTTCATATTTATCACTGTTTTATAGAATTCTTTTCTTTTCATATTTATCATTGTTTTATATAATTGTCTTTCTTTTCATATTTATCATTGTTTTATATAATTGTCTTTCTTTTCATATTTATCATTGTTTTATGAAATTCTCTTTCTTTTCATATTTATCACTGTTTTATGGAATTCTCTTCTTTCATATTAAATTGTTTTATTACATTCTATTTCTTTTCATATTAATCATTGTTTTATGAAATTCTCTTTCTTTTCATATTAATCATTGTTTTATAGAATTCTCTTTCTTTTCATATTAATCATTCTTTATTACATTCTCTTTCTTTTCATATTAATCATTGTTTTATGACATTCTCTTCTTTTCATATTTATCATTGTTTTATGGAATTCTCTTTCTTTTCATATTAATCATTGTTTTATTACATTCTCTTTCTTTTCATATTAATCATTGTTTTATGACATTCTCTTTCTTTTCATATTTATCATTGTTTTATGAATTTCTCTCAATATTGATGAATGCCCTCTTAGTATTGCCATCAAAAAGATGTCGATAGAAATTGTCCAATTCCTAGTTGATCATGGTGCTGATGTTAACATGAAACTTATTCTCTTTCTTTTCATATTTATCATTATTTTATGACATTCTCTTTCTTTTCATATTTATCCTTGTTTTATGGAATTCTCTTTCTTTTCATATTTATCAATGTGTTATGGAATTCTCTTTCTTTTCATATTTAACATTGTTTGATAAAATTCTCTTTCTTTTCATATTTATCATTGTTTTATAGAATTCTCTTTCTTTTCATATTTATCATTGTTTTATGAAATTCTCTTTCTTTTCATATTTATCATTGTTTTATGAAATTCTCTTTCTTTTCATATTTAGCATTGTTGTATCGAATTCTATTTCTTTTCATATTTATCATTGTTTTATGGAATTCTCTTTCTTTTCATATTTATCAATGTGGTATGAAATTCTCTTTCTTTTCATATTTATCATTGTTTGATAAAATTCTCTTTCTTTTCATATTTAGCATTGTTTTATGAAATTCTCTTTCTTTTCATATTTATCATTGTTTTATGGAATTCTCTTTCTTTTCATATTAATCATTGTTTTATTACATTCTATTTCTTTTCATATTTATCATTGTTTTATTACATTCTCTTTCTTTTCATATTTAACATTGTTTTATTACATTCTCTTTCTTTTCATATTTATCATTGTTTTATGGAATTCTCTTTCTTTTCATATTTATCATTGTTTTATAGAATTCTCTTTCTTTTCATATTTATCATTGTTTTATAGAATTCTCTTTCTTTTCATATTTATCATTCTTTTATTACATTCTCTTTCTTTTCATATTAATCATTGTTTTATGACATTCTCTTTCTTTTCATATTTATCATTGTTTTATGAATTTCTCTCAATATTGATGAATGCCCTCTTAGCATTGCCATCAAAAAGATGTCGATAGAAATTGTCCAATTCCTAGTTGATCATGGTGCTGATGTTAACATGAAACTTATTCTATTTCTTTTCATATTTATCATTGTTTTATGACATTCTCTTTCTTTTCATATTTATCCTTGTTTTATGGAATTCTCTTTCTTTTCATATTTATCATTGTTTTATTACATTCTATTTCTTTTCATATTTATCACTGTTTTATAGAATTCTCTTTCTTTTCATATTTATCATTGTTTTATGGAATTCTCTTTCTTTTAATATTAATCATTATTTTATTACATTCTCTTTCTTTTCATATTTATCCTTGTTTTATGGAATTCTCTTTCTTTTCATATTTAGCATTGTTGTATCGAATTCTCTTTCTTTTCATATTAATCATTGTTTTATGAAATTCTCCTTCTTTTCATATTAATCATTGTTTTATGGAATTCTCTTTCTTTTCATATTAATCATTGTTTTATTACATTCTATTTCTTTTCATATTAATCATTGTTTTATGAAATTCTCTTTCTTTTCATATTTATCATTGTTTTATATAATTGTCTTTCTTTTCATATTTATCGTTTTATGGATTTCTCTTTCTTTTCATATTTATCAATGTGTTATGGAATTCTCTTTCTTTTCATATTAATCATTGTTTTATAGAATTCTCTTTCTTTTCATATTTATCAGTGTTTTATTACATTCTCTTTCTTTTCATATTTATCATTATTTGATAAAATTCTCTTTCTTTTCATATTAATCATTGTTTTATGAAATTCTCTTTCTTTTCATATTTATCAATGTGTTGTGGAATTCTCTTTCTTTTCATATTTAACATTGTTTTATTACATTCTCTTTCTTTTCATATTAATCATTGTTTTATGAAATTCTCTTTCTTTTCATATTTATCATTGTTTGATAGAATCTCTTTCTTTTCATATTTATCATTGTTTTATGAATTTCTCTCAATATTGATGAATGCCCTCTTAGTATTGCCATCAAAAGATGTCGATAGAAATTGTCCAATTCCTAGTTGATCATGGTGCTGATGTTAACATGAAACTTATTCTCTTTCTTTTCATATTTATCATTATTTTATGACATTCTCTTTCTTTTCATATTTATCCTTGTTTTATGGAATTCTCTTTCTTTTCATATTTATCATTGTTTGATAAAATTCTCTTTCTTTTCATATTTATCATTGTTTTATAGAATTCTCTTTCTTTTCATATTTATCATTGTTTATAGAATTCTCTTTCTTTTCATATTTATCATTGTTTTATGAAATTCTCTTTCTTTTCATATTTATCATTGTTTTATGAATTTCTCTCAATATTGATGAATGCCCTCTTAGCATTGCCATCAAAAAGATGTCGATAGAAATTGTCCAATTCCTAGTTGATCATGGTGCTGATGTTAACATGAAACTTATTCTCTTTCTTTTCATATTTATCATTATTTTATGACATTCTCTTTCTTTTCATATTTATCATTGTTTTATGAAATTCTCTTTCTTTTCATATTTATCATTGTTTGATAAAATTCTCTTTCTTTTCATATTTATCATTGTTTTATTACATTCTCTTTCTTTTCATATTTATCATTGTTTTATTACATTCTCTTTCTTTTCATATTAATCATTGTTTTATGACATTCTCTTTCTTTTCATATTTATCATTGTTTTATGAATTTCTCTCAATATTGATGAATGCCCTCTTAGCATTGCCATCAAAAAGATGTCGATAGAAATTGTCCAATTCCTAGTTGATCATGGTGCTGATGTTAACATGAAACTTATTCTCTTTCTTTTCATATTTATCATTATTTTATGACATTCTCTTTCTTTTCATATTTATCAATGTGTTATGGAATTCTCTTTCTTTTCATATTTAGCATTGTTGTATCGAATTCTATTTCTTTTCATATTTATCATTGTTTTATAGAATTCTCTTTCTTTTCATATTTATCATTGTTTTATATAATTGTCTTTCTTTTCATATTTATCATTGTTTTATATAATTGTCTTTCTTTTCATATTTATCATTGTTTTATGAAATTCTCTTTCTTTTCATATTTATCATTGTTTGATAAAATTCTCTTTCTTTTCATATTTATCATTGTTTTATTACATTCTATTTCTTTTCATATTAATCATTGTTTTATGAAATTCTCTTTCTTTTCATATTAATCATTGTTTTATAGAATTCTCTTTCTTTTCATATTAATCATTGTTTGATAAAATTCTCTTTCTTTTCATATTTATCATTGTTTTATATAATTGTCTTTCTTTTCATATTTATCATTGTTTTATATAATTGTCTTTCTTTTCATATTAATCATTGTTTTATAGAATTCTCTTTCTTTTCATATTAATCATTGTTTGATAAAATTCTCTTTCTTTTCATATTTATCATTGTTTTATTACATTCTCTTTCTTTTCATATTTATCATTGTTTTATGAATTTCTCTCAATATTGATGAATGCCCTCTTAGTATTGCCATCAAAAAGATGTCGATAGAAATTGTCCAATTCCTAGTTGATCATGGTGCTGATGTTAACATGAAACTTATTCTATTTCTTTTCATATTTATCATTATTTTATGACATTCTCTTTCTTTTCATATTTATCCTTGTTTGATGGAATTCTCTTTCTTTTCATATTTATCAATGTGTTATGGAATTCTCTTTCTTTTCATATTTAACATTGTTTTATGGAATTCTCCTTCTTTTCATATTAATCATTGTTTTATGAAATTCTCTTTCTTTTCATATTTATCATTGTTTTATGAAATTCTCTTTCTTTTCATATTTAGCATTGTTTTATGAAATTCTCTTTCTTTTCATATTTAGCATTGTTTTATGAAATTCTCTTTCTTTTCATATTTAGCATTGTTTGATAGAATCTCTTTCTTTTCATATTTATCATTGTTTTATAGAATTCTCTTTCTTTTCATATTAATCATTGTTTTATATAATTGTCTTTCTTTTCATATTAATCATTGTTTTATGAAATTCTCTTTCTTTTCATATTTATCATTGTTTGATAGAATTCTCTTTCTTTTCATATTAATCATTATTTTATGACATTCTCTTTCTTTTCATATTTATCCTTGTTTTATGGAATTCTCTTTCTTTTCATATTTATCATTGTTTGATAAAATTCTCTTTCTTTTCATATTTAACATTGTTTTATAGAATTCTCTTTCTTTTCATATTTATCATTATTTTATGACATTCTCTTTCTTTTCATATTTATCATTGTTTTATGAAATTCTCTTTCTTTTCATATTTATCATTGTTTTATGAAATTCTCTTTCTTTTCATATTTAGCATTGTTGTATCGAATTCTATTTCTTTTCATATTTATCATTGTTTTATATAATTGTCTTTCTTTTCATATTTATCATTGTTTTATGAAATTCTCTTTCTTTCATATTTATCATTGTTTGATAAAATTCTCTTTCTTTTCATATTTATCATTGTTTTATTACATTCTATTTCTTTTCATATTAATCATTGTTTTATGAAATTCTCTTTCTTTTCATATTAATCATTGTTTTATAGAATTCTCTTTCTTTTCATATTAATCATTGTTTGATAAAATTCTCTTTCTTTTCATATTTATCATTGTTTTATATAATTGTCTTTCTTTTCATATTTATCATTGTTTTATATAATTGTCTTTCTTTTCATATTAATCATTGTTTTATAGAATTCTCTTTCTTTTCATATTAATCATTGTTTGATAAAATTCTCTTTCTTTTCATATTTATCATTGTTTTATTACATTCTCTTTCTTTTCATATTTATCATTGTTTTATGAATTTCTCTCAATATTGATGAATGCCCTCTTAGTATTGCCATCAAAAAGATGTCGATAGAAATTGTCCAATTCCTAGTTGATCATGGTGCTGATGTTAACATGAAACTTATTCTATTTCTTTTCATATTTATCATTATTTTATGACATTCTCTTTCTTTTCATATTTATCCTTGTTTGATGGAATTCTCTTTCTTTTCATATTTATCAATGTGTTATGGAATTCTCTTTCTTTTCATATTTAACATTGTTTTATGGAATTCTCTTTCTTTTCATATTTAGCATTGTTTTATAGAATTCTCTTTCTTTTCATATTTATCATTGTTTTATGAAATTCTCTTTCTTTTCATATTTATCATTGTTTTATGAAATTCTCTTTCTTTTCATATTTAGCATTGTTGTATCGAATTCTATTTCTTTTCATATTTATCATTGTTTTATGGAATTCTCTTTCTTTTCATATTTATCAATGTGGTATGAAATTCTCTTTCTTTTCATATTTATCATTGTTTGATAAAATTCTCTTTCTTTTCATATTTAGCATTGTTTTATGAAATTCTCTTTCTTTTCATATTTATCATTGTTTTATGGAATTCTCTTTCTTTTCATATTAATCATTGTTTTATTACATTCTATTTCTTTTCATATTAATCATTGTTTTTATGAAATTCTCTTTCTTTTCATATTAATCATTGTTTTATAGAATTCTCTTTCTTTTCATATTAATCATTCTTTTATTACATTCTCTTTCTTTTCATATTAATCATTGTTTTATGACATTCTCTTTCTTTTCATATTTATCATTGTTTTATGAATTTCTCTCAATATTGATGAATGCCCTCTTAGCATTGCCATCAAAAAGATGTCGATAGAAATTGTCCAATTCCTAGTTGATCATGGTGCTGATGTTAACATGAAACTTATTCTATTTCTTTTCATATTTATCATTGTTTTATGAAATTCTCTTTCTTTTCATATTTAGCATTATTTTATTACATTCTCTTTCTTTTCATATTTATCCTTGTTTTATGGAATTCTCTTTCTTTTCATATTTAGCATTGTTGTATCGAATTCTCTTTCTTTTCATATTAATCATTGTTTTATGAAATTCTCCTTCTTTTCATATTAATCATTGTTTTATGGAATTCTCTTTCTTTTCATATTAATCATTGTTTTATTACATTCTATTTCTTTTCATATTAATCATTGTTTTATGAAATTCTCTTTCTTTTCATATTTATCATTGTTTTATATAATTGTCTTTCTTTTCATATTTATCATTGTTTTATGAAATTCTCTTTCTTTTCATATTTATCATTGTTTGATAAAATTCTCTTTCTTTTCATATTTATCATTGTTTTATTACATTCTATTTCTTTTCATATTAATCATTGTTTTATGAAATTCTCTTTCTTTTCATATTAATCATTGTTTTATAGAATTCTCTTTCTTTTCATATTAATCATTGTTTGATAAAATTCTCTTTCTTTTCATATTTATCATTGTTTTATATAATTGTCTTTCTTTTCATATTTATCATTGTTTATATAATTGTCTTTCTTTTCATATTAATCATTGTTTTATAGAATTCTCTTTCTTTTCATATTAATCATTGTTTGATAAAATTCTCTTTCTTTTCATATTTATCATTGTTTTATTACATTCTCTTTCTTTTCATATTTATCATTGTTTTATGAATTTCTCTCAATATTGATGAATGCCCTCTTAGTATTGCCATCAAAAAGATGTCGATAGAAATTGTCCAATTCCTAGTTGATCATGGTGCTGATGTTAACATGAAACTTATTCTATTTCTTTTCATATTTATCATTATTTTATGACATTCTCTTTCTTTTTCATATTTATCCTTGTTGTGATGGAATTCTCTTTCTTTTCATATTTATCAATGTGTTATGGAATTCTCTTTCTTTTCATATTTAACATTGTTTTATGGAATTCTCCTTCTTTTCATATTAATCATTGTTTTATGAAATTCTCTTTCTTTTCTTTTATCATTGTTTTATGAAATTCTCTTTCTTTTCATATTTAGCATTGTTTTATGAAATTCTCTTTCTTTTCATATTTAGCATTGTGTTTTGAAATTCTCTTTCTTTTCATATTTTAGCATTGTTTGATAGAATCTCTTTCTTTTCATATTTATATTGTTTTATAGAATTCTCTTTCTTTTCATATTAATCATTGTTTTATATAATTGTCTTTCTTTTCATATTAATCATTGTTTTATGAAATTCTCTTTCTTTTCATATTTATCATTGTTTGATAGAATTCTCTTTCTTTTCATATTAATCATTATTTTATGACATTCTCTTTCTTTTCATATTTATCCTTGTTTTATGGAATTCTCTTTCTTTTCATATTTATCATTGTTTTGATAAAATTCTCTTTCTTTTCATATTTAACATTGTTTTATAGAATTCTCTTTCTTTTCATATTTATCATTATTTTATGACATTCTCTTTCTTTTCATATTTATCATTGTTTTATGAAATTCTCTTTCTTTTCATATTTATCATTGTTTTATGAAATTCTCTTTCTTTTCATATTTAGCATTGTTGTATCGAATTCTATTTCTTTTCATATTTATCATTGTTTTATATAATTGTCTTCTTTTCATATTTATCATTGTTTTATGAAATTCTCCTTCTTTTCATATTTATCATTGTTTGATAAAATTCTCTTTCTTTTCATATTTATCATTGTTTTATTACATTCTATTTCTTTTCATATTAATCATTGTTTTATGAAATTCTCTTTCTTTTCATATTAATCATTGTTTTATAGAATTCTCTTTCTTTTCATATTAATCATTGTTTGATAAAATTCTCTTTCTTTTCATATTTATCATTGTTTTATATAATTGTCTTTCTTTTCATATTTATCATTGTTTTATATAATTGTCTTTCTTTTCATATTAATCATTGTTTTATAGAATTCTCTTTCTTTTCATATTAATCATTGTTTGATAAAATTCTTCTTTCTTTTCATTTTATCATTGTTTTATTACATTCTCTTTCTTTCATATTTATCATTGTTTTTGAATTTCTCTCATATTGATGATGCCTCTTAGTATTGCCATCAAAAAAGATGTCGATAGAAATTGTCCAATTCCTAGTTGATCATGGTGCTGATGTTAACATGAAACTTATTCTCTTTCTTTTCATATTTATCATTATTTTATGACATTCTCTTTCTTTTCATATTTATCCTTGTTTTATGGAATTCTCTTTCTTTTCATATTTATCAATGTGTTATGGAATTCTCTTTCTTTTCATATTTACATTGTTTGATAAAATTCTCTTTCTTTTCATATTTAGCATTGTTTTATAGAATTCTCTTTCTTTTCATATTTATCATTGTTTTATGAAATTCTCTTTCTTTTCATATTTATCATTGTTTTATGAAATTCTCTTTCTTTTCATATTTAGCATTGTTGTATCGAATTCTATTTCTTTTCATATTTATCATTGTTTTATATAATTGTCTTTCTTTTCATATTTATCATTGTTTTATGAAATTCTCTTTCTTTTCATATTTATCATTGTTTGATAAAATTCTCTTTCTTTTCATATTTAGCATTGTTTTATGAAATTCTCTTTCTTTTCATATTTATCATTGTTTTATGGAATTCTCTTTCTTTTCATATTAATCATTGTTTTATTACATTCTATTTTTCTTTTCATATTAATCATTGTTTTATGAAATTCTCTTTCTTTTCATATTAATCATTGTTTTATAGAATTCTCTTTTTTTCATATTAATCATTCTTTTATTACATTCTCTTTCTTTTCATATTAATCATTGTTTTATGACATTCTCTTTCTTTTCATATTTATCATTGTTTTAATGAATTTCTCTCAATATTGATGAATGCCCTCTTAGCATTGCCATCAAAAAGATGTCGATAGAAATTGTCCAATTCCTAGTTGATCATGGTGCTGATGTTAACATGAAACTTATTCTATTTCTTTTCATATTTATCATTGTTTTATGAAATTCTCTTTCTTTTCATATTTAGCATTATTTTATTACATTCTCTTTCTTTTCATATTTATCCTTGTTTTATGGAATTCTCTTTCTTTTCATATTTAGCATTGTTGTATCGAATTCTCTTTCTTTTCATATTAATCATTGTTTTATGAAATTCTCCTTCTTTTCATATTAATCATTGTTTTATGGAATTCTCTTTCTTTTCATATTAATCATTGTTTTATTAACATTCTATTTGTTTTCATATTAATCATGTTTTATGAAATTCTCTTTCTTTTCATATTTATTCATTGTTTTAATATAATTGTCTTTCTTTTCATATTTATCATTGTTTTATGGATTTCTCTTTCTTTTCATATTTATCAATGTGTTATGGAATTCTCTTTCTTTTCATATTAATCATTGTTTATAGAATTCTCTTTCTTTTCATATTTATCAGTGTTTTATTACATTCTCTTTCTTTTCATATTTATCATTATTTGATAAAATTCTCTTTCTTTTTCATATTAATCATTGTTTTATGAAATTCTCTTTCTTTTCATATTTATCAATGTGTTGTGGAATTCTCTTTCTTTTCATATTTATCATTGTTTTATTACATTCTCTTTCTTTTCATATTAATCATTGTTTTATGAAATTCTCTTTCTTTTTTCATATTTATCATTGTTTGATAGAATCTCTTTCTTTTCATATTTATCATTGTTTTATGAATTTCTCTCAATATTGATGAATGCCCTCTTAGTATTGCCATCAAAAAGATGTCGATAGAAATTGTCCAATTCCTAGTTGATCATGGTGCTGATGTTAACATGAAACTTATTCTCTTTCTTTTCATATTTATCATTATTTTATGACATTCTCTTTCTTTTCATATTTATCCTTGTTTTATGGAATTCTCTTTCTTTTCATATTTATCATTGTTTGATAAAATTCTCTTTCTTTTCATATTTATCATTGTTTTATAGAATTCTCTTTCTTTTCATATTTATCATTGTTTTATAGAATTCTCTTTCTTTTCATATTTATCATTGTTTTATGACATTCTCTTTCTTTTCATATTTATCATTGTTTTATGAATTTCTCTCAATATTGATGAATGCCCTCTTAGCATTGCCATCAAAAAAGATGTCGATAGAAATTGTCCAATTCCTAGTTGATCATGGTGCTGATGTTAACATGAAACTTATTCTCTTTCTTTTCATATTTATCATTATTTTATGACATTCTCTTTCTTTTCATATTTATCCTTGTTTTATGGAATTCTCTTTCTTTTCATATTTATCAATGTGTTGTGGAATTCTCTTTCTTTTCATATTAATCATTCTTTTATTACATTCTCTTTCTTTTCATATTAATCATTGTTTTATGACATTCTCTTTCTTTTCATATTTATCATTGTTTTATGAATTTCTCTCAATATTGATGAATGCCCTCTTAGCATTGCCATCAAAAAGATGTCGATAGAAATTGTCCAATTCCTAGTTGATCATGGTGCTGATGTTAACATGAAACTTATTCTCTTTCTTTTCATATTTATCATTGTTTTATATAATTGTCTTTCTTTTCATATTTATCATTGTTTTATATAATTGTCTTTCTTTTCATATTTATCATTGTTTTATGAAATTCTCTTTCTTTTCATATTTATCCTTGTTTTATGGAATTCTCTTTCTTTTCATATTTATCAATGTGTTATGGAATTCTCTTTCTTTTCATATTAATCATTGTTTTATAGAATTCTCTTTCTTTTCATATTTAACATTGTTTGATAAAATTCTCTTTCTTTTCATATTTATCATTGTTTTATATAATTGTCTTTCTTTTCATATTTATCATTGTTTTATGAAATTCTCTTTCTTTTCATATTTATCATTGTTTAATAAAATTCTCTTTCTTTTCATATTAATCATTGTTTTATTACATTCTCTTTCTTTTCATATTTATCATTGTTTTATTACATTCTCTTTCTTTTCATATTAATCATTGTTTTATGAAATTCTCTTTCTTTTCATATTTATCATTGTTTTATGAATTTCTCTCAATATTGATGAATGCCCTCTTAGCATTGCCATCAAAAAGATGTCGATAGAAATTGTCCAATTCCTAGTTGATCATGGTGCTGATGTTAACATGAAACTTATTCTCTTTCTTTTCATATTTATCATTATTTTATGACATTCTCTTTCTTTTCATATTTATCCTTGTTTTATGGAATTCTCTTTCTTTTCATATTTATCAATGTGTTATGGAATTCTCTTTCTTTTCATATTAATCATTGTTTTATAGAATTCTCTTTCTTTTCATATTTATCATTGTTTTATATAATTGTCTTTCTTTTCATATTTATCATTGTTTTATATAATTGTCTTTCTTTTCATATTTATCATTGTTTTATGAAATTCTCTTTCTTTTCATATTTATCATTGTTTGATAAAATTCTCTTTCTTTTCATATTTAACATTGTTTGATAAAATTCTCTTTCTTTTCATATTTATCATTGTTTTATAGAATTCTCTTTCTTTTCATATTTATCATTGTTTTATAGAATTCTCTTTCTTTTCATATTAATCATTGTTTGATAAAATTCTCTTTCTTTTCATATTTATCATTGTTTTATATAATTGTCTTTCTTTTCATATTAATCATTGTTTTATAGAATTCTCTTTCTTTTCATATTAATCATTGTTTGATAAAATTCTCTTTCTTTTCATATTTATCATTGTTTTATTACATTCTCTTTCTTTTCATATTTATCATTGTTTTATGAATTTCTCTCAATATTGATGAATGCCCTCTTAGTATTGCCATCAAAAAGATGTCGATAGAAATTGTCCAATTCCTAGTTGATCATGGTGCTGATGTTAACATGAAACTTATTCTATTTCTTTTCATATTTATCATTATTTTATGACATTCTCTTTCTTTTCATATTTATCCTTGTTTTATGGAATTCTCTTTCTTTTCATATTTATCATTGTTTGATAAAATTCTCTTTCTTTTCATATTTAACATTGTTTTATAGAATTCTCTTTCTTTTCATATTAATCATTGTTTTATAGAATTCTCTTTCTTTTCATATTAATCATTCTTTTATTACATTCTCTTTCTTTTCATATTAATCATTGTTTTATGACATTCTCTTTCTTTTCATATTTATCATTGTTTTATGGAATTCTCTTTCTTTTCATATTAATCATTGTTTTATATAATTGTCTTTTCTTTTATATTTATTATCATTGTTTTATGAAATTCTCTTTCTTTCCATATTTATCATTGTTTAATAAATTCTCTTTCTTTTCATATTAATCATTGTTTTATTACATTCTCTTTCTTTTCAATATTATCATTGTTTTCATTACATTCTCTTTCTTTTCATATTAATCATTGTTTTATGAAATTCTCTTTCTTTTCATATTTATCATTGTTTTTTATGAATTTCTCTCAATATTGATGAATGCCCTCTTAGCATTGCCATCAAAAAGATGTCGATAGAAATTGTCCAATTCCTAGTTGATCATGGTGCTGATGTTAACATGAAACTTATTCTATTTCTTTTCATATTTATCATTGTTTTATGACATTCTCTTTCTTTTCATATTTATCCTTGTTTTATGGAATTCTCTTTCTTTTCATATTTATCAATGTGTTTATGGAATTCTCTTTCTTTTCATATTAATCATTGTTTATAGAATTCTCTTTCTTTCATATTTATCATTGTTTTATTACATTCTCTTTCTTTTCATATTTATCACTGTTTTATAGAATTCTCTTTTCTTTTCAATATTTATCATTGTTTTATATAAATTGTCTTTCTTTTTCATATTTATCATTGTTTTTATATAATTGTCTTTCTTTCATATTTATCATTGTTTTATGAAATTCTCTTCTTTTCATATTTATCACTGTTTTATTGGAATTCTCTTTCTTTTCATATTAATCATTGTTTTATACATTCTATTTCTTTTCATATTAATCATTGTTTTATGAAATTCTCTTTCTTTTCATATTAATCATTGTTTTATAGAATTCTCTTTCTTTTCATATTAATCATTCTTTTATTACATTCTCTTTCTTTTCATATTAATCATTGTTTTTATGACATTCTCTTTCTTTTCATATTTATCATTGTTTATGGAATTCTCTTTTCTTTTCATATTAATCATTGTTTTAATGAAATTCTCTTTCTTTTCATATTAATCATTGTTTTATGACATTCTCTTTCTTTTCATATTAATCATTGTTTTATGACATTCTCTTTCTTTTCATATTAATCATTGTTTTATGAATTCTCTTTCTTTTCATATTTATCATTGTTATGAAATTCTCTTTCTTTTCATATTATCATTGTTTGATAAAATTCTCTTTCTTTTCATATTAATCATTGTTTTATAGAATTCTCTTTCTTTTCATATTTATCATTGTTTTATAGAATTCTCTTTCTTTTCATATTAATCATTGTTTTATGACATTCTCTTTCTTTTCATATTTATCATTGTTTTATGAATTTCTCTCAATATTGATGAATGCCCTCTTAGTATTGCAGTCGAAGTGAAGTCGATAGAAATTGTCCAATTCCTAGTTGATCATGGTGCTGATGTTAACATGAAACTTATTCTCTTTCTTTTCATATTTATCATTATTTTATGACATTCTCTTTCTTTTCATATTTATCCTTGTTTTATGGAATTCTCTTTCTTTTCATATTTATCAATGTGTTATGGAATTCTCTTTCTTTTCATATTTAACATTGTTTTGATAAATTCTCTTTCTTTTCATATTTATCATTGTTTTATAGAATTCTCTTTCTTTTCATATTTATCATTGTTTTATGAAATTCTCTTTCTTTTCATATTTATCATTGTTTTATGAAATTCTCTTTCTTTTCATATTTAGCATTGTTGTATCGAATTCTATTTCTTTTCATATTTATCATTGTTTTATGGAATTCTCTTTCTTTTCATATTTATCAATGTGGTATGAAATTCTCTTTCTTTTCATATTTATCATTGTTTGATAAAATTCTCTTTCTTTTCATATTTAGCATTGTTTTATGAAATTCTCTTTCTTTTCATATTTATCATTGTTTTATGAATTTCTCTCAATATTGATGAATGCCCTCTTAGCATTGCCATCAAAAAGATGTCGATAGAAATTGTCCAATTCCTAGTTGATCATGGTGCTGATGTTAACATGAAACTTATTCTATTTCTTTTCATATTTATCATTGTTTTATGAAATTCTCTTTCTTTTCATATTTATCCTTGTTTTATGGAATTCTGTTTCTTTTCATATTTAGCATTATTTTATGACATTCTCTTTCTTTTCATATTTATCCTTGTTTTATGGAATTCTCTTTCTTTTCATATTTATCAATGTGTTATGGAATTCTCTTTCTTTTCATATTAATCATTGTTTTAGAGAATTCTCTTTCTTTTCATATTTAGCATTGTTTTATGAAATTCTCTTTCTTTTCATATTTATCATTGTTTTATGGAATTCTCTTTCTTTTCATATTAATCATTGTTTTATTACATTCTATTTCTTTTCATATTAATCATTGTTTTATGAAATTCTCTTTCTTTTCATATTAATCATTGTTTTATAGAATTCTCTTTCTTTTCATATTAATCATTCTTTTATTACATTCTCTTTCTTTTCATATTAATCATTGTTTTATGACATTCTCTTTCTTTTCATATTTATCATTGTTTTATGAATTTCTCTCAATATTGATGAATGCCCTCTTAGCATTGCCATCAAAAAGATGTCGATAGAAATTGTCCAATTCCTAGTTGATCATGGTGCTGATGTTAACATGAAACTTATTCTATTTCTTTTCATATTTATCATTGTTTTATGACATTCTCTTTCTTTTCATATTTATCCTTGTTTTATGGAATTCTGTTTCTTTTCATATTTAGCATTATTTTATGACATTCTCTTTCTTTTCATATTTATCATTATTTTATTACATTCTCTTTCTTTTCATATTTATCAATGTGTTATGGAATTCTCTTTCTTTTCATATTTATCATTGTTTGATAAAATTCTCTTTCTTTTCATATTTATCATTGTTTTATAGAATTCTCTTTCTTTTCATATTTATCATTGTTTTATGAAATTCTCTTTCTTTTCATATTTATCATTGTTTTATGAAATTCTCTTTCTTTTCATATTTAGCATTGTTGTATCGAATTCTATTTCTTTTCATATTTATCATTGTTTTATAGAATTCTCTTTCTTTTCATATTTATCATTGTTTTATATAATTGTCTTTCTTTTCATATTTATCATTGTTTTATATAATTGTCTTTCTTTTCATATTTATCATTGTTTTATGAAATTCTCTTTCTTTTCATATTTATCACTGTTTTATGGAATTCTCTTTCTTTTCATATTAATCATTGTTTTATTACATTCTATTTCTTTTCATATTTAATCATTGTTTTATGAAATTTCTTTCTTTTCATATTAATCATTGTTTTATAGAATTCTCTTTCTTTTCATATTAATCATTCTTTTATTACATTCTCTTTCTTTTCATATTAATCATTGTTTTATGACATTCTCTTTCTTTTCATATTTATCATTGTTTTATGGAATTCTCTTTCTTTTCATATTAATCATTGTTTTATGAAATTCTCTTTCTTTTCATATTTATCATTGTTTTATTACATTCTCTTTCTTTTCATATTTATCATTGTTTTATGAATTTCTCTCAATATTGATGAATGCCCTCTTAGTATTGCAGTCGAAGTGAAGTCGATAGAAATTGTCCAATTCCTAGTTGATCATGGTGCTGATGTTAACATGAAACTTATTCTATTTCTTTTCATATTTATCATTATTTATGACATTCTCTTTCTTTTCATATTTATCCTTGTTTTATGGAATTCTCTTTCTTTTCATATTTATCAATGTGTTATGGAATTCTCTTTCTTTTCATATTAATCATTGTTTTATAGAATTCTCTTTCTTTTCATATTTATCATTGTTTTATAGAATTCTCTTTCTTTTCATATTTATCATTGTTTTATGAAATTCTCTTTCTTTTCATATTTATCATTGTTTTATGAAATTCTCTTTCTTTTCATATTTAGCATTGTTGTATCGAATTCTATTTCTTTTCATATTTATCATTGTTTTATTACATTCTCTTTCTTTTCATATTTATCATTGTTTTATATAATTGTCTTTCTTTTCATATTTATCATTGTTTTATATAATTGTCTTTCTTTTCATATTTATCATTGTTTTATGAAATTCTCTTTCTTTTCATATTTATCACTGTTTTATGAATTCTCTTTCTTTTCATATTAATCATTGTTTTATTACATTCTATTTCTTTTCATATTAATCATTGTTTTATGAAATTCTCTTTCTTTTCATATTAATCATTGTTTTATAGAATTCTCTTTCTTTTCATATTAATCATTCTTTTATTACATTCTCTTTCTTTTCATTTAATCATTGTTTTATGACATTCTCTTTCTTTTCATATTTATCATTGTTTTATGGAATTCTCTTTCTTTTCATATTAATCATTGTTTTATGAAATTCTCTTTCTTTTCATATTTATCATTGTTTTATTACATTCTCTTTCTTTTCATATTTATCATTGTTTTATGAATTTCTCTCAATATTGATGAATGCCCTCTTAGTATTGCAGTCGAAGTGAAGTCGATAGAAATTGTCCAATTCCTAGTTGATCATGGTGCTGATGTTAACATGAAACTTATTCTCTTTCTTTTCATATTTATCATTATTTTATGACATTCTCTTTCTTTTCATATTTATCCTTGTTTTATGGAATTCTCTTTCTTTTCATATTTATCAATGTGTTATGGAATTCTCTTTCTTTTCATATTTAACATTGTTTGATAAAATTCTCTTTCTTTTCATATTTATCATTGTTTTATAGAATTCTCTTTCTTTTCATATTTATCATTGTTTATGAAATTCTCTTTCTTTTCATATTTATCATTGTTTTATGAAATTCTCTTTCTTTTCATATTTAGCATTGTTGTATCGAATTCTATTTCTTTTCATATTTATCATTGTTTTATGGAATTCTCTTTCTTTTCATATTATCAATGTGGTATGAAATTCTCTTTCTTTTCATATTTATCATTGTTTGATAAAATTCTTTCTTTTCATATTTAGCATTGTTTTATGAAATTCTCTTTCTTTTCATATTTATCATTGTTTTATGAATTCTCTTTCTTTTCATATTTATCATTGTTTATTGACATTCTCTTTCTTTTCATATTTATCATTGTTTTATGAATTCTCTCAATATTTGAATGCCCTCTTAGCATTGCCATTCAAAAAGATGTCGATAGAAATTGTCAATTCCTAGTTGATCATGGTGCTGATGTTAACATGAAACTTTTCTATTTCTTTTCATATTTATCATTGTTTTATGACATTCTCTTTCTTTTCATATTTATCCTTGTTTATGAATTTGAATTCTTTTATGTTTCTTTTCATATTTATCATTATTTTATGACATTCTCTTTCTTTTCATATTTATCATTATTTTATTACATTCTCTTTCTTTTCATATTTATCCTTGTTTTATGGAATTCTCTTTCTTTTCATATTTATCATTGTTTTATGAAATTCTCTTTCTTTTCATATTTAGCATTGTTGTATCGAATTCTATTTCTTTTCATATTTATCATTGTTTTATGGAATTCTCTTTCTTTTCATATTTATCATTGTTTTATGGAATTCTCTTTCTTTTCATATTTAACATTGTTTTATGAAATTCTCTTTCTTTTCATATTTATCATTGTTTTATGGAATTCTCTTTCTTTTCATATTAATCATTGTTTTATTACATTCTATTTCTTTTCATATTAATCATTGTTTTATGAAATTCTCTTTCTTTTCATATTAATCATTGTTTTATAGAATTCTCTTTCTTTTCATATTAATCATTCTTTTATTACATTCTCTTTCTTTTCATATTAATCATTGTTTTATGACATTCTCTTTCTTTTCATATTTATCATTGTTTTATGAATTTCTCTCAATATTGATGAATGCCCTCTTAGCATTGCCATCAAAAAGATGTCGATAGAAATTGTCCAATTCCTAGTTGATCATGGTGCTGATGTTAACATGAAACTTATTCTATTTCTTTTCATATTTAGCATTATTTTATGACATTCTCTTTCTTTTCATATTTATCATTATTTTATTACATTCTCTTTCTTTTCATATTTATCCTTGTTTTATGGAATTCTCTTTCTTTTCATATTTAGCATTGTTGTATCGAATTCTCTTTCTTTTCATATTAATCATTGTTTTATGAAATTCTCCTTCTTTTCATATTAATCATTGTTTTATGGAATTCTCTTTCTTTCATATTAATCATTGTTTTATTACATTCTATTTCTTTCATATTAATCATTGTTTTTATGAAATTCTCTTTCTTTTCATATTTATCATTGTTTTATATAATTGTCTTTCTTTTCATATTTATCATTGTTTTATGGATTTCTCTTTCTTTTCATATTTATCAATGTGTTATGGAATTCTCTTTCTTTTCATATTAATCATTGTTTTATAGAATTCTCTTTCTTTTCATATTTATCATTGTTTTAGTACATTCTCTTTCTTTTCATATTTATCATTATTTGATAAAATTCTCTTTCTTTTCATATTAATCATTGTTTTATGAAATTCTCTTTCTTTTCATATTTATCAATGTGTTGTGGAATTCTCTTTCTTTTCATATTTAACATTGTTTTATTACATTCTCTTTCTTTTCATATTAATCATTGTTTTATGACATTCTCTTTCTTTTCATATTTATCATTGTTTGATAGAATCTCTTTCTTTTCATATTATCATTGTTTTATGAATTTCTCTCAATATTGATGAATGCCTCTTAGCATTGCCATCAAAAAGATGTCGATAGAAATTGTCCAATTCCTAGTTGATCATGTGCTGATGTTAACATGAAACTTATTCTCTTTCTTTTCATATTTATCATTATTTTATGACATTCTCTTTCTTTTCATATTTATTTCCTTGTTTTTATGGAATTCTCTTTCTTTTCATATTTACATTGTTTTTGTACATTCTCTTTCTTTTCATATTTAACATTGTTTTATTACATTCTCTTTCTTTTCATATTAATCATTGTTTTGACATTCTCTTTCTTTTCATATTTATCATTGTTTTATGAATTTCTCTCAATATTGATGAATGCCCTCTTAGCATTGCCATCAAAAAGATGTCGATAGAAATTGTCCAATTCCTAGTTGATCATTGGTGCTGATGTTAACATGAAACTTATTCTCTTTCTTTTCATATTTATCATTATTTTATGACATTCTCTTTCTTTTGATATTTATCAATTTTTGATAAAATTCTCTTTCTTTTCATATTTATCATTGTTTTATTACATTCTATTTCTTTTCATATTAATCATTGTTTTATGAAATTCTCTTTCTTTTCATATTTATCATTGTTTTATTACATTCTCTTTCTTTTCATATTTATCATTGTTTTATGAATTTCTCTCAATATTGATGAATGCCCTCTTAGTATTGCAGTCGAAGTGAAGTCGATAGAAATTGTCCAATTCCTAGTTGATCATGGTGCTGATGTTAACATGAAACTTATTCTCTTTCTTTTCATATTTATCATTATTTTATGACATTCTCTTTCTTTTCATATTTATCCTTGTTTTATGGAATTCTCTTTCTTTTCATATTTATCAATGTGTTATGGAATTCTCTTTCTTTTCATATTTAACATTGTTTGATAAAATTCTCTTTCTTTCATATTTATCATTGTTTTATAGAATTCTCTTTCTTTTCATATTTATCATTGTTTTATGAAATTCTCTTTCTTTTCATATTTATCATTGTTTTATGAAATTCTCTTTCTTTTCATATTTAGCATTGTTGTATCGAATTCTATTTCTTTTCATATTTATCATTGTTTTATGGAATTCTCTTTCTTTTCATATTTATCAATGTGGTATGAAATTCTCTTTCTTTTCATATTTATCATTGTTTGATAAAATTCTCTTTCTTTTCATATTTAGCATTGTTTTATGAAATTCTCTTTCTTTTCATATTTATCATTGTTTTATGGAATTCTCTTTCTTTTCATATTTATCATTGTTTTATGACATTCTCTTTCTTTTCATATTTATCATTGTTTTATGAATTTCTCTCAATATTGATGAATGCCCTCTTAGCATTGCCATCAAAAAGATGTCGATAGAAATTGTCCAATTCCTAGTTGATCATGGTGCTGATGTTAACATGAAACTTATTCTATTTCTTTTCATATTTATCATTGTTTTATGACATTCTCTTTCTTTTCATATTTATCCTTGTTTTATGGAATTCTGTTTCTTTTCATATTTAGCATTATTTTATGACATTCTCTTTCTTTTCATATTTATCATTATTTTATTACATTCTCTTTCTTTTCATATTTATCCTTGTTTTATGGAATTCCTCTTTCTTTTTCATATTTATCATTGTTTTATGAAATTCTCTTTCTTTTCATATTTAGCATTGTTGTATCGAATTCTATTTCTTTTCATATTTATCATTGTTTTATGGAATTCTCTTTCTTTTCATATTTATCATTGTTTTATGGAATTCTCTTTCTTTTCATATTTAACATTGTTTTATGAAATTCTCTTTCTTTTCATATTTATCATTGTTTTATGGAATTCTCTTTCTTTTCATATTAATCATTGTTTTATTACATTCTATTTCTTTTCATATTAATCATTGTTTTATGAAATTCTCTTTCTTTTCATATTAATCATTGTTTTATAGAATTCTCTTTCTTTTCATATTAATCATTCTTTTTATTACATTCTCTTTCTTTTCATATTAATCATTGTTTTATGACATTCTCTTTCTTTTCATATTTATCATTGTTTTTATGAATTTCTCTCAATATTGATGAATGCCCTCTTAGGCATTGCCATCAAAAAAGATGTCGATAGAAATTGTCCAATTCCTAGTTGATCATGGTGCTGATGTTAACATGAAACTTATTCTATTTCTTTTCATATTTACATTATTTTATGACATTCTCTTTCTTTTCATATTTATCATTATTTTATTACATTCTCTTTCTTTTCATATTTATCCTTGTTTTATGGAATTCTCTTTCTTTTCATATTTAGCATTGTTGTATCGAATTCTCTTTCTTTCATATTAATCATTGTTTTATGAAATTCTCCTTCTTTTCATATTAATCATTGTTTTATGGAATTCTCTTTCTTTTCATATTAATCATTGTTTTTATTACATTCTATTTCTTTTCATATTAATCATTGTTTTATGAAATTCTCTTTCTTTTCATATTTATCATTGTTTTATATAATTGTCTTTCTTTTCATATTTATCATTGTTTTATGGATTTCTCTTTCTTTTCATATTTATCATGTGTTATGGAATTCTCTTTCTTTCATATTAATCATTGTTTTATAGAATTCTCTTTCTTTTCATATTTATCATTGTTTTAGTACATTCTCTTTCTTTTCATATTTATCATTATTTGATAAAATTCTCTTTCTTTTCATATTAATCATTGTTTTATGAAATTCTCTTTCTTTTCATATTTTCAATGAGTGTTGTGGAATTCTCTTTCTTTTCAATATTTAACATTGTTTTATTACATTCTCTTTCTTTTCATATTAATCATTGTTTTATGACATTCTCTTTCTTTTCTATTTTATCATTGTTTGATAGAATCTCTTTCTTTTCATATTTATCATTGTTTTATGAATTTCTCTCAATATTGATGAATTGCCTCTTAGCATTGCCATCAAAAAGATGTCGATAGAAAATTGTCCAATTCCTAGTTGATCATGGTGCTGATGTTAACATGAAACTTATTCTCTTTCTTCATATTTTATCATTATTTTATGACATTCTTCTTTCTTTTCATATTTATCCTTGTTTTATGGAATTCTCTTTCTTTTCATATTTATCAATGTGTTGTGGAATTCTCTTTCTTTTCATATTTAACATTGTTTTATTTACATTCTTTTCTTTTATAATATTAATCATTGTTTTATGACATTCTCTTTCTTTTCATATTTATCATTGTTTTATGAATTTCTCTCAATATTGATGAATGCCCTCTTAGCATTGCCATCAAAAAGATGTCGATAGAAATTGTCCAATTCTAGTTGATCATGGTGCTGATGTTAACATGAAACTTATTCTCTTTCTTTTCATATTATCATTATTTTATGACATTCTCTTTCTTTTGATATTTATCAATTTTTGATAAAATTCTCTTTCTTTCATATTTATCATTGTTTTATTACATTCTATTTCTTTTCATATTTATCATTTTTTTATTACATTCTCTTCTTTTCATATTTATCATTGTTTTATAGAATTCTCTTTCTTTTCATATTTATCATTGTTTTATATAATTGTCTTTCTTTCATATTTATCATTGTTTTATATAATTGTCTTCTTTTCATATTTATCATTGTTTATTACATTCTATTTCTTTCATATTTATCATTGTTTTATTACATTCTCTTTCTTTTCATATTTAACATTGTTTTATTACATTCTCTTTCTTTTATATTTATCATTGTTTTATGGAATTCTCTTTCTTTTCATATTTATCATTGTTTTATTACATTCTCTTTTTCTTTTATATTTTCATTGTTTTATGGAATTCTCTTTTTCTTTTCATATTTATCATTGTTTGATAGAATCTCTTTCTTTTCATATTTATCATTGTTTTATTACATTCTCTTTCTTTTCATATTAATATTGTTTTATGACATTCTCTTTCTTTTCATATTAATCATTGTTTTATGAAATTCTCTTTCTTTTCAATATTTATCATTGTTTTATGAATTTCTCTCAATATTGATGATGCCCTCTTAGCATTGCCATCAAAAAGATGTCGATAGAAATTGTCCAATTCCTAGTTGATCATGGGTGATGTTAACATGAAACTTATTCTATTTCTTTTTCATATTTATCATTATTTTTGACATTCTCTTTCTTTTCATATTTATCCTTGTTTTATGGAATTCTCTTTCTTTTCATTTTATATCAATGTGTTATGGAATTCTCTTTCTTTTTCATATTTAACATTGTTTTATAGAATTCTCTTTCTTTTCATATTTATCATTGTTTTATAGAATTCTCTTTCTTTTCATATTTATCATTGTTTTATAGAATTCTCTTTCTTTTCATATTTATCATTGTTTTATGAAATTCTCTTTCTTTCATATTTTCATTGTTTTATGAAATTCTCTTTCTTTTCATATTATCATTGTTTGATAGAATCTCTTTCTTTTCAATTTATCATTGTTTTTTATTACATTCTCTTTCTTTTCATATTAATCATTGTTTTATTACATTCTATTTCTTTTCATATTAATCATTGTTTTATTACATTCTATTTCTTTTCATATTAATCATTGTTTTATGAAATTCTCTTTCTTTTCATATTAATCATTGTTTTATAGAATTCTCTTTCTTTTCATATTAATCATTCTTTTATTACATTCTCTTTCTTTTCATATTAATCATTGTTTTATGACATTCTCTTTCTTTTCATATTTATCATTTGTTTTATGAATTTCTCAATATTGATTGAATGCCCTTTAGCATTGCCATCAAAAAGATGTCGATAGAAATTGTCCAATTCCTAGTTGATCATGGTGCTGATGTTAACATGAAACTTATTCTCTTTCTTTTCATATTTATCATTATTTTATGACATTCTCTTTTCTTTCATATTTATCCTTGTTTTATGGAATTCTCTTTCTTTTCATATTTATCAATGTGTTATGGAATCTCTTTCTTTTCATATTAATCATTGTTTTATAGAATTCTCTTCTTTTCATATTTATCATTGTTTTATAGAATTCTCTTTCTTTTCATATATAATCATTGTTTTATTACATTCTCTTTCTTTTCATATTTATCACTGTTTTATAGAATTCTCTTTCTTTTCATATTTATCATTGTTTTTGAAATTCTCTTTCTTTTCATATTAATCATTGTTTTATGAAATTCTCTTTCTTTTATATTATCATTGTTTTTTATGAATTTCTCTCAATATTGATGAATGCCCTCTTAGCATTGCCATCAAAAAGATGTCGATAGAAATTGTCCAATTCCTAGTTGATCATGGTGCTGATGTTAACATGAAACTTATTCTCTTTCTTTTCATATTTATCATTATTTTATGACATTCTCTTTCTTTTCATATTTATCCTTGTTTTATGGAATTCTCTTTCTTTTCATATTTATCATTGTTTTATGAAATTCTCTTTCTTTTCATATTTATCATTGTTTGATAAAATTCTCTTTCTTTTCATATTAATCATTGTTTTATAGAATTCTCTTTCTTTTCATATTAATCATTCTTTTATTACATTCTCTTTCTTTTCATATTAATCATTGTTTTATGACATTCTCTTTCTTTTCATATTTATCATTGTTTTATGAATTTCTCTCAATATTGATGAATGCCCTCTTAGCATTGCCATCAAAAAGATGTCGATAGAAATTGTCCAATTCCTAGTTGATCATGGTGCTGATGTTAACATGAAACTTATTCTATTTCTTTTCATATTTATCATTGTTTTATGAAATTCTCTTTCTTTTCATATTTATCCTTGTTTTATGGAATTCTCTTTCTTTTCATATTTATCAATGTGTTATGGAATTCTCTTTCTTTTCATATTTAACATTGTTTGATAAAATCCTCTTTCTTTTCATATTAATCATTGTTTTATAGAATTCTCTTTCTTTTCATATTTATCATTGTTTTATGGAATTCTCTTTCTTTTCATATTAATCATTGTTTTATGACATTCTCTTTCTTTTCATATTTATCATTGTTTTTATGAATTTCTCTCAATATTGATGAATGCCCTCTTAGCATTGCCATCAAAAGATGTCGATAGAAATTGTCCAATTCCTAGTTGATCATGGTGCTGATGTTAACATGAAACTTATTCTATTTCTTTTCATATTTATCATTATTTTATGACATTCTCTTTCTTTTCATATTTATCCTTGTTTTATGGAATTCTCTTTCTTTTCATATTTATCAATGTGTTATGGAATTCTCTTTCTTTTCATATTAATCATTGTTTTATAGAATTCTCTTTCTTTTCATATTTATCATTGTTTTATAGAATTCTCTTTCTTTTCATATTAATCATTGTTTTATTACATTCTCTTTCTTTTCATATTTATCACTGTTTTATAGAATTCTCTTTCTTTTCATATTTATCATTGTTTTATATAATTGTCTTTCTTTTCATATTTATCATTGTTTTATGAAATTCTCTTTCTTTTCATATTTATCATTGTTTTATGAAATTCTCTTTCTTTTCATATTTAGCATTATTGTATCGAATTCTATTTCTTTTCATATTTATCATTGTTTTCTATAATTCTCTTTCTTTTCATATTAATCATTGTTTTATGAAATTCTCTTTCTTTTCATATTAATCATTGTTTTATAGAATTCTCTTTCTTTTCATATTTATCATTGTTTTATAGAATTCTCTTTCTTTTCATATTAATCATTGTTTTATTACATTCTCTTTCTTTTCATATTTATCACTGTTTTATAGAATTCTCTTTCTTTTCATATTTATCATTGTTTTATATAATTGTCTTTCTTTTCATATTAATCATTGTTTTATGAAATTCTCTTTCTTTTCATATTAATCATTGTTTTATGAAATTCTCTTTCTTTTCATATTAATCATTGTTTTATGAAATTCTCTTTCTTTTCATATTTATCATTGTTTGATAGAATCTCTTTCTTTTCATATTTATCATTGTTTTATGGAATTCTCTTTCTTTTCATATTAATCATTGTTTTATGAAATTCTCTTTCTTTTCATATTAATCATTGTTTTATTACATTCTCTTTCTTTTCATATTTATCATTGTTTTATGAATTTCTCTCAATATTGATGAATGCCTCTTAGTATTGCAGTCGAAGTGAAGTCGATAGAAATTCTCCAATTCCTAGTTGATCATGGTGCTGATGTTAACATGAAACTTATTCTCTTTCTTTTCATATTTATCATTGTTTTGAATTCTCTTTCTTTTCATATTTATCATTGTTTTATGAATTCTCTTTCTTTTCATATTTATCAATTGTTTTATGGAATTCTCTTTCTTTTCATATTTAACATTGTTTTTATGAATTCTCTTTCTTTTCATATTTATCATTGTTTTATATAATTCTTTCTTTTCATATTTATCATTGTTTGATAAATTCTCTTTCTTTTCATATTTAGCATTGTTTTATGAAATTCTCTTTCTTTTCATATTTATCATTGTTTTATGGAATTCTCTTTCTTTTCATATTAATCATTGTTTTATTACATTCTATTTCTTTTCATATTAATCATTGTTTTATGAAATTCTCTTTCTTTTCATATTAATCATTGTTTTATAGAATTTCTTTCTTTTCATATTAATCATTGTTTGATAAAATTCTCTTTCTTTTCATATTTTCATTGTTTTATGACATTCTCTTTCTTTTCATATTTATCATTGTTTTATGGATTTCTCTCAATATTGATGAATGCCCTCTTAGCATTGCATCAAAAAGATGTCGATAGAAATTGTCCAATTCCTAGTTGATCATGGTGCTGATGTTAACATGAAACTTATTCTATTTCTTTTCATATTTATCATTGTTTTATGAAATTCTCTTTCTTTTCATATTTATCCTTGTTTTATGGAATTCTGTTTCTTTTCATATTTAGCATTATTTTATGACATTCTCTTTCTTTTCATATTTATCATTGTTTTATGACATTCTCTTCTTTTCATATTTATCATTATTTTATGACATTCTCTTTCTTTTCATATTTATCAATGTGTTATGGAATTCTCTTTCTTTTCATATTTAACATTGTTTTATGAAATTCTCTTTCTTTTCATATTTATCATTGTTTTATAGAATTCTCTTTCTTTTCATATTTATCATTGTTTTATAAATTCTCTTTCTTTTCATATTTATCATTGTTTTATGAAATTCTCTTTCTTTTCATATTTAGCATTGTTGTATCGAATTCTATTTCTTTTCATATTTATCATTGTTTTATAGAATTCTCTTTCTTTTCATATTTATCATTGTTTTATATAATTGTCTTTCTTTTCATATTTATCATTGTTTGATAAAATTCTCTTTCTTTTCATATTTATCATTATTGTATCGAATTCTCTTTCTTTTCATATTTATCATTGTTTTATGGAATTCTCTTTCTTTTCATATTAATCATTGTTTTATGAAATTCTCTTTCTTTTCATATTAATCATTGTTTTATGAAATTCTCTTTCTTTTCATATTAATCATTGTTTTATAGAATTCTCTTTCTTTTCATATTAATCATTGTTTGATAAAATTCTCTTTCTTTTCATATTTATCATTGTTTTATTACATTCTCTTTCTTTTCATATTTATCATTGTTTTATGGATTTCTCTCAATATTGATGAATGCCCTCTTAGCATTGCCATCAAAAAGATGTCGATAGAAATTGTCCAATTCCTAGTTGATCATGGTGCTGATGTTAACATGAAACTTATTCTATTTCTTTTCATATTTATCATTGTTTTATGAAATTCTCTTTCTTTTCATATTTATCCTTGTTTTATGGAATTCTGTTTCTTTTCATATTTAGCATTATTTTATGACATTCTCTTTCTTTTCATATTTATCATTATTTTATGACATTCTCTTTCTTTTCATATTTATCCTTGTTTTATGGAATTCTCTTTCTTTTCATATTTATCAATGTGTTGTGGAATTCTCTTTCTTTTCATATTTAACATTGTTTTATTACATTCTATTTCTTTTCATATTAATCATTGTTTTATGAAATTCTCTTTCTTTTCATATTTAGCATTGTTTTATGAAATTCTCTTTCTTTTCATATTAATCATTGTTTTATGGAATTCTCTTTCTTTTCATATTAATCATTGTTTTATTACATTCTATTTCTTTTCATATTAATCATTGTTTTATGGAATTCTCTTTCTTTTCATATTAATCATTGTTTTATAGAATTCTCTTTCTTTTCATATTAATCATTGTTTTATGAAATTCTCTTTCTTTTCATATTTATCATTGTTTATATTACATTCTCTTTCTTTTCATATTTATCATTGTTTTATGAATTTCTCTCAATATTGATGAATGCCCTCTTAGTATTGCAGTCGAAGTGAAGTCGATAGAAATTCTCCAATTCCTAGTTGATCATGGTGCTGATGTTAACATGAAACTTATTCTCTTTCTTTTCATATTTATCATTATTTTATGACATTCTCTTTCTTTTCATATTTATCCTTGTTTTATGGAATTCTCTTTCTTTTCATATTTATCAATGTGTTATGGAATTCTCTTTCTTTTCATATTTAACATTGTTTTATGAAATTCTCTTTCTTTTCATATTTATCATTGTTTTATAGAATTCTCTTTCTTTTCATATTTATCATTGTTTTATGAAATTCTCTTTCTTTTCATATTTATCATTGTTTTATGAAATTCTCTTTCTTTTCATATTTAGCATTGTTGTATCGAATTCTATTTCTTTTCATATTTATCATTGTTTTATAGAATTCTCTTTCTTTTCATATTTATCATTGTTTTATATAATTGTCTTTCTTTTCATATTTATCATTGTTTTATGAAATTCTCTTTCTTTTCATATTTATCATTGTTTGATAGAATTCTCTTTCTTTTCATATTAATCATTGTTTTATGGAATTCTCTTTCTTTTCATATTAATCATTGTTTTATTACATTCTATTTCTTTTCATATTAATCATTGTTTTTATGAAATTCTCTTCTTTTCATATTAATCATTGTTTTATAGAATTCTCTTTCTTTTCATATTAATCATTGTTTGATAAAATTCTCTTTCTTTTCATATTTATCATTGTTTTGACATTCTCTTTCTTTTCATATTTATCATTGTTTTATGGATTTCTCTCAATATTGATGAATGCCCTCTTAGTATTGCAGTCGAAGTGAAGTCGATAGAAATTCTCCAATTCCTAGTTGATCATGGTGCTGATGTTAACATGAAACTTATTCTCTTTCTTTTCATATTTATCATTATTTTATGACATTCTCTTTCTTTTCATATTTATCCTTGTTTTATGGAATTCTCTTTCTTTTCATATTTATCATTGTTTTATGAATTTCTCTCAATATTGATGAATGCCCTCTTAGCATTGCCATCAAAAGGATGTCGATAGAAATTGTCCAATTCCTAGTTGATCATGGTGCTGATGTTAACATGAAACTTATTCTCTTTCTTTTCATATTTATCATTATTTTATGACATTCTCTTTCTTTTGATATTTATCAATTTTTGATAAAATTCTCTTTCTTTTCATATTTATCATTGTTTTATTACATTCTATTTCTTTTCATATTTATCATTGTTTTATTACATTCTCTTTCTTTTCATATTTATCATTGTTTTATAGAATTCTCTTTCTTTTCATATTTATCATTGTTTTATATAATTGTCTTTCTTTTCATATTTATCATTGTTTTATATAATTGTCTTTCTTTTCATATTTATCATTGTTTTATTACATTCTATTTCTTTTCATATTTATCATTGTTTTATTACATTCTCTTTCTTTTCATATTTAACATTGTTTTATTACATTCTCTTTCTTTTCATATTTATCATTGTTTTATGGAATTCTCTTTCTTTTCATATTTATCATTGTTTTATAGAATCTCTTTTTTTCATATTTATCATTGTTTATAGAATTCTCTTTCTTTTCATATTATCATTGTTTTATGAATTCTCTTTCTTTTCATATTTATCATTGTTTTATGAAATTCTCTTTCTTTTCATATTTATCATTGTTTGATAGAATCTCTTTCTTTTCATATTTATCATTGTTTTTATGGAATTCTCTTTCTTTTCATATTAATCATTGTTTTATTATTTCTTCTATTCTTTTCATATTAATCATTGTTTTATGAAATTCTCTTTCTTTTCATATTAATCATTGTTTTAGAATTCTCTTTCTTTTCATATTAATCATTCTTTTATTACATTCTCTTTCTTTTCATATTAATCATTGTTTTATGACATTCTCTTTCTTTTCATATTTATCATTGTTTTATGAATTTCTCTCAATATTGATGAATGCCCTTTAGCATTGCCATCAAAAGATGTCGATAGAAATTGTCCAATTCCTAGTTGATCATGGTGCTGATGTTAACATGAAACTTATTCTCTTTCTTTTCATATTTATCATTATTTTATGACATTCTCTTTCTTTTCATATTTATCCTTGTTTTATGGAATTCTCTTTCTTTTCATATTTAACATTGTTTTAAAATTCTCTTTCTTTTCATATTTAACATTGTTTTATAGAATTCTCTTTCTTTTCATATTAATCATTGTTTTATGGAATTCTCTTTCTTTTCATATTTATCATTGTTTTATTACATTCTCTTTCTTTTCATATTTATCACTGTTTTATAGAATTCTCTTTCTTTTCATATTTATCATTGTTTTTATGACATTCTCTTTCTTTTCATATTAATCATTGTTTTATGAAATTCTCTTTCTTTTCATATTTATCATTGTTTTATGAAATTCTCTTTCTTTTCATATTTATCATTGTTTGATAAAATTCTCTTTCTTTTCATATTAATCATTGTTTTATACATTCTCTTTCTTTTCATATTTATCATTTTTATGGACATTCTCTTTCTTTTCATATTAATCATTGTTTTTATGACATTCTCTTTCTTTTCATATTTATCATTGTTTTATGAATTTCTCTCAATATTGATGAATGCCCTCTTAGCATTGCCATCAAAAAGATGTCGATAGAAATTGTCCAATTCCTAGTTGATCATGGTGCTGATGTTAACATGAAACTTATTCTCTTTCTTTTCATATTTATCATTATTTTATGACATCTCTTTCTTTTCATATTTATCCTTGTTTTATGAATTCTCTTTCTTTTCATATTTATCAATGTGTTATGGAATTCTCTTTCTTTTCATATTAATCATTGTTTTATAGAATTCTCTTTCTTTTCATATTTATCATTGTTTTATAGAATTCTCTTCTTTTCATATTAATCATTGTTTTATTACATTCTCTTTCTTTTCATATTTATCACTGTTTTATAGAATTCTCTTTCTTTTCATATTTATCATTGTTTTATATAATTGTCTTTCTTTTCATATTTATCCTTGTTTTATGAAATTCTCTTTCTTTTCATATTTATCATTGTTTTATGAAATTCTCTTTCTTTTCATATTTAGCATTATTGTATCGAATTCTATTTCTTTTCATATTTATCATTGTTTTCTATAATTCTCTTTCTTTTCATATTAATCATTGTTTTATGAAATTCTCTTTCTTTTCATATTAATCATTGTTTTATGAAATTCTCTTTCTTTTCATATTTATCATTGTTTGATAGAATCTCTTTCTTTTCATATTTATCATTGTTTTATGGAATTCTCTTTCTTTTCATATTAATCATTGTTTTATGAAATTCTCTTTCTTTTCATATTAATCATTGTTTGATAAAATTCTCTTTCTTTTCATATTTAGCATTGTTTTATGAATTTCTCTCAATATTGATGAATGCCCTCTTAGTATTGCAGTCGAAGTGAAGTCGATAGAAATTCTCCAATTCCTAGTTGATCATGGTGCTGATGTTAACATGAAACTTATTCTCTTTCTTTTCATATTTATCATTATTTTATGACATTCTCTTTCTTTTCATATTTATCCTTGTTTTATGGAATTCTCTTTCTTTTCATATTTATCAATGTGTTATGGAATTCTCTTTCTTTTCATATTTAACATTGTTTTATGAAATTCTCTTTCTTTTCATATTTATCCTTGTTTTATAGAATTCTCTTTCTTTTCATATTAATCATTGTTTTATTACATTCTCTTTCTTTTCATATTTATCATTGTTTTATGAAATTCTCTTTCTTTTCATATTTAGCATTGTTGTATCGAATTCTATTTCTTTTCATATTTATCATTGTTTTATAGAATTCTCTTTCTTTTCATATTTATCATTGTTTTATATAATTGTCTTTCTTTTCATATTTATCATTGTTTGATAAAATTTCTTTCTTTTCATATTTAGCATTGTTTTATGAAATTCTCTTTCTTTTCATATTTATCATTGTTTTATGGAATTCTCTTTCTTTTCATATTAATCATTGTTTTATTACATTCTATTTCTTTTCATATTAATCATTGTTTTATGAAATTCTCTTTCTTTTCATATTAATCATTGTTTTATAGAATTCTCTTTCTTTTCATATTAATCATTGTTTGATAAAATTCTCTTTCTTTTCATATTTATCATTGTTTTATTACATTCTCTTTCTTTTCATATTTATCATTGTTTTATGGATTTCTCTCAATATTGATGAATGCCCTCTTAGCATTGCCATCAAAAAGATGTCGATAGAAATTGTCCAATTCCTAGTTGATCATGGTGCTGATGTTAACATGAAACTTATTCTATTTTCTTTTCATATTTATCATTGTTTTATGAAATTCTCTTTCTTTTCATATTTATCCTTGTTTTATGGAATTCGTTTCTTTTCATATTTAGCATTATTTTATGACATTCTCTTTCTTTTCATATTTATCATTGTTTTATGACATTCTCTTTCTTTTCATATTTATCATTATTTTATGACATTCTCTTTCTTTTCATATTTATCAATGTTGTTATGGAATTCTCTTTCTTTTCATATTTAACATTGTTTTATGAAATTCTCTTTCTTTTCATATTTATCATTGTTTTATAGAATTCTCTTTCTTTTCATATTATCATTGTTTTATGAAATTCTCTTTCTTTTCATATTTATCATTGTTTTATGAAATTCTTTCTTTTCATATTTAGCATTGTTGTATCGAATTCTATTCTTTTCATATTTATCATTGTTTTATAGAATTCTCTTTCTTTTCATATTTATCATTGTTTTATATAATTGTCTTTCTTTTCATATTTATCATTGTTTGATAAAATTCTCTTTCTTTTCATATTTAGCATTGTTTTATGAATTCTCTTTCTTTTCATATTATCATTGTTTTATGGAATTCTCTTTCTTTTCATATTAATCATTGTTTTATTACATTCTTTCTTTTCATATTAATCATTGTTTTATGAAATTCTCTTTTTTTCATATTAATCCATTGTTTTATAGAATTCTCTTTCTTTTCATATTAATCATTGTTTGATAAAATTCTCTTTCTTTTCATATTTATCATTGTTTTATTACATTCTCTTTCTTTTCATATTTATCATTGTTTTATGGATTTCTCTCAATATTGATGAATGCCCTCTTAGCATTGCCATCAAAAAGATGTCGATAGAAATTGTCCAATTCCTAGTTGATCATGGTGCTGATGTTAACATGAAACTTATTCTATTTCTTTTCATATTTATCATTGTTTTATGAAATTCTCTTTCTTTTCATATTTATCCTTGTTTTATGGAATTCTGTTTCTTTTCATATTTAGCATTATTTTATGACATTCTCTTTCTTTTCATATTTATCATTATTTTATGACATTCTCTTTCTTTTCATATTTATCCTTGTTTTATGGAATTCTCTTTCTTTTCATATTTATCATTGTTTTATGAAATTCTCTTTCTTTTCATATTTAGCATTGTTGTATCGAATTCTATTTCTTTTCATATTTATCATTGTTTTATAGAATTCTCTTTCTTTTCATATTAATCATTGTTTTATTACATTCTCTTTCTTTTCCTATTTATCATTGTTTTATTACATTCTATTTCTTTTCATATTAATCATTGTTTTATGGAATTCTCTTTCTTTTCATATTAATCATTGTTTTATAGAATTCTCTTTCTTTTCATATTAATCATTGTTTTATGAAATTCTCTTTCTTTTCATATTTATCATTGTTTTATTACATTCTCTTTCTTTTCATATTTATCATTGTTTTATGAATTTCTCTCAATATTGATGAATGCCCTCTTAGTATTGCAGTCGAAGTGAAGTCGATAGAAATTCTCCAATTCCTAGTTGATCATGGTGCTGATGTTAACATGAAACTTATTCTCTTTCTTTTCAATATTTATCATTATTTTATGACATTCTCTTTCTTTTCATATTTATCCTTGTTTTATGGAATTCTCTTCTTTTCATATTTATCAATGTGTTATGGAATTCTCTTTCTTTTCATATTTAACATTGTTTTTATGAAATCTCTTTCTTTTCATATTTATCATTGTTTTATAGAATTCTCTTTCTTTTCATATTTATCATTGTTTTATGAAATTCTCTTTCTTTTCATATTTATCATTGTTTTATGAAATTCTCTTTCTTTTCATATTTAGCATTGTTGTATCGAATTCTATTTCTTTTCATATTTATCATTTGTTTTTATAGAATTCTCTTTCTTTTCATATTTATCATGTTTTATATAATTGTCTTTCTTTTCATATTTATCATTGTTTGATAAAATTCTCTTTCTTTTTCATATTTAGCATTGTTTTATGAAATTCTCTTTCTTTTTCATATTTATCATTGTTTTATGGAATTCTCTTTCTTTTCATATTAATCATTGTTTTATTACATTCTATTTCTTTTCATATTAATCATTGTTTTATGAAATTCTCTTTCTTTTCATATTAATCATTGTTTTATAGAATTCTCTTTCTTTTCATATTAATCATTGTTGATAAAATTCTCTTTCTTTTCATATTTATCATTGTTTTATTACATTCTCTTTCTTTTCATATTTATCATTGTTTTATGGATTTCTCTCAATATTGATGAATGCCCTCTTAGTATTGCAGTCGAAGTGAAGTCGATAGAAATTCTCCAATTCCTAGTTGATCATGGTGCTGATGTTAACATGAAACTTATTCTATTTCTTTTCATATTTATCATTGTTTTATGAAATTCTCTTTCTTTTCATATTTATCCTTGTTTTATGGAATTCTGTTTCTTTTCATATTTAGCATTATTTTATGACATTCTCTTTCTTTTCATATTTATCCTTGTTTTATGGAATTCTCTTTCTTTTCATATTAATCATTGTTTTATGAAATTCTCTTTCTTTTCATATTTATCATTGTTTTATGAATTTCTCTCAATATTGATGAATGCCCTCTTAGTATTGCCATCAAAAAGATGTCGATAGAAATTGTCCAATTCCTAGTTGATCATGGTGCTGATGTTAACATGAAACTTATTCTATTTCTTTTCATATTTATCATTGTTTTATGAAATTCTCTTTCTTTTCATATTTATCCTTGTTTTATGGAATTCTGTTTCTTTTCATATTTAGCATTATTTTATGACATTCTCTTTCTTTTCATATTTATCATTGTTTTATGACATTCTCTTTCTTTCATATTTATCATTATTTTATGACATTCTCTTTCTTTTCATATTTATCAATGTGTTATGGAATCTCTTTCTTTTCATATTTAACATTGTTTTATGAAATTCTCTTCTTTTCATAATCATTTTTTATAGAATTCTCTTTCTTTTCATATTTATCATTGTTTTTATGAAATTCTCTTTCTTTCATATTTATCATTGTTTTATGAAATTCTCTTTCTTTCATAATTTAGCATTGTTGTATCGAATTCTATTTCTTTTCATATTATCATTGTTTTATAGAATTCTCTTTCTTTTCATATTTATCATTGTTTAATAATTGTCTTTCTTTTCATATTTATCATTGTTTGATAAATTCTTCTTTCTTTTCATATTTATCATTATTGTATCGAATTCTCTTTCTTTTCATATTTATCATTGTTTTATGGAATTCTCTTTCTTTTCATATTAATCATGTTTTATTACATTCTATTTCCTTTTCATATTAATCATTGTTTTATGAAATTCTCTTTCTTTTCATATTAATCATTGTTTTAATAGATTCTCTTTCTTTTCATATTAATCATTGTTGATAAAATTCTCTTTCTTTTCATATTTATCATTGTTTTATTACATTCTCTTTCTTTTCATATTTATCATTGTTTTATGGATTTCTCTCAATATTGATGAATGCCCTTCTTAGCATTGCCATCAAAAAGAATGTCGATAGAAATTGTCCAATTCCTAAGTTGATCATGGTGCTGATGTTAACATGAAACTATTCTATTTCTTTTCATATTTATCATTGTTTTATGAAATTCTCTTTCTTTTCATATTTATCCTTGTTTTATGGAATTCTGTTTCTTTTCATATTTAGCATTATTTTATGACATTCTCTTTCTTTTCATATTTATCATATTTTATGACATTCTCTTTCTTTTCATATTTATCCTTGTTTTATGAATTCTCTTTCTTTTCATATTTATCAATGTGTTTGTGGAATTCTCTTCTTTCATATTTAACATTGTTTTATTACATTCTATTTCTTTCATATTAATCATTGTTTATGAAATTCTCTTTCTTCATATTTAGCAATTGTTTTATGAAATTCTCTCTTTTCATATTAATCATTTTTTATGGAATTCTCTTTCTTTTCATATTAATCATTGTTTTATTAATTCTATTTCTTTTCATATTAATCATTGTTTTATGGAATTCTTTTTCTTTCATATTAATCATTGTTTTAAATAGAATTCTCTTTCTTTTCATATTAATCATTGTGTTTATGAAATTCTCTTTCTTTTCATATTTATCATTGTTTTTATTACATTCTCTTTCTTTTCATATTTATCATTGTTTTATGAATTTCTCTCATATTGATGAATGCCCTCTTAGTATTGCAGTCGAAGTGAAGTCGATAGAAATTCTCCAATTCCTAGTTGATCATGCGTTGATGTTAACATGAAACTTATTCTCTTTCTTTTCATATTTATCATTATTTTATGACATTCTCTTTCTTTTCATATTTATCCTTGTTTTATGGAATTCTCTTTTCTTTTCATATTTATCAATGTGTTATGGAATTCTCTTTCTTTTCATATTTAACATTGTTTATTGAAATTCTCTTTCTTTTCATATTTATCATTGTTTTATAGAATTCTCTTTCTTTTCATATTTATTCATTGTTTTATGAAATTCTCTTTCTTTTCATATTTATCATTGTTTTATGAAATTCTCTTTCTTTTCATATTTAGCATTGTTGTATCGAATTCTATTTCTTTTCATATTTATCATTGTTTTATAGAATTCTCTTTCTTTTCATATTTATCATGTTTTATATAATTGTCTTTCTTTTCATATTTATCATTGTTTTATGAAATTCTCTTTCTTTTCATATTTATCATTGTTTGATAGAATTCTCTTTCTTTTCATATTAATCATTGTTTTATGGAATTCTCTTTCTTTTCATATTAATCATTGTTTTATTACATTCTATTTCTTTTCATATTAATCATTGTTTTATGGAATTCTCTTTCTTTTCATATTAATCATTGTTTTATAGAATTCTCTTTCTTTTCATATTAATCATTGTTTGATAAAATTCTCTTCTTTTCATATTTATCATTGTTTTATGACATTCTCTTCTTTTCATATTTATCATTGTTTTATGGATTTCTCTCAATATTGATGAATGCCCTCTTAGTATTGCAGTCGAAGTGAAGTCGATAGAAATTCTCCAATTCCTAGTTTGATCATTGGTGCTGATGTTAACATGAAACTTATTCTCTTTCTTTTCATATTTATCATTATTTTATGACATTCTCTTTCTTTTCATATTTATCCTTGTTTTATGGAATTCTCTTTCTTTTCATATTTATCATGTTTTTTTAGAATTTCTCTCAATATTGATGAATGCCCTCTTAGCATTGCCATCAAAAGGATGTCGATAGAAATTGTCCAATTCCTAGTTGATCATGGTGCTGATGTTAACATGAAACTTATTCTCTTTCTTTTCATATTTATCATTATTTATGACATTCTCTTTCTTTTGATATTTATCAATTTTTGATAAAATTCTCTTTCTTTTCATATTTATCATTGTTTTATTACATTCTATTTCTTTTCAATATTTATCATTGTTTTATTACATTCTCTTCTTTTCATATTTATCATTGTTTTATTACATTCTATTTCTTTTCATATTTATCATTGTTTTATATAATTGTTCTTTCTTTTCATATTTATCACTTGTTTATATAATTGTCTTTCTTTTCATATTTATCATTGTTTTATTACATTCTTTTCTTTTCATATTTATCATTGTTTTATTACATTCTCTTTCTTTTCATATTTAACATTGTTTTTATTACATTCTCTTTCTTTTCATATTTATCATTGTTTTATGGAATTCTCTTTCTTTTCATATTTATCATTGTTTATAGAATTCTCTTTCTTTTCATATTTATCATTGTTTTATAGAATTCTCTTTCTTTTCAATTTATCATTGTTTTATGAATTCTCTTTCTTTTCATATTTATCATTGTTTTATGAAATTCTCTTTCTTTTCATATTTATCATTGTTTGATAGAATCTCTCTTTCATATTTATTCATTGTTTTATGGAATTCTCTTTCTTTTCATATTAATCATTGTTTTATTACATTCTATTTCTTTTCATATTAATCATTGTTTATGAAATTCTCTTTCTTTTCATATTAATCATTGTTTATGACATTCTCTTTCTTTTCATATATTAATCATTTCTTTTATTAACATTCTCTTTTCTTTTCATATTAATCATTGTTTTATGACATTCTCTTTCTTTTCATATTTATCATTGTTTTATGAATTTCTCTCAATATTGATGAATGCCCTCTTAGCATTGCCATCAAAAAGATGTCGATAGAAATTGTCCAATTCCTAGTTGATCATGGTGCTGATGTTAACATGAAACTTATTCTCTTTCTTTTCATATTTATCATTATTTTATGACATTCTCTTTCTTTTCATATTTATCCTTGTTTTATGGAATTCTCTTTCTTTTCATATTTAACATTGTTTGATAAAATTCTCTTTCTTTTCATATTTAACATTGTTTTATAGAATTCTCTTTCTTTTCATATTAATCATTGTTTTATGGAATTCTCTTTCTTTTCATATTTATCATTGTTTTATTACATTCTCTTTCTTTTCATATTTATCACTGTTTTATAGAATTCTCTTTCTTTTCATATTTATCATTGTTTTATGACATTCTCTTTCTTTTCATATTAATCATTGTTTTATGAAATTCTCTTTCTTTTCATATTTATCATTGTTTTATGAAATTCTCTTTCTTTTCATATTTATCATTGTTTGATAAAATTCTCTTTCTTTTCATATTAATCATTGTTTTATAGAATTTCTTTCTTTTCATATTATCATTCTTTTATTACATTCTCTTTCTTTCATATTAATCATTGTTTTATGACATTCTCTTTCTTTTCATATTTATCATTGTTTTATGAATTTCTCTCAATATTGATGAATGCCCTCTTAGCATTGCCATCAAAAAGATGTCGATAGAAATTGTCCAATTCCTAGTTGATCATGGTGCTGATGTTAACATGAAACTTATTCTCTTTCTTTTCATATTTATCATTATTTTATGACATTCTATTTCTTTTCATATTTATCATTATTTTATGACATTCTCTTTCTTTTCATATTTATCAATGTGTTATGGAATTCTCTTTCTTTTCATATTAATCATTGTTTTATAGAATTCTCTTTCTTTTCATATTTATCATTGTTTTATAGAATTCTCTTTCTTTTCATATTAATCATTGTTTTTATGAATTCTCTTTCTTTTCATATTTATCATGTTTTATAGAATTCTCTTTCTTTTCATATTTATCATTGTTTTATATAATTGTCTTTCTTTTCATATTTTCATTGTTTTATGAAATTCTCTTTCTTTTTCATATTTATCATTGTTTTATGAAATTCTCTTTCTTTTCATATTTAGCATTATTGTATCGAATTCTATTTCTTTTCATATTTATCATTGTTTTCTATAATTCTCTTTCTTTTCATATTAATCATTGTTTTATGAAATTCTCTTTCTTTTCATATTAATCATTGTTTTATGAAATTCTCTTTCTTTTCATATTTATCATTGTTTGATAGAATCTCTTTCTTTTCATATTTATCATTGTTTTATGGAATTCTCTTTCTTTTCATATTAATCATTGTTTTATGAAATTTCTCTTTCTTTTCATATTAATCATTGTTTTGATAAAATTCTCTTTCTTTTCATATTTTAGCATTGTTTTATGAATTCTCTCAATATTGATGAATGCCCTCTTAGTAATTGCAGTCGAAGTGAAGTCGATAGAAATTTCTCCAATTCCTAGTTGATCATGGTGCTGATGTTAACATGAAACTTATTCTCTTTCTTTTCATATTTATCATTGTTTTATGACATTCTCTTTCTTTTCATATTTATCATTATTTATGGAATTCTCTTCTTTTCATATTTATCAATGTGTTTGGAATTCTCTTTCTTTTCATATTTAACATTGTTTTATGAAATTCTCTTTCTTTCATATTTATCATTGTTTTATAGAATTCTCTTTCTTTTCATATTAATCATTGTTTTATTACATTCTATTTCTTTTCATATTAATCATTGTTTTATGAAATTCTCTTTCTTTCATATTTAGCATTGTTGTATCGAATTCTATTTCTTTTCATATTTATCATTGTTTTTATAGAATTCTCTTTCTTTTCATATTTATCATTGTTTTATATAATTGTCTTTCTTTTCATATTTATCATTGTTGATTAAAATTCTCTTTCTTTTCATATTTAGCATTGTTTTATAAATTCTCTTTCTTTTCATATTTATCATTGTTTTTATGGAATTCTCTTTCTTTTCATATTAATCATTGTTTTATTACATTCTATTTCTTTTCATATTAATCATTGTTTTATGAAATTCTCTTTCTTTTCATATTAATCATTGTTTTATAGAATTCTCTTTCTTTTCATATTAATCATTGTTTGATAAAATTCTCTTTCTTTTCATATTTATCATTGTTTTATTACATTCTCTTTCTTTTCATATTTATCATTGTTTTATGGATTTCTCTCAATATTGATGAATGCCCTCTTAGCATTGCCATCAAAAAGATGTCGATAGAAATTGTCCAATTCCTAGTTGATCATGGTGCTGATGTTAACATGAAACTTATTCTATTTCTTTTCATATTTATCATTGTTTTATGAAATTCTCTTTCTTTTCATATTTATCCTTGTTTTATGGAATTCTGTTTCTTTTCATATTTAGCAATTATTTTATGACATTCTCTTTCTTTTCATATTTATCATTGTTTTATGACATTCTCTTTCTTTTCATATTTATCATTATTTATGACATTCTCTTTCTTTTCATATTTATCAATGTGTTATGGAATTCTCTTTCTTTTCATATTTAACATTGTTTTATGAAATTCTCTTTCTTTTCATATTTATCTATTGTTTTATAGAATTCTCTTTCTTTTCATATTTATCATTGTTTTATGAAATTCTCTTTCTTTTCATATTTATCATTGTTTTATGAAATTCTCTTTTTCTTTTCATATTTAGCATTGTTGTATCGAATTCTATTTCTTTTCATATTTATCATTGTTTTATAGAATTCTCTTTTTCTTTTCATATTTATTCATTGTTTTATATAATTGTCTTTCTTTTCATATTTATCATTGTTTGATAAAATTCTCTTTCTTTTCATATTTAGCATTATTGTATCGAATTCTCTTTCTTTTCATATTTATCATTGTTTTATGGAATTCTCTTTCTTTTCATATTAATCATTGTTTTATTACATTCTATTTCTTTTCATATTAATCATTGTTTTATGAAATTCTCTTTCTTTTCATATTAATCATTGTTTATAGAATTCTCTTTCTTTTCATATTAATCATTGTTTGATAAAATTCTCTTTCTTTTCATATTTATCATTGTTTTATGACATTCTCTTTCTTTTCATATTTATCATTGTTTTATGGATTTCTCTCAATATTGATGAATGCCCTCTTAGCATTGCCATCAAAAAGATGTCGATAGAAATTGTCCAATTCCTAGTTGATCATGGTGCTGATGTTAACATGAAACTTATTCTATTTCTTTTCATATTTATCATTGTTTTATGAAATTCTCTTTCTTTTCATATTTATCCTTGTTTTATGGAATTCTGTTTCTTTTCATATTTAGCATTATTTTATGACATTCTCTTTCTTTTCATATTTATCATTGTTTTATGACATTCTCTTTCTTTTCATATTTATCATTATTTTATGACATTCTCTTTCTTTTCATATTTATCAATGTGTTATGGAATTCTCTTTCTTTCATATTTAACATTGTTTTATGAAATTCTCTTTCTTTTCATATTTATCATTGTTTTATAGAATTCTCTTTCTTTTCATATTTATCATTGTTTTATGAAATTCTCTTTCTTTTCATATTTATCATTGTTTTATGAAATTCTCTTTCTTTTCATATTTAGCATTGTTGTATCGAATTCTATTTCTTTTCATATTTATCATTGTTTTATAGAATTCTCTTTCTTTTCATATTTATCATTGTTTTATATAATTGTCTTTCTTTTCATATTTATCATTGTTTGATAAAATTCTCTTTCTTTTCATATTTATCATTATTGTATCGAATTCTCTTTCTTTTCATATTTATCATTGTTTTATGGAATTCTCTCAATATTGATGAATGCCCTCTTAGTATTGCAGTCGAAGTGAAGTCGATAGAAATTCTCCAATTCCTAGTTGATCATGGTGCTGATGTTAACATGAAACTTATTCTCTTTCTTTTCATATTTATCATTATTTTATGACATTCTCTTTCTTTTCATATTTATCCTTGTTTTATGGAATTCTCTTTCTTTTCATATTTATCAATGTGTTATGGAATTCTCTTTCTTTTCATATTTAACATTGTTTTATGAAATTCTCTTTCTTTTCATATTTATCATTGTTTTATAGAATTCTCTTTCTTTTCATATTAATCATTGTTTTATTACATTCTATTTCTTTTCATATTAATCATTGTTTTATGAAATTCTCTTTCTTTTCATATTTAGCATTGTTGTATCGAATTCTATTTCTTTTCATATTTATCATTGTTTTATAGAATTCTCTTTCTTTTCATATTTATCATTGTTTTATATAATTGTCTTTCTTTTCATATTTATCATTGTTTGATAAAATTCTCTTTCTTTTCATATTTAGCATTGTTTTATGAAATTCTCTTTCTTTTCATATTTATCATTGTTTTATGGAATTCTCTTTCTTTTCATATTAATCATTGTTTTATTACATTCTATTTCTTTTCATATTAATCATTGTTTTATGAAATTCTCTTTCTTTTCATATTAATCATTGTTTTATAGAATTCTCTTTCTTTTCATATTAATCATTGTTTGATAAAATTCTCTTTCTTTTCATATTTATCATTGTTTTATGACATTCTCTTTCTTTTCATATTTATCATTGTTTTATGGATTTCTCTCAATATTGATGAATGCCCTCTTAGTATTGCAGTCGAAGTGAAGTCGATAGAAATTCTCCAATTCCTAGTTGATCATGGTGCTGATGTTAACATGAAACTTATTCTCTTTCTTTTCATATTTATCATTATTTTATGACATTCTCTTTCTTTTCATATTTATCCTTGTTTTATGGAATTCTCTTTCTTTTCATATTTATCAATGTGTTATGGAATTCTCTTTCTTTTCATATTAATCATTGTTTTATGACATTCTCTTTCTTTTCATATTTATCTTTTCTTTATGACATTTTCTTTCTTTTCATATTTATCATTGTTTTATTACATTCTCTTTCTTTTCATATTAATCATTGTTTTATGAAATTCTCTTTCTTTTCATATTTAGCATTGTTTTATTACATTCTCTTTCTTTTCATATTTATCATTGTTTTATTACATTCTCTTTCTTTTCATATTTATCACTGTTTTATAGAATTCTCTTTCTTTTCATATTAATCATTGTTTTATGGAATTCTCTTTCTTTTCATATTTATCATTGTTTTATAGAATTCTCTTTCTTTTCATATTTATCGTTGTTTTATGAAATTCTCTTTCTTTTCATATTTATCATTGTTTTATGAATTTCTCTCAATATTGATGAATGCCCTCTTAGCATTGCCATCAAAAAGATGTCGATAGAAATTGTCCAATTCCTAGTTGATCATGGTGCTGATGTTAACATGAAACTTATTCTATTTCTTTTCATATTTATCATTGTTTTATGAAATTCTCTTTCTTTTCATATTTATCCTTGTTTTATGGAATTCTGTTTCTTTTCATATTTAGCATTATTTTATGACATTCTCTTTCTTTTCATATTTATCATTGTTTTATGACATTCTCTTTCTTTTCATATTTATCATTATTTTATGACATTCTCTTTCTTTTCATATTTATCAATGTGTTATGGAATTCTCTTTCTTTTCATATTTAACATTGTTTTATGAAATTCTCTTTCTTTTCATATTTATCATTGTTTTATAGAATTCTCTTTCTTTTCATATTTATCATTGTTTTATGAAATTCTCTTTCTTTTCATATTTATCATTGTTTTATGAAATTCTCTTTCTTTTCATATTTAGCATTGTTGTATCGAATTCTATTTCTTTTCATATTTATCATTGTTTTATAGAATTCTCTTTCTTTTCATATTTATCATTATTTTATGGAATTGTCTTTCTTTTCATATTTATCATTGTTTTATGAAATTCTCTTTCTTTTCATATTTAGCATTATTGTATCGAATTCTCTTTCTTTTCATATTTATCATTGTTTTATGGAATTCTCTTTCTTTTCATATTAATCATTGTTTTATTACATTCTATTTCTTTTCATATTAATCATTGTTTTATGAAATTCTCTTTCTTTTCATATTAATCATTGTTTTATAGAATTCTCTTTCTTTTCATATTAATCATTGTTTGATAAATTCTCTTTCTTTTCATATTTATCATTGTTTTATGACATTCTCTTTCTTTTCATATTTATCACTGTTTTATAGAATTCTCTTTCTTTTCATATTTATCATTGTTTTATGGAATTCTCTTTCTTTTCATATTTATCATTGTTTTATGGAATTCTCTTTCTTTTCATATTAATCATTGTTTTATGAAATTCTCTTTCTTTTCATATTTATCATTGTTTTATTACATTCTATTTCTTTTCATATTTATCACTGTTTTATGGAATTCTCTTTCTTTTCATATTTATCATTGTTTTATAGAATTCTCTTTCTTTTCATATTAATCATTGTTTTATGAAATTCTCTTTCTTTTCATATTAATCATTGTTTTATGGAATTCTCTTTCTTTTCATATTTAGCATTGTTTTATGAAATTCTCTTTCTTTTCATATTAATCATTGTTTGATAAAATTCTCTTTCTTTTCATATTTAACATTGTTTTATAGAATTCTCTTTCTTTTCATATTAATCATTGTTTTATGACATTCTCTTTCTTTTCATATTTATCATTGTTTTATGAAATTCTCTTTCTTTTCATATTTATCATTGTTTTATGAATTTCTCTCAATATTGATGAATCCCTCTTAGCATTGCCATCAAAAGATGTCGATAGAAATTGTCCAATTCCTAGTTGATCATGGTGCTGATGTTAACATGAAACTTATTCTCTTTCTTTTCATATTTATCATTATTTTATGACATTCTCTTTCTTTTCATATTTATCCTTGTTTTATGGAATTCTCTTTCTTTTCATATTTATCAATGTGTTATGGAATTCTCTTTCTTTTCATATTAATCATTGTTATATCGAATTCTATTTCTTTTCATATTTATCATTGTTTGATAGAATCTCTTTCTTTTCATATTAATCATTGTTTTATGAAATTCTCTTTCTTTTCATATTTATCATTGTTTTATGAAATTCTCTTTCTTTTCATATTAGCATTGTTTTATGAATTCTCTTTCTTTTCATATTTAGCATTGTTGTATCGAATTCTATTTCTTTTCATATTTATCATTGTTTTATGGAATTCTCTTTCTTTTCATATTAATCATTGTTTTATTACATTCTCTTTCTTTTCATATTTATCATTGTTTTATGAATTTCTCTTTCTTTTCATATTTATCATTGTTTTATGAAATTCTCTTTCTTTTCATATTAATCATTGTTTTATAGAATTCTCTTTCTTTTCATATTTATCATTGTTTTATGAAATTCTCTTTCTTTTCATATTAATCATTGTTTTATGAAATTCTCTTTCTTTCATATTTATCATTGTTTGATAGAATCTCTTTCTTTTCATATTTATCGTTGTTTTATGACATTCTCTTTCTTTTCATATTTATCATTGTTTTATGAATTTCTCTCAATATTGATGAATGCCCTCTTAGCATTGCCATCAAAAAGATTGTCGATAGAAATTGTCCAATTCCTAGTTGATCATGGTGCTGATGTTAACATGAAACTTATTCTCTTTCTTTTCATATTTATCATTATTTTATGACATTCTATTTCTTTTCATATTTATCATTGTTTTATGGAATTCTCTTTCTTTTCATATTTAGCATTGTTTTATTACATTCTCTTTCTTTTCATATTTATCATTGTTTTATGGAATTCTCTTTCTTTTCATATTTATCATTGTTTTATAGAATTCTCTTTCTTTTCATATTAATCATTGTTTTATGAAATTCTCTTTCTTTTCATATTTATCATTGTTTGATAAAATTCTCTTTCTTTTCATATTTATCATTGTTTTATTACATTCTCTTTCTTTTCATATTTATCATTGTTTTATGAAATTCTCTTTCTTTTCATATTTATCATTGTTTTATGAAATTCTCTTTCTTTTCATATTTAGCATTGTTGTATCGAATTCTATTTCTTTTCATATTTATCATTGTTTTATGAAATTCTCTTTCTTTTCATATTTATCATTGTTTTATGGAATTCTCTTTCTTTTCATATTAATCATTGTTTTATGAAATTCTCTTTCTTTTCATATTTATCATTGTTTTATGAAATTCTCTTTCTTTTCATATTTAGCATTGTTTTATGAAATTCTCTTTCTTTTCATATTTAGCATTGTTGTATCGAATTCTATTTCTTTTCATATTTATCATTGTTTTATGGAATTCTCTTTCTTTTCATATTAATCATTGTTTTATGAAATTCTCTTTCTTTTCATATTTATCATTGTTTGATAGAATTCTCTTTCTTTTCATATTAATCATTGTTTTATGAAATTCTTTTTCTTTTCATATTTAGCATTGTTTTATGAAATTCTCTTTCTTTTCATATTTAGCATTGTTTGATAAAATTCTCTTTCTTTTCATATTTAACATTGTTTTATTACATTCTCTTTCTTTTCATATTAATCATTGTTTTATGACATTCTCTTTCTTTTCATATTTATCATTGTTTTATGAATTTCTCTCAATATTGATGAATGCCCTCTTAGCATTGCCATCAAAAAGATGTCGATAGAAATTGTCCAATTCCTAGTTGATCATGGTGCTGATGTTAACATGAAACTTATTCTCTTTCTTTTCATATTTATCATTATTTTATGACATTCTCTTTCTTTTCATATTTATCCTTGTTTTATGGAATTTTCTTTCTTTTCATTATTTAATCAATGTGTTATGAATTCTCTTTCTTTTCATATTTATCATTGTTTTATAGAATCTTCTTTCTTTTCATATTAATCATTGTTTTATGAATTCTCTTTTCTTTTCATATTTATCATTGTTTTATGAAATTCTCTTTCTTTTCATATTAATCATTGTTTTATAGAATTCTCTTTCTTTTCATATTTATCATTGTTTTATGAAATTCTCTTTCTTTTCATATTAATCATTGTTTTATGAAATTCTCTTTCTTTTCATATTTATCATTGTTTTATGAAATTCTCTTTCTTTTCATATTAATCATTGTTTTATGAAATTCTCTTTCTTTTCATATTTATCATTGTTTGATAGAATCTCTTTCTTTTCATATTTATCATTGTTTTATGGAATTCTCTTTCTTTTCATATTTATCATTGTTTTATGGAATTCTCTTTCTTTTCATATTAATCATTGTTTTATGAAATTCTCTTTCTTTTCATATTTATCATTGTTTTATTACATTCTATTTCTTTTCATATTTATCACTGTTTTATAGAATTCTCTTTCTTTTCATATTTATCATTGTTTTATAGAATTCTCTTTCTTTTCATATTAATCATTGTTTTATGAAATTCTCTTTCTTTTCATATTTATCATTGTTTTATAGAATTCTCTTTCTTTTCATATTAATCATTGTTTTATGAAATTCTCTTTCTTTTCATATTTAGCATTGTTTTATGAAATTCTCTTTCTTTTCATATTTATCATTGTTTTATGGAATTCTCTTTCTTTTCATATTTATCATTATTTGATAAAATTCTCTTTCTTTTCATATTTATCATTGTTTTATGAATTTCTCTCAATATTGATGAATGCCCTCTTAGCATTGCCATCAAAAAGATGTCGATAGAAATTGTCCAATTCCTAGTTGATCATGGTGCTGATGTTAACATGAAACTTATTCTCTTTCTTTTCATATTTATCATTATTTTATGACATTCTCTTTCTTTTCATATTTATCCTTGTTTTATGGAATTCTCTTTCTTTTCATATTTATCAATGTGTTATGGAATTCTCTTTCTTTTCATATTTATCATTGTTTTATAGAATTCTCTTTCTTTTCATATTAATCATTGTTTTATGAAATTCTCTTTCTTTTCATATTTATCAATGTGTTATGGAATTCTCTTTCTTTTCATATTTATCACTGTTTTATAGAATTCTCTTTCTTTTCATATTTAGCATTGTTGTATCGAATTCTATTTCTTTTCATATTTATCATTGTTTTATTACATTCTCTTTCTTTTCATATTTATCATTGTTTTATAGAATTCTCTTTCTTTTCATATTAATCATTGTTTTATGAAATTCTCTTTCTTTTCATATTTATCATTGTTTGATAAAATTCTCTTTCTTTTCATATTTAGCATTGTTTTATGAAATTCTCTTTCTTTTCATATTTAGCATTGTTGTATCGAATTCTATTTCTTTTCATATTTATCATTGTTTTATGGAATTCTCTTTCTTTTCATATTAATCATTGTTTTATGACATTCTCTTTCTTTTCATATTTATCTTTACTTTATGACATTTTCTTTCTTTTCATATTTATCATTGTTTTATGAAATTCTCTTTCTTTTCATATTTATCCTTGTTTTATGGAATTCTCTTTCTTTTCATATTTATCAATGTGTTATGGAATTCTCTTTCTTTTCATATTTATCATTGTTTTATGAAATTCTCTTTCTTTTCATATTAATCATTGTTTTATGAAATTCTCTTTCTTTTCATATTTATCATTGTTTTATGACATTCTCTTTCTTTTCATATTAATCATTGTTTTATGAAATTCTCTTTCTTTTCATATTAATCATTGTTTGATAAAATTCTCTTTCTTTTCATATTTAGCATTGTTTTATGAAATTCTCTTTCTTTTCATATTTATCATTGTTTTATGGAATTCTCTTTCTTTTCATATTTATCCTTGTTTTATGGAATTCTCTTTCTTTTCATATTTATCATTGTTTTATGACATTCTCTTTCTTTTCATATTTATCATTGTTTGATAGAATTCTCTTTCTTTTCATATTAATCATTGTTTTATGAAATTCTCTTTCTTTTCATATTTATCATTGTTTTATAGAATTCTCTTTCTTTTCATATTAATCATTGTTTTATGACATTCTCTTTCTTTTCATATTTATCTTTACTTTATGACATTTTCTTTCTTTTCATATTTATCATTGTTTTATGAAATTCTCTTTCTTTTCATATTAATCATTTTTTATGAAATTCTCTTTCTTTTCATATTAATCATTGTTTGATAAAATTCTCTTTCTTTTCATATTTAGCATTGTTTTATGAAATTCTCTTTCTTTTCATATTTATCATTGTTTTATGGAATTCTCTTTCTTTTCATATTAATCATTGTTTTATTACATTCTATTTCTTTTCATATTAATCATTGTTTTATGAAATTCTCTTTCTTTTCATATTAATCATTGTTTTATAGAATTCTCTTTCTTTTCATATTTATCATTGTTTTATTACATTCTCTTTCTTTTCATATTTATCATTGTTTTATATAATTGTCTTTCTTTTCATATTAATCATTGTTTTATGAAATTCTCTTTCTTTTCATATTTATCATTGTTTTATTACATTCTCTTTCTTTTCATATTTATCATTGTTTTATGAATTTCTCTCAATATTGATGAATGCCCTCTTAGTATTGCAGTCGAAGTGAAGTCGATAGAAATTCTCCAATTCCTAGTTGATCATGGTGCTGATGTTAACATGAAACTTATTCTCTTTCTTTTCATATTTATCATTATTTTATGACATTCTCTTTCTTTTCATATTTATCCTTGTTTTATGGAATTCTCTTTCTTTTCATATTTATCAATGTGTTATGGAATTCTCTTTCTTTTCATATTTATCATTGTTTTATAGAATTCTCTTTCTTTTCATATTAATCATTGTTTTATGAAATTCTCTTTCTTTTCATATTTATCATTGTTTTATAGAATTCTCTTTCTTTTCATATTAATCATTGTTATATCGAATTCTATTTCTTTTCATATTAATCATTGTTTTATGGAATTCTCTTTCTTTTCATATTTATCATTGTTTTATGAAATTCTCTTTCTTTTCATATTTATCAATGTGTTGTGGAATTCTCTTTCTTTTCATATTTAACATTGTTTTATTAAATTCTCTTTCTTTTCATATTAATCATTGTTTTATGACATTCTCTTTCTTTTCATATTTATCATTGTTTTATGAATTTCTCTCAATATTGATGAATGCCCTCTTAGCATTGCCATCAAAAAGATGTCGATAGAAATTGTCCAATTCCTAGTTGATCATGGTGCTGATGTTAACATGAAACTTATTCTCTTTCTTTTCATATTAATCATTATTTTATGACATTCTCTTTCTTTTCATATTTATCCTTGTTTTATGGAATTCTCTTTCTTTTCATATTTATCAATGTGTTATGGAATTCTCTTTCTTTTCATATTTATCACTGTTTTATAGAATTCTCTTTCTTTTCATATTTAGCATTGTTGTATCGAATTCTATTTCTTTTCATATTTATCATTGTTTTATTACATTCTCTTTCTTTTCATATTTATCATTGTTTTATAGAATTCTCTTTCTTTTCATATTAATCATTGTTTTATGACATTCTCTTTCTTTTCATATTTATCTTTACTTTATGACATTTTCTTTCTTTTCATATTTATCATTGTTTTATGACATTCTCTTTCTTTTCATATTAATCATTGTTTTATGAAATTCTCTTTCTTTTCATATTAATCATTGTTTGATAAAATTCTCTTTCTTTTCATATTTAGCATTGTTTTATGAAATTCTCTTTCTTTTCATATTTATCATTGTTTTATGGAATTCTCTTTCTTTTCATATTAATCATTGTTTTATTACATTCTATTTCTTTTCATATTAATCATTGTTTTATGAAATTCTCTTTCTTTTCATATTAATCATTGTTTTATAGAATTCTCTTTCTTTTCATATTAATCATTGTTTGATAAAATTCTCTTTCTTTTCATATTAATCATTGTTTTATGACATTCTCTTTCTTTTCATATTTATCATTGTTTTATGGATTTCTCTCAATATTGATGAATGCCCTCTTAGTATTGCAGTCGAAGTGAAGTCGATAGAAATTCTCCAATTCCTAGTTGATCATGGTGCTGATGTTAACATGAAACTTATTCTCTTTCTTTTCATATTTATCATTATTTTATGACATTCTCTTTCTTTTCATATTTATCCTTGTTTTATGGAATTCTCTTTCTTTTCATATTTAACATTGTTTGATAAAATTCTCTTTCTTTTCATATTTAACATTGTTTTATAGAATTCTCTTTCTTTTCATATTAATCATTGTTTTATATAATTGTCTTTCTTTCATATTTATCATTGTTTTATTACATTCTCTTTCTTTTCATATTTATCACTGTTTTATAGAATTCTCTTTCTTTTCATATTTAGCATTGTTTTATGACATTCTCTTTCTTTTCATATTAATCATTGTTTTATTACATTCTATTCTTTTCATATTTATCATTGTTTTATGAAATTCTCTTTCTTTTCATATTTATCATTGTTTTATGAAATTCTCTTTCTTTTCATATTAATCATTGTTTTATTGACATTCTCTTTCTTTTCATATTAATCATTTTTTATTACATTCTCTTTCTTTTCATATTATCATTGTTTATGAACATTCTCTTTCTTTTTCATATTTATCATTGTTTTATGAATTCTCTCAATATTGATGAATGCCCTCTTAGCATTGCCATCAAAAAGATGTCGATTAGAAATTGTCCAATTCCTAGTTGATCATGGTGCTGATGTTAACATGAAACTTATTCTCTTTCTTTTCATATTTATCATTATTTTATGACATTCTCTTTCTTTTCATATTTATCCTCTGTTTTATGGAATTCTCTTTCTTTTCATATTTATCAATGTGTTGTGGAATTCTCTTTCTTTTCATATTTAACATTGTTTTTACATTCTATTTCTTTTCATATTAATCATTGTTTTATGAAATTCTCTTTCTTTTCATATTTATCATTTTTTATGAAATTCTCTTTCTTTTCATATTTAGCATTATTGTATCGAATTCTATTTCTTTTCATATTTATCATTGTTTTATTACATTCTCTTTCTTTTCATATTTATCACTGTTTATAAATTCTCTTTCTTTTCATATTAATCATTGTTTTATAGAATTCTCTTTCTTTTCATATTTATCATTGTTTATTACATTCTCTTTCTTTTCATATTTATCATTGTTTTATAGAATTCTCTTTCTTTTCATATTAATCATTTTTTATGACATTCTCTTTCTTTCATATTTATCTTTACTTTATGACATTTTCTTTCTTTTCATTTATCATTGTTTTATGACATTCTCTTTCTTTTCATATTAATCATTGTTTTATGAAATTCTCTTTCTTTTCATATTTATCATTGTTTTTATGAATTTCTCTCAATATTGATGAATGCCCTCTTAGCATTGCCATCAAAAAGATGTCGATAGAAATTGTCCAATTCCTAGTTGATCATGGTGCTGATGTTAACATGAAACTTATTCTCTTTCTTTCATTTATCATTATTTTATGACATTCTCTTTCTTTTCATATTTATCCTTGTTTTATGGAATTCTCTTTCTTTTCATATTTATCAATGTGTTGTGAATTCTCTTTCTTTTCATATTTAACATGTTTTTTTACATTCTCTTTCTTTCATATTTATCATTGTTTTATGAAATTCTCTTTCTTTTCATATTTATCATTTTTTATGAAATTCTCTTTCTTTTCATATTTAGCATTATTGTATCGAATTTCTTTCTTTTCATATTTATCATTGTTTTATGGAATTCTCTTTCTTTTCATATTAATCATTGTTTTATGAATTTCTCTTTCTTTTCATATTAATCATTGTTTTAGGAAATTCTCTTTCTTTTCATATTTATCATTATTTTATGACATTCTCTTTCTTTTCATATTTATCCTTGTTTTATGAAATTCTCTTTCTTTTCATATTTATCATTGTTTTATGAAATTCTCTTTCTTTTCATATTTATCATTGTTTTATAGAATTCTCTTTCTTTTCATATTAATCATTGTTTTATGACATTCTCTTTCTTTCATATTAATCATTCTTTTATACATTCTCTTTCTTTTCATATTAATCATTGTTTTATGACATTCTCTTTCTTTTCATATTTATCATTGTTTTATGAATTTCTCTCAATATTGATGAATGCCCTCTTAGCATTGCCATCAAAAAGATGTCGATAGAAATTGTCCAATTCCTAGTTGATCATGGTGCTGATGTTAACATGAAACTTATTCTCTTTCTTTTCATATTTATCATTATTTATGACATTCTCTTTCTTTTCATTTATCCTTGTTTTATGAATTCTCTTTCTTTTCATATTTATCAATGTGTTGATGGAATTCTCTTTCTTTTCATATAACATTTTTTTATTACATTCTCTTTCTTTTCATATTTATCATTGTTTATGACATTCTCTTTCTTTTCATATTATCATTGTTTATATAAATTCTCTTTTCATATTAATCATTGTTTATATCGAATTCTATTTCTTTCATATTAATCATTTTTATGAAATTCTCTTTCTTTTCATATTAATCATTGTTTTATAGAATTCTCTTTCTTTTCATATTATCATTGTTTATAAATTCTCTTTCTTTTCATATTTAATCATTGTTTTATGAATTCTCTTTCTTTTCATATTAATCATTGTTTTATGAAATTCTCTTTCTTTTCATATTAATCATTGTTTTATGAAATTCTCTTTCTTTTCATATTTAGCATTGTTTTATGAAATTCTCTTTCTTTTCATATTTAGCATTATTGTATCGAATTCTATTTCTTTTCATATTTATCATTGTTTTATTACATTCTCTTTCTTTTCATATTTATCATTGTTTATATAATTTCTTTCTTTTCATATTAATCATTGTTTTATGAAATTCTCTTTCTTTTCATATTTATCATTGTTTTATTAATTCTCTTTCTTTCATATTTATCATTGTTTTATGAATTCTCTCAATATTGATGAATGCCCTCTTAGTATTGCAGTCGAAGTGAAGTCGATGAAATTCTCCAATTCCTAGTTGATCATGGTGCTGATGTTAACATGAAACTTATTCTCTTTCTTTTCATATTATCATTATTTTATGACATTCTCTTTCTTTTCATATTTATCCTTGTTTTATGGAATTCTCTTTCTTTTCATATTTATCAATGTGTTGTGGAATTCTCTTTCTTTTCATATTTATCATTGTTTTATAGAATTCTCTTTCTTTTCATATTATCATTGTTTTATGAAATTCTCTTTCTTTTCATATTTATCATTGTTTTATGAATTCTCTTTCTTTTCATATTAATCATTGTTATATCGAATTCTATTTCTTTTCATATTAATCATTGTTTTATGGAATTCTCTTTCTTTTCATATTTATCATTGTTTTATGAAATTCTCTTTCTTTTCATATTTATCAATGTGTTGTGGAATTCTCTTTCTTTTCATATTTAACATTGTTTTATTACATTCTCTTTCTTTTCATATTAATCATTGTTTTATGACATTCTCTTTCTTTTCATATTTATCATTGTTTTATGAATTTCTCTCATATTGATGATGCCTCTTAGCATTGCATCAAAAAGATGTCGATAGAAATTGTCAATTCCTAGTTGATCATGGTGCTGATGTTAACATGAAACTTATTCTCTTTCTTTTCATATTTATCATTATTTTTATGACATTCTCTTTCTTTTCATATTTATCCTTGTTTTATGGAATTCCTTTCTTTTCATATTTATCAATGTGTTGTGGAATTCTCTTTCTTTTCATATTTAACATTGTTTTATTACATTCTATTTCTTTTCATATTAATCATTGTTTTATGAAATTCTCTTTCTTTTCATATTTAGCATTGTTTTATGAAATTCTCTTTCTTTTCATATTTAGCATTATTGTATCGAATTCTATTTCTTTTCATATTTATCATTGTTTTATTACATTCTCTTTCTTTTCATATTTATCATTGTTTTATATAATTGTCTTTCTTTTCATATTAATCATTGTTTTATGAAATTCTCTTTCTTTTCATATTTATCATTGTTTTATTACATTCTCTTTCTTTTCATATTTATCATTGTTTTATGAATTTCTCTCAATATTGATGAATGCCCTCTTAGTATTGCAGTCGAAGTGAAGTCGATAGAAATTCTCCAATTCCTAGTTGATCATGGTGCTGATGTTAACATGAAACTTATTCTCTTTCTTTTCATATTTATCATTATTTTATGACATTCTCTTTCTTTTCATATTTATCCTTGTTTTATGGAATTCTCTTTCTTTTCATATTTATCAATGTGTTTATGGAATTCTCTTTTCTTTTCATATTTATCATTGTTTTATAGAATTCTCTTTCTTTTCATATTAATCATTGTTTTATGAAATTCTCTTTCTTTTCATATTTATCATTGTTTTATAGAATTCTCTTTCTTTTCATATTAATCATTGTTATATCGAATTCTATTTCTTTTCATATTAATCATTGTTTTATGGAATTCTCTTTCTTTTCATATTTATCATTGTTTTATGAAATTCTCTTTCTTTCATATTTATCAATGTGTTGTGGAATTCTCTTTCTTTTCATATTTAACATTGTTTTATTACATTCTCTTTCTTTTCATATTAATCATTGTTTATGAAATTCTCTTTCTTTTCATATTTATCATTGTTTTATGAATTTCTCTCAATATTGATGAATGCCCTCTTAGCATTGCCATCAAAAGATGTCGATAGAAATTGTCCAATTCCTAGTTGATCATGGTGCTGATGTTAACATGAAACTTATTCTCTTTCTTTTCATATTAATCATTATTTTATGACATTCTCTTTCTTTTCATATTTATCCTTGTTTTATGGAATTCTCTTTCTTTTCATATTATCAATTCTCCCTAGTGTTATCGAATTCTCTTTCTTTTCATATTTATCACTGTTTTATAGAATTCTCTTTCTTTTCATATTTAGCATTGTTGTATCGAATTCTATTTCTTTTCATATTATCATTGTTTTATTACATTCTCTTTCTTTTCATATTTATCATTGTTTTATAGAATCTCTTTCTTTTTCATATTAATCATTGTTTTTATGACATTCTCTTTCTTTTCATATTTATCTTTACTTTATGACATTTTCTTTCTTTTCATATTTATCATGTTTTATGACATTCTCTTTTTTTTCATATTAATCATTGTTTTATGAAATTCTCTTTCTTTTTCATATTTATCAATGTGTTATGGAATTCTCTTTCTTTTCATATTTATCATTGTTTTATGGAATTCTCTTTCTTTTCATATTAATCATTGTTTTATGAATTCTCTTTCTTTTCATATTTATCATTGTTTGATAGAATTCTCTTTCTTTTCATATTAATCATTGTTTTATGAAATTCTCTTTCTTTTCATATTTAGCATTGTTTTATGAAATTCTCTTTCTTTTATATTTAGCATTGTTTGATAAAATTCTCTTTCTTTTCATATTTAACATTGTTTTATTACATTCTCTTTCTTTTCATATTAATCATTGTTTTATGAAATTCTCTTTCTTTTCATATTTATCATTGTTTTATGAATTTCTCTCAATATTGATGAATGCCCTCTTAGCATTGCCATCAAAAAGATGTCGATAGAAATTGTCCAATTCCTAGTTGATCATGGTGCTGATGTTAACATGAAACTTATTCTCTTTCTTTTTCATATTTATCATTATTTTATGACATTCTCTTTTTTTCATATTTATCCTTGTTTTATGGAATTCTCTTTTCTTTTCATATTTATCATGTGTTTATGGAATTCTCTTTTTTTCATATTTATCATTGTTTTTAGAATTCTCTTTCTTTTCATATTAATCATTGTTTTATGAAATTCTCTTTCTTTTCATATTTATCATTGTTTTATGAAATTCTCTTTCTTTTCATATTAATCATTGTTTTATAGAATTCTCTTTCTTTTCATATTTATCATTGTTTTATGAAATTCTCTTTCTTTTCATATTAATCATTGTTTTATGAAATTCTCTTTCTTTCATATTTATCATTGTTTTATGAAATTCTCTTTCTTTTCATATTAATCATTGTTTTATGAAATTCTCTTTCTTTTCATATTTATCATTGTTTGATAATCTCTTTCTTTTCATATTTATCATTGTTTTATGGAATTCTCTTTCTTTTCATATTTATCATTGTTTTTATGGAATTCTCTTTCTTTTCATATTAACATTGTTTTATGAAATTCTCTTTCTTTTCATATTTATCATTGTTTTATTACATTCTATTTCTTTTCATATTTATCACTGTTTTATAGAATTCTCTTTCTTTTCATATTTATCATTGTTTTATAGAATTCTCTTTCTTTTCATATTAATCATTGTTTTATGAAATTCTCTTTCTTTTCATATTTAGCATTGTTTTATGGAATTCTCTTTCTTTTCATATTTAGCATTGTTTTATGAAATTCTCTTTCTTTTCATATTATCATTGTTTGAAAAATTCTCTTTCTTTTCATATTTAACATTGTTTTATTACATTCCTTTCTTTTCATATTAATCATTGTTTTATGACATTCTCTTTCTTTTCATATTTATCATTGTTTTTATTTTCTCTCAATATTGATGAATGCCCTCTTAGCATTGCCATCAAAAGAGTCGATAAAATTGTCCAATTCCTAGTTGATCATGGTGCTGATGTTACCATGAAACTTATTCTCTTTCTTTTCTATTTATCATTATTTTTATGACATTCTCTTTTCTTTTCATATTTATCCTTGTTTTATGGAATTCTCTTTCTTTTCATATTTTATCAATGTGTTATGGAATTCTCTTTCTTTTTCATATTTATCATTGTTTTATAGAATTCTCTTTCTTTTCATATTAAATCATTGTTTTATGAAATTCTCTTTCTTTTCATATTTATCATTGTTTGATGAATTCTCTTTCTTTTCATATTAATCATTGTTTTATAAATTCTCTTTCTTTTCATATTTATCATTGTTTTAAGGAATTCTCTTTCTTTTCATATTAATCATTGTTTTATGGAATTCTCTTTCTTTTCATATTTATCATTGTTTTATAGAATTCTCTTTCTTTTCATATTAATCATTGTTTTATGAAATTCTCTTTCTTTTCATATTTAGCATTGTTTATGAAATTCTCTTTCTTTTCATATTTATCATTGTTTTATGAATTCTCTTTCTTTTCATATTTATCATATTGATAAAATTCTCTTTCTTTTCATATTTATCATTGTTTTATGAATTTCTCTCAATATTGATGAATGCCCTCTTAGTATTGCCATCAAAAAGATGTCGATAGAAATGTCCAATTCCTAGTTGATCATGGTGCTGATATTAACATGAAACTTATTCTCTTTCTTTTCATATTTATCATTATTTTATGACATTTCTCTTTCTTTTCATATTTATCCTTGTTTTATGGAATTCTCTTCTTTTCATATTAATCATTGTTTTATGGAATTCTCTTTCTTCATTTTATCATTGTTTATAGAATTCTCTTTTCTTTTCATATTAATCATTGTTTTATGAAATTCTCTTTCTTTTCATATTAGCATTGTTTTATGAAATTCTCTTTCTTTTCATATTTATCATTGTTTTATGGAATTCTCTTTCTTTTCATATTTATCATTATTTGATAAAATTCTCTTTCTTTTCATATTTATCATTGTTTTATGAATTTCTCTCAATATTGATGAATGCCCTCTTAGCATGCCATCAAAAAGATGTCGATAGAAATTGTCCAATTCTAGTTGATCATGGTGCTGATGTTAACATGAAACTTATCTCTTTCTTTTCATATTTATCATTATTTTATGACATTCTCTTTCTTTCATATTTATCCTTGTTTTATGGAATTCTCTTCTTCATATTTATCAATGTGTTATGGAATTTCTCTTTCTTTTCATATTTATCATTGTTTTATAGAATTCTCTTTCTTTTCATATTAATCATTGTTTTATGAATTCTCTTTCTTTTCATATTTATCAATGTTTATGGAATTCTCTTTCTTTTTCATATTTATCACTGTTTATAGAATTCTCTTTCTTTTCATATTTAGCATTGTTGTATCGAATTCTATTTCTTTCATATTTATCATTGTTTTATTACATTCTCTTTCTTTCATATTTATCATGTTTTAATAGAATTCTCTTTCTTTTTCATATTAATCATTGTTTTATGACATTCTCTTTCTTTTCATATTTATCTTACTTTATGACATCTTTCTTTTTTCATATTTATCATTGTTTTATGAAATTTCTTTTCTTTTCATATTATCATTGTTTTATGAAATTCTCTTTCTTTTCATATTAATCATTCTTTGATAAAATTCTCTTTCTTTTCATATTTAGCATTTGTTTTATGAAATTCTCTTTCTTTTCATATTTATCACTGTTTTATAGAATTCTCTTTCTTTTTCATATTAGCATTGTTGTATCGAATTCTATTTCTTTTCATATTTATCATTGTTTTATACATTCTCTTTCTTTTCATATTTATCATTGTTTTATGAAATTCTCTTTCTTTTCATATTAATCATTGTTTTATGAATTCTCTTTCTTTTCATATTTATCTTTGTTATGACATTTCTTTCTTTTCATATTTATCATTGTTTTATGACTTCTCTTTCTTTTCATATTAATCATTGTTTTATAAAATTCTCTTTCTTTTCATATTAATCATTGTTTATAGAATTCTCTTTCTTTTCATATTTATCATTGTTTTATGAATTCTCTTTCTTTTCATATTTATCATTGTTTTATGGAATTCTCTTTCTTTTCATATTAATCATTGTTTTATGAAATTCTCTTTCTTTTCATATTAATCATTGTTTTATAGAATTCTCTTTCTTTTCATATTAATCATTGTTTTGATAAATTCTCTTTCTTTTCATATTAATCATTGTTTGATAAAATTCTCTTTCTTTTCATATTAATCATTGTTTTATGACATTCTCTTTCTTTTCATATTTATCATTGTTTTATAGAATTCTCTTTCTTTTCATATTAATCATTGTTTTATGACATTCTCTTTCTTTTCATATTTATCTTTACTTTATGACATTTTCTTTCTTTTCATATTTATCATTGTTTTATGGAATTCTCTTTCTTTTCATATTAATCATTGTTTTATGGAATTCTCTTTCTTTTCATATTAATCATTGTTTTATGAAATTCTCTTTCTTTTCATATTAATCATTGTTTTATAGAATTCTCTTTCTTTTCATATTAATCATTGTTTGATAAAATTCTATTTCTTTTCATATTTATCATTGTTTTATTACATTCTCTTTCTTTTCATATTTATCATTGTTTTATAGAATTCTCTTTCTTTTCATATTAATCATTGTTTTATGACATTCTCTTTCTTTTCATATTTATCTTTACTTTATGACATTTTCTTTCTTTTCATATTTATCATTGTTTTATGAAATTCTCTTTCTTTTCATATTAATCATTGTTTTATGAAATTCTCTTTCTTTTCATATTAATCATTCTTTGATAAAATTCTCTTTCTTTTCATATTTAGCATTGTTTTATGAAATTCTCTTTCTTTTCATATTTATCACTGTTTTATAGAATTCTCTTTCTTTTCATATTTAGCATTGTTGTATCGAATTCTATTTCTTTTCATATTTATCATTGTTTTATTACATTCTCTTTCTTTTCATATTTATCATTGTTTTATAGAATTCTCTTTCTTTTCATATTAATCATTGTTTTATGACATTCTCTTTCTTTTCATATTTATCTTTACTTTATGACATTTTCTTTCTTTTCATATTTATCATTGTTTTATGACATTCTCTTTCTTTTCATATTAATCATTGTTTTATGAAATTCTCTTTCTTTTCATATTAATCATTGTTTGATAAAATTCTCTTTCTTTTCATATTTAGCATTGTTTTATAGAATTCTCTTTCTTTTCATATTTATCATTGTTTTATGGAATTCTCTTTCTTTTCATATTAATCATTGTTTTATGGAATTCTCTTTCTTTTCATATTAATCATTGTTTTATGAAATTCTCTTTCTTTTCATATTAATCATTGTTTTATAGAATTCTCTTTCTTTTCATATTAATCATTGTTTGATAAAATTCTCTTTCTTTTCATATTAATCATTGTTTTATGACATTCTCTTTCTTTTCATATTTATCATTGTTTTATGGATTTCTCTCAATATTGATGAATGCCCTCTTAGTATTGCAGTCGAAGTGAAGTCGATAGAAATTCTCCAATTCCTAGTTGATCATGGTGCTGATGTTAACATGAAACTTATTCTCTTTCTTTTCATATTTATCATTATTTTATGACATTCTCTTTCTTTTCATATTTATCCTTGTTTTATGGAATTCTCTTTCTTTTCATATTTAACATTGTTTGAAAAATTCTCTTTCTTTTCATATTTAACATTGTTTTATAGAATTCTCTTTCTTTTCATATTAATCATTGTTTTATATAATTGTCTTTCTTTTCATATTTATCATTGTTTTATTACATTCTCTTTCTTTTCATATTTATCACTGTTTTATAGAATTCTCTTTCTTTTCATATTTAGCATTGTTTTATGACATTCTCTTTCTTTTCATATTAATCATTGTTTTATTACATTCTATTTCTTTTCATATTTATCATTGTTTTATGAAATTCTCTTTCTTTTCATATTTATCATTGTTTTATGAAATTCTCTTTCTTTTCATATTAATCATTGTTTTATGACATTCTCTTTCTTTTCATATTAATCATTGTTTGATAAAATTCTCTTTCTTTTCATATTTATCATTGTTTTATGACATTCTCTTTCTTTTCATATTTATCATTGTTTTATGAATTTCTCTCAATATTGATGAATGCCCTCTTAGCATTGGCCATCAAAAAGATGTCGATAGAAATTGTCCAATTCCTAGTTGATCATGGTGCTGATGTTAACATGAAACTTATTCTCTTTCTTTTCATATTTATCATTATTTTATGACATTCTCTTTCTTTTCATATTTATCCTTGTTTTATGGAATTCTCTTTCTTTTCATATTTATCAATGTGTTTATGGAATTCTCTTTCTTTTCATATTTATCATTGTTTATAGAATTCTCTTTCTTTTCATATTAATCATTGTTTATGAAATTCTCTTTCTTTTCATATTTATCATTGTTTATGGAATTCTCTTTCTTTTCATATTAATCATTGTTTTATGGAATTCTCTTTCTTTTCATATTAATCATTGTTTTATGAAATTCTCTTTCTTTTCATATTAATCATTGTTTTATAGAATTCTCTTTCTTTTCATATTAATCATTGTTTGATAAAATTCTCTTTCTTTTCATATTAATCATTGTTTTATGACATTCTCTTTCTTTCATATTTATTCATTGTTTTTAGAATTCTCTTTCTTTTCATATTAATCATTGTTTTATGACATTCTCTTTCTTTTCATATTTATCTTTACTTTATGACATTTTCTTTCTTTTCATATTTATCATTGTTTTATGGAATTCTCTTTCTTTTCATATTAATCATTGTTTTATGGAATTCTCTTTCTTTTCATATTAATCATTGTTTTATGAAATTCTCTTTCTTTTCATATTAATCATTGTTTTATAGAATTCTCTTTCTTTCATATTAATCATTGTTTGATAAAATTCTATTTCTTTTCATATTTATCATTGTTTTATTACATTCTCTTTCTTTTCATATTTATCATTGTTTTTAGAATTCTCTTTCTTTTCATATTAATCATTGTTTTATGACATTCTTTCTTTTCATATTTATCTTTACTTTATGACATTTTCTTCTTTTCATATTTATCATTGTTTTATGAAATTCTCTTTCTTTTCATATTAATCATTGTTTTATGAAATTCTCTTTCTTTTCATATTAATCATTCTTTATAAAATTCTCTTTCTTTTCATATTTAGCATTGTTTATGAAATTCTCTTTCTTTTCATATTTATCACTGTTTTATAGAATTCTCTTTCTTTTCATATTTAGCATTGTTGTATCGAATTCTATTTCTTTTCATATTTATCATTGTTTTATTACATTCTCTTTCTTTTCATATTTATCATTGTTTTATAGAATTCTCTTTCTTTTCATATTATCATTGTTTTATGACATTCTCTTTTTTTCATATTTATCTTTACTTTATGACATTTCTTTCTTTTCATATTTATCATTGTTTTATGACATTCTCTTCTTTTCATATTAATCATTGTTTTATGAATTCTCTTTCTTTTCATATTATCATTGTTTGATAAATTCTCTTTCTTTTCATATTTAGCATTGTTTTATAGAATTCTCTTTCTTTTCATATTTATCATTGTTTTATGGAATTCTCTTTCTTTTCATATTAATCATTGTTTTATGGAATTCTCTTTCTTTATATTAACATTGTTTTTATGAAATCTCTTTCTTTTCATATTAATCATTGTTTATAGAATTCTCTTTCTTTTCATATTACATTGTTTGATAAAATTCTCTTTCTTTCATATTAATCATTGTTTTATGACATTCTCTTTCTTTTCATATTTATCATTGTTTTATGGATTTCTCTCAATATTGATGAATGCCCTCTTAGTATTGCAGTCGAAGTGAAGTCGATAGAAATTCTCCAATTCCTAGTTGATCATGGTGCTGATGTTAACATGAAACTTATTCTCTTTCTTTTCATATTTATCATTATTTTATGACATTCTCTTTCTTTTCATATTTATCCTTGTTTTATGGAATTCTCTTTCTTTTCATATTTAACATTGTTTGATAAAATTCTCTTTTTTTCATATTAACATTGTTTTATAGAATTCTCTTTCTTTTCATATTAATCATTGTTTTATATAATTGTCTTTCTTTTCATATTTTATCATTGTTTTTATTACATTCTCTTTCTTTTCATATTTATCACTGTTTTATAGAATTCTCTTTCTTTTCATATTTAGCATTGTTTTATGACATTCTCTTTCTTTTCATATTAATCATTGTTTTATTACATTCTTTCTTTTCATATTTATCATTGTTTTATGAAATTCTCTTTCTTTTCATATTTATCATTGTTTTATGAAATTCTCTTTCTTTTCATATTAATCATTGTTTTATGACATTCTCTTTCTTTTCATATTAATCATTGTTTGATAAAATTCTCTTTTCTTTTCATATTTATCATTGTTTTATGACATTCTCTTTCTTTCATATTTATCATTGTTTTATGAATTTCTCTCAATATTGATGAATGCCCTCTTAGCATTGCCATCAAAAAGATGTCGATAGAAATTGTCCAATTCCTAGTTGATCATGGTGCTGATGTTAACATGAAACTTATTCTCTTTCTTTTCATATTTATCATTATTTTATGACATTCTCTTTCTTTTCATATTTATCCTTGTTTTATGGAATTCTCTTTCTTTTCATATTTATCAATGTGTTGTGGAATTCTCTTTCTTTTCATATTTAACATTGTTTTTATTACATTCTATTTCTTTTCATATTAATCATTGTTTTATGAAATTCTCTTTCTTTTCATATTTAGCATTATTGTATCGAATTCTATTTCTTTTCATATTTATCATTGTTTTATTACATTCTCTTTCTTTTCATATTTATCACTGTTTGATAAAATTCTTTCTTTTTTCATATTAATCATTGTTTTATAGAATTCTCTTTCTTTTCATATTTATCATTGTTTTATTACATTCTCTTTCTTTTCATATTTATCATTGTTTTATAGAATTCTCTTTCTTTTCATATTAATCATTGTTTTATGACATTCTCTTTCTTTTCATATTTATCTTTACTTTATGACATTTTCTTTCTTTTCATATTTATCATTGTTTTATGACATTCTCTTTCTTTTCATATTAATCATTGTTTTATGAAATTCTCTTTCTTTTCATATTTATCATTGTTTTATGAATTTCTCTCAATATTGATGAATGCCCTCTTAGCATTGCCATCAAAAAGATGTCGATAGAAATTGTCCAATTCCTAGTTGATCATGGTGCTGATGTTAACATGAAACTTATTCTCTTTCTTTTCATATTTATCATTATTTATGACATTCTCTTTCTTTTCATATTTATCCTTGTTTTATGGAATTCTCTTTCTTTTCATATTTATCAATGTGTTGTGGAATTCTCTTTCTTTTCATATTTAACATTGTTTTATTACATTCTCTTTCTTTTCATATTTATCATTGTTTTATGAAATTCTCTTTCTTTTCATATTTATCATTGTTTTATGAAATTCTCTTTCTTTTCATATTTAGCATTATTGTATCGAATTCTATTTCTTTTCATATTTATCATTGTTTTATGGAATTCTCTTTCTTTTCATATTAATCATTGTTTTATGAATTTCTCTTTCTTTTCATATTAATCATTGTTTTAGGAAATTCTCTTTCTTTTCATATTTATCATTGTTTTATGGAATTCTCTTTCTTTTCATATTAATCATTGTTTTATGAATTTCTCTTTCTTTTCATATTAATCATTGTTTTATGAAATTCTCTTTCTTTTCATATTAATCATTGTTTTATGAATTTCTCTCAATATTGATGAATGCCCTCTTAGCATTGCCATCAAAAAGATGTCGATAGAAATTGTCCAATTCCTAGTTGATCATGGTGCTGATGTTAACATGAAACTTATTCTCTTTCTTTTCATATTTATCATTATTTTATGACATTCTCTTTCTTTTCATATTTATCATTGTTTGATAGAATCTCTTTCTTTTCATATTTATCAATGTGTTGTGGAATTCTCTTTCTTTTCATATTTATCATTGTTTTATGGAATTCTCTTTCTTTTCATATTAATCATTGTTTTATGAATTTCTCTTTCTTTTCATATTAATCATTGTTTTAGGAAATTCTCTTTCTTTTCATATTTATCATTGTTTGATAAAATTCTCTTTCTTTTCATATTAATCATTGTTTTATGACATTCTCTTTCTTTTCATATTAATCATTCTTTTATTACATTCTCTTTCTTTTCATATTAATCATTGTTTTATGACATTCTCTTTCTTTTCATATTTATCATTGTTTTATGAATTTCTCTCAATATTGATGAATGCCCTCTTAGCATTGCCATCAAAAAGATGTCGATAGAAATTGTCCAATTCCTAGTTGATCATGGTGCTGATGTTAACATGAAACTTATTCTCTTTCTTTTCATATTTATCATTATTTTATGACATTCTCTTTCTTTTCATATTTATCCTTGTTTTATGGAATTCTCTTTCTTTTCATATTTATCAATGTGTTGTGGAATTCTCTTTCTTTTCATATTTAACATTGTTTTATTACATTCTATTTCTTTTCATATTAATCATTGTTTTATGAAATTCTCTTTCTTTCATATTTAGCATTGTTTTATGAAATTCTCTTTCTTTTCATATTTAGCATTATTGTATCGAATTCTATTTCTTTTCATATTTATCATTGTTTTATTACATTCTCTTTCTTTTCATATTTATCATTGTTTTATATAATTGTCTTTCTTTTCATATTAATCATTGTTTTATGAAATTCTCTTTCTTTTCATATTTATCATTGTTTTATTACATTCTCTTTCTTTTCATATTTATCATTGTTTTATGAATTTCTCTCAATATTGATGAATGCCCTCTTAGTATTGCAGTCGAAGTGAAGTCGATAGAAATTCTCAATTCCTAGTTGATCATGGTGCTGATGTTAACATGAAACTTATTCTCTTTCTTTTCATATTTATCATTATTTTATGACATTCTCTTTCTTTTCATATTTATCCTTGTTTTATGGAATTCTCTTTCTTTTCATATTTATCAATGTGTTATGGAATTCTCTTTCTTTTCATATTATCATTGTTTTATAGAATTCTCTTTCTTTTCATATTAATCATTGTTTTATGAAATTCTCTTTCTTTTCATATTTATCATTGTTTATATAGAATTCTCTTTCTTTTCATATTAATCATTGTTATATCGAATTCTATTTCTTTTCATATTAATCATTGTTTTATGGAATTCTCTTTCTTTTCATATTTATCATTGTTTTATGAAATTCTCTTTCTTTTCATATTTATCAATGTGTTGTGGAATTCTCTTTCTTTTCATATTTAACATTGTTTATTACATTCTCTTTCTTTTCATATTAATCATTGTTTTATGAAATTCTCTTTCTTTTCATATTTATCATTGTTTTATGAATTTCTCTCAATATTGATGAATGCCCTCTTAGCATTGCCATCAAAAAGATGTCGATAGAAATTGTCCAATTCCTAGTTGATCATGGTGCTGATGTTAACATGAAACTTATTCTCTTTCTTTTCATATTAATCATTATTTTATGACATTCTCTTTCTTTTCATATTTATCCTTGTTTTATGGAATTCTCTTTCTTTTCATATTTATCAATGTGTTATGGAATTCTCTTTCTTTTCATATTTATCACTGTTTTATAGAATTCTCTTTCTTTCATATTTAGCATTTTGTATCGAATTCTATTTCTTTCATATTTATCATTGTTTTATTACATTCTCTTTCTTTTCATATTTATCATTGTTTTATAGAATTCTCTTTCTTTTCATATTAATCATTGTTTTATGACATTCTCTTTCTTTTCATATTTATCTTTACTTTATGACATTTTCTTTCTTTCATATTTATCATTGTTTTATGACATTCTCTTTCTTTTCATATTAATCATTGTTTTATGAAATTCTCTTTCTTTTCATATTAATCATTGTTTGATAAAATTCTCTTTCTTTTCATATTAATCATTGTTTTATTACATTCTATTTCTTTTCATATTAATCATTGTTTTATGAAATTCTCTTTCTTTTCATATTAATCATTGTTTTATAGAATTCTCTTTCTTTTCATATTAATCATTGTTTGATAAAATTCTCGAGATGGATAAAATGCACACATTTGCACACATTTTGACACTTTTTCTGACAAGCATCATTCAAATTTGAAGAAAAACCTCTAAATTTCATTCAAATTTCTGTCAAAATGTGTGCAAAATTGAAATAGGCACACATTTTGACATACGATTATTTATATACGTTATTTTAATGGTTTCAGAGAAATCTTCGTTACACATTATTGAAGATTACTCAATATTTAAGTGAATGACTCACTACCACCTGTTTAGAAAAATGGTAGCATAAAATCCAAATGTCACATATATTATTTCTTATTTCATACAAATAAACTTACAATTATAACCTCAACTTGTTTGCAAAGCAGAAACTCAATATAAGCAATCGATCAGTAGTGTATTTAAAAGTCGAATTTAAATTTAAAAATTTATAATCTTATTTCGGAACCAAATAGTATAAATTTAGGACAAAAAGCTACGTGGTGTTGATAACAACTATTAAAATTCAAATATTACTACCATGAACAATACAATGGCTCATATTGATAATTGATAAACGTGCATATAAATTGCATATATCATCAATGTCATTAAGTAAAATACATGTATATAAATAGATTAGAAATATTTTTCGGTTAGAATTAAAATCTATGTAATAAAAAATAAGTTATAAAAATAAATACCGAATTTTTATTTGTAATATAAACTGCTACAATATGCTAGTGTATACAAATGTATTTGTCGTATTGATTTGAAAGATCTTCAACATGGTTCAGATCTAAATTTGAAACTCGTAAAATAAAGCGAATCTTTATTTATAATATAAACTGCTACAATATGCTAGTGTGTACAAATGTGTTTGTACAAATGTATAACTCTTTGTCAATTGTTATGGCACCTTATAACTTAAAAATCATTTTCATTAACAAATATAAAAAGTGACAATTAATATTTTCATTAAATGCATATTTAATTATCAAAACAATGTCGATTTAGCTTGAATGTTCATTATAAATGTGTAAGTTTCGGAAAACAAAAAATAATTAATTCTCGCAAAGAAACTTATTTTAAAAGAACCTAAACAAAAGTTCATATAATAATAAATCTAAAAATAGATATTAATTTAAACGAAGATAATGAGAGAATGGGGATGTTGTAAAACAATGAGACTTAATGATCAAATAATTAAAATAATAAAATTAATTAAAGGAAAGCTAAAATAGTTTAATGAATTTTTATAGATTGATTACACAATCAATGTTTCTGTGTCAATGTACATCAATCAACATTGTTTCATTGAATTTTGTCTTTCACCAAGAAGATTCAAGAACAAAGTTTTGTAGTTTCAATAGATTGATTACACAATCAATGTTTCTGTGTCAATGTACATCAATCAACATTGTTTCATTGAATTTTGTCTTTCACCAAGAAGATTCAAGAACAAGTTTTCCTCTTTTTCTTTTTTAAATGATTAAAATATTACCTTGCTTCAACTTTACACGTTTTCGTTTACTAAAATTATCTTTTACCTTCACTTATCTTATCATACCCAATTATTCATTTAATTCTATATTTTTCTGACCAAAAATCCTCTCAAATCTCCCTTCTTCTTTCAAAAATTCTATGAGTTTATTCAAATTTCCTTTAAATCTTTGCTAGTCCTTCTTAAGATTCATTCTAAAATTTTTGAAAAAAATTTAAAATTTGCTAAATATATTCTTTATTACTTTGCACTATTTTCCAATTGAAAAATCGTCGATTTTAATCAAATGTAAGATCATCATAATAAAAATTATGAAACTTACCGTGTTTATTAGTAAATTTCAATATGAAGTTGTTATACAAACAGCTGGGACTTTAAATTGAGAAATTGCATAATTCCATCTACAAATTTTGGTCTAGACAATAATCATTGATAAATTATAATATATGTATTATGTGTATTTACATTGCATATATAACAATTTCAATTTCTATATTAAATTGTTATTTGATATCAGCTATATTTGTTCAGGTAAAATGAAGTGTAAAAATATAACTCATGAATTACATATATATATATATTTTTATTATTAAAATCAAATTCAGATTTATAAATTAAGGTTATTCATTTTTGATATGGTTATCACGCTCAAATATGTTGACAAAGAGTTATACATTTGTACAAACACATTTGTACACACTAGCATATTGTAGCAGTTTATATTATAAATAAAGATTCGCTTTATTTTACGAGTTTCAAATTTAGATCTGAACCATGTTGAAGATCTTTCAAATCAATACGACAAATACATTTGTACACACTAGCATATTGTAGCAGTTTATATTATAAATAAAGATTCGCTTTATTTTACGAGTTTCAAATTTAGATCTGAACCATGTTGAAGATCTTTCAAATCAATACGACAAATACATTTGTATACACTAGCATATTGTAGCAGTTTATATTACAAATAAAAATTCGGTATTTATTTTTATAACTTATTTTTTATTACATAGATTTTAATTCTAACCGAAAAATATTTCTAATCTATTTATATACATGTATTTTACTTAATGACATTGATGATATATGCAATTTATATGCACGTTTATCAATTATCAATATGAGCCATTGTATTGTTCATGGTAGTAATATTTGAATTTTAATAGTTGTTATCAACACCACGTAGCTTTTTGTCCTAAATTTATACTATTTGGTTCCGAAATAAGATTATAAATTTTTAAATTTAAATTCGACTTTTAAATACACTACTGATCGATTGCTTATATTGAGTTTCTGCTTTGCAAACAAGTTGAGGTTATAATTGTAAGTTTATTTGTATGAAATAAGAAATAATATATGTGACATTTGGATTTTATGCTACCATTTTTCTAAACAGGTGGTAGTGAGTCATTCACTTAAATATTGAGTAATCTTCAATAATGTGTAACGAAGATTTCTCTGAAACCATTAAAATAACGTATATAAATAATCGTATGTCAAAATGTGTGCCTATTTCAATTTTGCACACATTTTGACAGAAATTTGAATGAAATTTAGAGGTTTTTCTTCAAATTTGAATGATGCTTGTCAGAAAAAGTGTCAAAATGTGTGCAAATGTGTGCTATGTTTTTTTCTCAAATTCTCTTTCTTTTCATATTAATCATTGTTTTATGACATTCTCTTTCTTTTCATATTTATCATTGTTTTATGGATTTCTCTCAATATTGATGAATGCCCTCTTAGTATTGCAGTCGAAGTGAAGTCGATAGAAATTCTCCAATTCCTAGTTGATCATGGTGCTGATGTTAACATGAAACTTATTCTCTTTCTTTTCAATATTTATCATTATTTATGACATTTCTTTCTTTTTCATATTTATCCTTGTTTTATGGAATTCTCTTTCTTTCATATTTAACATTGTTTGATAAAATTCTCTTTCTTTCATATTTAACATTGTTTTATAGAATTCTCTTTCTTTTCATATTAATCATTGTTTTATGGAATTCTCTTTCTTTTCATATTTATCATTGTTTATTACATTCTCTTTCTTTTCATATTTATCACTGTTTTATAGAATTCTCTTTCTTTCATATTAATCATTTTTATGAAATTCTCTTTCTTTCATATTTATCATTGTTTTATAGAATTCTCTTTCTTTCATATTTATCATTGTTTTATGAAATTCTCTTTCTTTTCATATTTATCATTGTTTTATGAAATTCTCTTTCTTTTCATATTTAGCATTGTTGTATCGAATTCTATTTCTTTTCATATTTATCATTGTTTTATTACATTCTCTTCTTTTCATATTTATCATTGTTTTATATAATTGTCTTTCTTTTCATATTTATCACTGTTTTATGAAATTCTCTTCTTTTCATATTTATCACTGTTTTATGGAATTCTCTTTCTTTTCATATTAATCATTGTTTATTACATTCTATTTCTTTTCATATTAATCATTGTTTATGGAATTCTCTTTCTTTTCATATTAATCATTGTTTTATAGAATTCTCTTTCTTTTCATATTAATCATTGTTTGATAAAATTCTCTTTCTTTTCATATTTATCATTGTTTTATTACATTCTCTTTCTTTTCATATTTATCATTGTTTTATGAATTTCTCTCAATATTGATGAATGCCCTCTTAGTATTGCAGTCGAAGTGAAGTCGATAGAAATTCTCCAATTCCTATTGATCATGGTGCTGATGTTAACATGAAACTTATCTCTTTCTTTTCATATTTATCATTATTTTATGACATTCTCTTTTTTTCATATTTATCCTTGTTTTATGGAATTCTCTCTTTTCATATTAACATTGTTTTATGAAAATTCTCTTTCTTTTCATATTTATCATTGTTTTATGAAATTCTCTTTCTTTCATATTTAAGCATTGTTGTATCGAATTCTATTTCTTTTCATATTTATCATTGTTTGATAAAATTCTCTTTCTTTTCATATTTAACATTGTTTTATAGAATTCTCTTTCTTTTCATATTAATCATTGTTTTTATATAATTGTCTTTCTTTCATATTTATCATTGTTTTATTACATTCTCTTTCTTTTCATATTTATCACTGTTTTATAGAATTCTCTTTCTTTTCATATTTAGCATTGTTTTATGAAATTCTCTTTCTTTTCATATTAATCATTGTTTTATTACATTCTATTTCTTTTCATATTTATCATTGTTTTATGAAATTCTCTTTCTTTTCATATTTATCATTGTTTGATAAAATTCTCTTTCTTTTCATATTAATCATTGTTTTATGACATTCTCTTTCTTTTCATATTAATCATTCTTTTATTACATTCTCTTTCTTATTCATATTAATCATTGTTTTATGACATTCTCTTTCTTTTCATATTTATCATTGTTTTATGAATTTCTCTCAATATTGATGAATGCCCTCTTAGCATTGCCATCAAAAAGATGTCGATAGAAATTGTCCAATTCCTAGTTGATCATGGTGCTGATGTAACATGAAACTTATTCTCTTTCTTTTCATATTTATCATTATTTTATGACATTCTCTTTCTTTTATATTTATCCTTGTTTTATGGAATTCTCTTTCTTTTCATATTTATCAATGTGTTGTGGAATTCTCTTTCTTTCATTTATATTTAACATTGTTTATTACATTCTATTTCTTTTCATATAATCATTGTTTTATGAAATTCTCTTTCTTTTCATATTTATCATTGTTTTATGAAATTCTCTTTCTTTTCATATTTAGCATTATTGTATTCGAATTCTCTTTCTTTTCATATTTATCATTGTTTTATTACATTCTCTTTCTTTTCATATTTATCACTGTTTGATAAAATTCTCTTTCTTTTCATATTAATCATTTTTTATAGAATTCTCTTTCTTTTCATATTTATCATTGTTTTATTACATTCTCTTTCTTTTCATATTTATCATTGTTTTATAGAATTCTCTTTCTTTTCATATTTATCCTTGTTTTATGGAATTCTCTTTCTTTTCATATTTATCAATGTGTTGTGGAATTCTCTTTCTTTTCATATTTAACATTGTTTTATTACATTCTATTTCTTTTCATATTAATCATTGTTTTATGAAATTCTCTTTCTTTTCATATTTATCAATGTGTTGTGGAATTCTCTTTCTTTTCATATTTAACATTGTTTTATTACATTCTCTTTCTTTTCATATTAATCATTGTTTTATGAAATTCTCTTTCTTTTCATATTTATCATTGTTTTATGGAATTCTCTTTCTTTTCATATTTATCATTGTTTGATAAAATTCTCTTTCTTTTCATATTAATCATTGTTTTATGACATTCTCTTTCTTTTCATATTAATCATTCTTTTATTACATTCTCTTTCTTTTCATATTAATCATTGTTTTATGACATTCTCTTTCTTTTCATATTTATCATTGTTTTATGAATTTCTCTCAATATTGATGAATGCCCTCTTAGTATTGCCATCAAAAAGATGTCGATAGAAATTGTCCAATTCCTAGTTGATCATGGTGCTGATGTTAACATGAAACTTATTCTCTTTCTTTTCATATTTATCATTATTTTATGACATTCTCTTTCTTTTCATATTTATCCTTGTTTTATGGAATTCTCTTTCTTTTCATATTTATCAATGTGTTGTGGAATTCTCTTTCTTTTCATATTTAACATTGTTTTATTACATTCTATTTCTTTTCATATTAATCATTGTTTTATGAAATTCTCTTTCTTTTCATATTAATCATTGTTTTATATAATAATATTTCTTTTCATATTAATCATTGTTTTATGGATTTCTCTCAATATTGATGAATGCCCTCTTAGTATTGCAGTCGAAGTGAAGTCGATAGAAATTCTCCAATTCCTAGTTGATCATGGTGCTGATGTTAACATGAAACTTATTCTCTTTCTTTTCATATTTATCATTATTTTATGACATTCTCTTTCTTTTCATATTTATCCTTGTTTTATGGAATTCTCTTTCTTTTCATATTTAACATTGTTTGATAAAATTCTCTTTCTTTTCATATTTAACATTGTTTTATAGAATTCTCTTTCTTTTCATATTAATCATTGTTTTATGGAATTCTCTTTCTTTTCATATTTATCATTGTTTTATTACATTCTCTTTCTTTTCATATTTATCACTGTTTTATAGAATTCTCTTTCTTTTCATATTAATCATTGTTTTATGAAATTCTCTTTCTTTTCATATTTATCATTGTTTTATAGAATTCTCTTTCTTTTCATATTTATCATTGTTTTATGAAATTCTCTTTCTTTTCATATTTATCATTGTTTTATGAAATTCTCTTTCTTTTCATATTTAGCATTGTTGTATCGAATTCTATTTCTTTTCATATTTATCATTGTTTTATTACATTCTCTTTCTTTTCATATTTATCATTGTTTTATATAATTGTCTTTCTTTTCATATTTATCACTGTTTTATGAAATTCTCTTTCTTTTCATATTTATCACTGTTTTATGGAATTCTCTTTCTTTTCATATTAATCATTGTTTTATTACATTCTATTTCTTTTCATATTAATCATTGTTTTATGGAATTCTCTTTCTTTTCATATTAATCATTGTTTTATAGAATTCTCTTTCTTTTCATATTAATCATTGTTTGATAAAATTCTCTTTCTTTTCATATTTATCATTGTTTTATTACATTCTCTTTCTTTTCATATTTATCATTGTTTTATGAATTTCTCTCAATATTGATGAATGCCCTCTTAGTATTGCAGTCGAAGTGAAGTCGATAGAAATTCTCCAATTCCTAGTTGATCATGGTGCTGATGTTAACATGAACTTATTCTCTTCTTTTCATATTTATCATTATTTTATGACATTCTCTTTCTTTTCATATTTATCCTTGTTTTATGGAATTCTCTTTCTTTTCATATTTAACATTGTTTTATGAAATTCTCTTTCTTTTCATATTTATCATTGTTTTATGAAATTCTCTTTCTTTTCATATTTAGCATTGTTGTATCGAATTCCATTTCTTTTCATATTTATCATTGTTTGATAAAATTCTCTTTCTTTTCATATTTAACATTGTTTTATAGAATTCTCTTTCTTTTCATATTAATCATTGTTTTATATAATTGTCTTTCTTTTCATATTTATCATTGTTTTATTACATTCTCTTTCTTTTCATATTTATCACTGTTTTATAGAATTCTCTTTCTTTTCATATTTAGCATTGTTTTATGAAATTCTCTTTCTTTTCATATTAATCATTGTTTTATTACATTCTATTTCTTTTCATATTTATCATTGTTTTATGAAATTCTCTTTCTTTTCATATTTATCATTGTTTGATAAAATTCTCTTTCTTTTCATATTAATCATTGTTTTATGACATTCTCTTTCTTTTCATATTAATCATTCTTTTATTACATTCTCTTTCTTTTCATATTAATCATTGTTTTATGACATTCTCTTTCTTTTCATATTTATCATTGTTTTATGAATTTCTCTCAATATTGATGAATGCCCTCTTAGCATTGCCATCAAAAAGATGTCGATAGAAATTGTCCAATTCCTAGTTGATCATGGTGCTGATGTTAACATGAAACTTATTCTCTTTCTTTTCATATTTATCATTATTTTATGACATTCTCTTTCTTTTCATATTTATCCTTGTTTTATGGAATTCTCTTTCTTTTCATATTTATCAATGTGTTGTTGGAATTCTCTTTCTTTTCATATTTAACATTTTTTATTACATTCTATTTCTTTTCATATTAATCATTGTTTTATGAAATTCTCTTTCTTTTCATATTTATCATTGTTTTATGAAATTCTCTTTCTTTTCATATTTAGCATTATTGTATCGAATTCTATTTCTTTTCATATTTATCATTGTTTTATTACATTCTCTTTCTTTTCATATTTATCACTGTTTGATAAAATTCTCTTTCTTTTCATATTAATCATTGTTTTATAGAATTCTCTTTCTTTTCATATTTATCATTGTTTTATTACATTCTCTTTCTTTTCATATTTATCATTGTTTTATAGAATTCTCTTTCTTTTCATATTTATCCTTGTTTTATGGAATTCTCTTTCTTTTCATATTTATCAATGTGTTGTGGAATTCTCTTTCTTTTCATATTTAACATTGTTTTATTACATTCTATTTCTTTTCATATTAATCATTGTTTTATGAAATTCTCTTTCTTTTCATATTTATCAATGTGTTGTGGAATTCTCTTTCTTTTCATATTTAACATTGTTTATTACATTCTCTTTCTTTTCATATTAATCATTGTTTTATGAAATTCTCTTTCTTTTCATTTTATCATTGTTTTATGGAATTCTCTTTCTTTTCATATTTATCATTGTTTGATAAATTCTCTTTCTTTTCATATTAATCATTGTTTTATGACATTCTCTTTCTTTTCATATTAATCATTCTTTTATTACATTCTCTTTCTTTTCATATTAATCATTGTTTTATGACATTCTCTTTCTTTCATATTTATCATTGTTTTATGAATTTCTCTCAATATTGATGAATGCCCTCTTAGTATTGCCATCAAAAAGATGTCGATAGAAATTGTCCAATTCCTAGTTGATCATGGTGCTGATGTTAACATGAAACTTATTCTCTTTCTTTTCATATTTATCATTATTTTATGACATTCTCTTTCTTTTCATATTTATCCTTGTTTTATGAATTCTCTTTCTTTTCATATTTATCAATGTGTTGTGGAATTCTCTTTCTTTTCATATTTAACATTGTTTTATTACATTCTATTTCTTTTCATATTAATCATTGTTTTATGAAATTCTCTTTCTTTTCATATTTATCATTGTTTTATGAAATTCTCTTTCTTTTCATATTTAGCATTATTGTATCGAATTCTATTTCTTTTCATATTTATCATTGTTTTATTACATTCTCTTTCTTTTCATATTTATCACTGTTTGATAAAATTCTCTTTCTTTTCATATTAATCATTGTTTTATAGAATTCTCTTTCTTTTCATATTTATCATTGTTTTATTACATTCTCTTTCTTTTCATATTTATCATTGTTTTATAGAATTCTCTTTCTTTTCATATTAATCATTGTTTTATGACATTCTCTTTCTTTTCATATTTATCTTTACTTTATGACATTTTCTTTCTTTTCATATTTATCATTGTTTTATGACATTCTCTTTCTTTTCATATTAATCATTGTTTTATGACATTCTCTTTCTTTTCATATTTATCATTGTTTTATGAATTTCTCTCAATATTGATGAATGCCCTCTTAGCATTGCCATCAAAAAGATGTCGATAGAAATTGTCCAATTCCTAGTTGATCATGGTGCTGATGTTAACATGAAACTTATTCTCTTTCTTTTCATATTTATCATTATTTTATGACATTCTCTTTCTTTTCATATTTATCCTTGTTTTATGGAATTCTCTTTCTTTTCATATTTATCAATGTGTTGTGGAATTCTCTTTCTTTTCATATTTAACATTGTTTTATTACATTCTCTTTCTTTTCATATTTATCATTGTTTTATGACATTCTCTTTCTTTTCATATTTATCATTGTTTTATGAAATTCTCTTTCTTTTCATATTTAGCATTATTGTATCGAATTCTATTTCTTTTCATATTTATCATTGTTTTATGGAATTCTCTTTCTTTTCATATTAATCATTGTTTTATGAATTTCTCTTTCTTTTCATATTAATCATTGTTTTAGGAAATTCTCTTTCTTTTCATATTTATCATTGTTTGATAGAATCTCTTTCTTTTCATATTTATCATTGTTTTATGGAATTCTCTTTCTTTTCATATTAATCATTGTTTTATGAAATTCTCTTTCTTTTCATATTTATCATTGTTTTATTACATTCTCTTTCTTTTCATATTTATCATTGTTTTATGAATTTCTCTCAATATTGTTGAATGCCCTCTTAGTATTGCAGTCGAAGTGAAGTCGATAGAAATTCTCCAATTCCTAGTTGATCATGGTGCTGATGTTAACATGAAACTTATTCTCTTTCTTTTCATATTTATCATTATTTTATGACATTCTCTTTCTTTTCATATTTATCTTGTTTTATGGAATTCTCTTTCTTTTCATATTTATCAATGTGTTGTGGAATTCTCTTTCTTTTCATATTTATCATTGTTTTATAGAATTCTCTTTCTTTTCATATTAATCATTGTTTTATGAAATTCTCTTTCTTTTCATATTTATCATTTTTATGAAATTCTCTTTCTTTTCATATTTATCATTGTTTTATGAAATTCTCTTTCTTTTCATATTTAGCATTGTTGTATCGAATTCTATTTCTTTTCATATTTATCATTGTTTTATAGAATTCTCTTTCTTTTCATATTTATCATTGTTTTATATAATGTCTTTCTTTTCATATTTATCATTGTTTGATAAAATTCTCTTCTTTTCATATTTAGCATTGTTTTATGAAATTCTCTTTCTTTTCATATTTATCATTGTTTTATGGAATTCTCTTTCTTTTCATATTAATCATTGTTTTATTACATTCTATTTCTTTTCATATTTATCATTGTTTTATATAATTGTCTTTCTTTTCATATTTATCATTGTTTTATGAAATTCTCTTTCTTTTCATATTAATCATTGTTTGATAAAATTCTCTTTCTTTTCATATTTATCATTGTTTTATGGATTTCTCTCAATATTGATGAATGCCCTCTTAGCATTGCCATCAAAAAGATGTCGATAGAAATTGTCCAATTCCTAGTTGATCATGGTGCTGATGTTAACATGAAACTTATTCTATTTCTTTTCATATTTATCATTGTTTTATGAAATTCTCTTTCTTTTCATATTTATCCTTGTTTTATGGAATTCTGTTTCTTTTCATATTTAGCATTATTTTATGACATTCTCTTTCTTTTCATATTTATCCTTGTTTTATGGAATTCTCTTTCTTTTCATATTTATCAATGTGTTGTGGAATTCTCTTTCTTTTCATATTTAACATTGTTTTATTACATTCTATTTCTTTTCATATTAATCATTGTTTTATGAAATTCTCTTTCTTTTCATATTTAGCATTGTTTTATGAAATTCTCTTTCTTTTCATATTAATCATTGTTTTATGGAATTCTCTTTCTTTTCATATTAATCATTGTTTTATTACATTCTATTTCTTTTCATATTAATCATTGTTTTATGAAATTCTCTTTCTTTTCATATTTATCATTGTTTGATAGAATCTCTTTCTTTTCATATTTATCATTGTTTTATTACATTCTCTTTCTTTTCATATTAATCATTGTTTTATGACATTCTCTTTCTTTTCATATTTATCATTGTTTTATGAATTTCTCTCAATATTGATGAATGCCCTCTTAGTATTGCCATCAAAAAGATGTCGATAGAAATTGTCCAATTCCTAGTTGATCATGGTGCTGATGTTAACATGAAACTTATTCTCTTTCTTTTCATATTTATCATTATTTTATGACATTCTCTTTCTTTTCATATTTATCCTTGTTTTATGGAATTCTCTTTCTTTTCATATTTATCAATGTGTTGTGGAATTCTCTTTCTTTTCATATTTAACATTGTTTTATTACATTCTCTTTCTTTTCATATTAATCATTGTTTTATGACATTCTCTTTCTTTTCATATTTATCATTGTTTTATGAAATTCTCTTTCTTTTCATATTTATCCTTGTTTTATGGAATTCTCTTTCTTTTCATATTTATCAATGTGTTGTGGAATTCTCTTTCTTTTCATATTTAACATTGTTTTATTACATTCTCTTTCTTTTCATATTAATCATTGTTTTATGAAATTCTCTTTCTTTTCATATTAATCATTGTTTTATGAATTTCTCTCAATATTGATGAATGCCCTCTTAGCATTGCCATCAAAAAGATGTCGATAGAAATTGTCCAATTCCTAGTTGATCATGGTGCTGATGTTAACATGAAACTTATTCTCTTTCTTTTCATTATTTATCATTATTTTATGACTCTTTCTCTTTTCATATTTATTCCTTGTTTTATGGAATTCTCTTTCTTTTCATATTTATCATTGTTTTATGGAATTCTCTTTCTTTTCATATTTATCATTGTTTTATAGAATTCTCTTTCTTTTCATATTAATCATTGTTTTATGAAATTCTCTTTCTTTTCATATTTATCATTGTTTTATAGAATTCTCTTTCTTTTCATATTAATCATTGTTATATCGAATTCTATTTCTTTTCATATTTATCATTGTTTGATAGAATCTCTTTCTTTTCATATTAATCATTGTTTTATGAAATTCTCTTTCTTTTCATATTTATCATTGTTTATGAAATTCTCTTTCTTTTCATATTTAGCATTGTTTTATGAAATTCTTTTCTTTTCATATTTAGCATTGTTGTATCGAATTCTATTTCTTTTCATATTTATCATTGTTTTATGGAATTCTTTCTTTTCATATTAATCATTGTTTTATTACATTCTCTTTCTTTTCATATTTATCATTGTTTTATGAATTTCTCTTTCTTTTCATATTTATCATTGTTTTATGAAATTCTCTTTCTTTTCATATTTATCCTTGTTTATGAAATTCTCTTTCTTTTCATATTAATCATTGTTTTATGACATTCTCTTTCTTTTCATATTTATCTTTCTTTATGACATTTTCTTTCTTTTCATATTTATCCTTGTTTTATAACATTCTCTTTCTTTTCATATTAATCATTGTTTTATGAATTTCTCTCAATATTGATGAATGCCCTCTTAGTATTGCCATCAAAAAGATGTCGATAGAAATTGTCCAATTCCTAGTTGATCATGGTGCTGATGTTAACATGAAACTTATTCTCTTTCTTTTCATATTTATCATTGTTTTATGAAATTCTCTTTCTTTTCATATTAATCATTGTTTTATGAAATTCTCTTTCTTTTCATATTTATCATTGTTTTATGGAATTCTATTTCTTTTCATATTTATCATTGTTTTATGGAATTCTCTTTCTTTTCATATTAATCATTGTTTTATTACATTCTCTTTCTTTTCATATTTATCATTGTTTTATGAATTTCTCTTTCTTTTCATATTTATCATTGTTTGATAGAATCTCTTTCTTTTCATATTTATCATTGTTTTATGAATTCTCTTTCTTTTCATATTAATCATTGTTTTATGACATTCTCTTTCTTTTCTATATTATCTTTTCTTTATGACATTTTCTTTCTTTTCATATTTATCCTTGTTTTATAACATTCTCTTTCTTTTCATATTATCAATTGTTTTATGAATTTCTCTCAATATTGATGAATGCCCTTAGTATTGCCATCAAAAAGATGTCGATAGAAATTGTCCAATTCCTAGTTGATCATGGTGCTGATGTTAACATGAAACTTATTCTCTTTCTTTTCATATTTATCATTGTTTTATGAAATTCTCTTTCTTTTCATATTTATCCTTGTTTTATGGAATTCTCTTTCTTTTCATATTTATCAATGTGTTATGGAATTCTCTTTCTTTTCATATTTATCATTGTTTTATGGAATTCTCTTTCTTTTATATTAGCATTGTTTTATGGAATTCTCTTTCTTTTCATATTTATCATTGTTTTATGAAATTCTCTTTCTTTTCATATTAATCAATTGTTTTATGAAATTCTCTTTCTTTTCATATTAATCATTGTTTTATGAATTCTCTTTCTTTTCATATTAATCATTGTTTTATGAAATTCTCTTTCTTTTCATATTTATCAATGTGTTATGGAATTCTCTTTCTTTTCATATTTATCATTGTTTTATGGAATTCTCTTTCTTTTCATATTTATCATTGTTTTATGAAATTCTCTTTCTTTTCATATTTATCAATTGTTTTATGAAATTCTCTTTTCTTTTCATATTTATCTTGTTTTATGAAATTCTCTTTCTTTTCATATTTATCCTTGTTTTATGACATTCTCTTTCTTTTTCATATTTATCTTTTCTTTATGAATTTTTTTTCTTTTCATATTAATCATTGTTTTAGTGACATTCTCTTTCTTTTCATATTTATCCTTGTTTTATTAATTCTCTTTCTTTTCATATTTATCATGTGTTTGGAATTCTCTTTCTTTTCATATTTAACATTGTTTTATTAATTCTCTTTCTTTTCATATTATCATTGTTTTATGAAATTCTTTTCTTTTCATATTTATCATTGTTTTATGAATTTCTCTCAATATTGATGATGCCCTCTTAGCATTGCATCAAAAAGATGTCGATAGAAATTGTCCAATTCTAGTTGATCATGGTGCTGATGTTAACATGAAACTTATTTCTTTCTTTTCATATTTATCATTATTTTATGACATTCTCTTTCTTTTCATATTTATCATTGTTTGATAGAATTCTCTTTCTTTTCATATTATCATTGTTTTATGAATTCTCTTTCTTTTCATATTTATCATTGTTTTATGGAAATTCTCTTTCTTTTCATATTAATCATTGTTTTATGAAATTCTCTTTCTTTTCATATTAATCATTGTTTTATGAATTCTCTTTCTTTTCATATTTCATTGTTTTATGAATTCTTTCTTTTCATATTTATCATTGTTTGATAGAATTCTCTTTCTTTTCATATTTATCATTGTTTTATAATTCTCTTTCTTTCATATTATATTGTTTTTGAAATTCTCTTTCTTTTCATATTAATCATTGTTTTATGAATTCTCTTTCTTTTCATATTAATTTATCTCCTGAGGATTCTATTCATTGGATTTCAGCTCCAAACCAAAAGTGCCCGAAGACTTTTCCGGTCTCCCTGAATTCTGAGTGCGCCCAACGACAGCTCAATATGTGGCCTGTTAAATCAATAGCCGCTCCAGACCACCAGACACCTCTAAAATAAAATGCATTTCAGATGAACCATCCGAGCCCTGCACAAGCAGCAAACGATTATTCGACTTTTTCAAACCGTTGAAATCTCCAATCGCCTGGTTTAAGGCGTAATTATCAGATGACCGCCGAAAAATTGGCCTGGACTACGCCACCATGAATGACGGAAGAGTTGCACCAGAAAGGTATAGACATCCGACATGAGATATAATTTTAATAGATTTAATCAATTTAATATCCTTTGAGTATGCAGCCGTCGATCCAGTACTATGCATGAAGCCTCCATAAATTCAAAACAAATTTTCGGATTGGAGAAGATATTTCATTAAGCTCCGAATGCGTTGCATTAAATCCCTCGAATAATCATACAGAGTTAAATTTTTCGTTTAACTTAAATCAATTTAAACTTTTTATCAAAAAGCTAAGACGAAAAGTGCTCAATAAAATTAATCCTGATGTATGAATTCACAGAATTATGAAAGGACATCAATAACAGTTCTGATAAGTATATTCATGATCATGTTATATCAGATAAACTAAGACAGGTGATTCATTTTTTTCGAATTTATCGAAAGTGTTGATGGATTAAATAACTAAGATATGTCATAGAATACTTTTGAGAACACTGCAAATATTTGTTTCAATGAGTAGTTCGTATTAGCCATTTCTTCATGCCTAGTTGGTGCCGCATGTGGACTTGGCATAGATGTTTTGCCTCAATCATCAATCCAATCGGTGAATTTATAACCGTGTAATGATTGAATGATCGATTGAATTAGAAAATTGTATGTCACTTTTGTCGAGGAACTTCAAAATAGCGATACAACCTTTATAACCGCTAAGAAGGAGCTCGCCCGCCTCAAGGCCGTTAGTAATTGGGTATTCGGAGTTTTCATCTATCAAGAATATTCCGCCACGCCATTTCGTCTTTCACGATAGTTTAACTACACTTTCTGGATTTTCAGCTCCAATAACCAAGTTGTCCAGAAAGACCTTTCAGTCATCACGATGTCTGATTAGGCTCAAGACATAATGCTCGTAATGAGCTGTTGATACAGCCATTCCTAACACTGTCATACCAAGGCAAACAAAATATGTCGACTTTTCAATACGTTGAATCTCCAAAATCGCTGGTTTCAGACGGTGACGATGGATCCGCCCAGACAATATTGGCACTGTGACCTCGCGTCCATATAGATGAGTTTTGTTCACCAGTATATATAATTGGGATCCGAAAATGAAGGATAAAAATTTATAAGGTTTTCTCAATTTAATTATCCTCTACGTAAGTCCGTTAGCTGCAGTTCCACCACCAGATCGTCCATATATCAAACAAATATTTTTTCTGTCCGAATAGAAATTCATAGGCTTTCTGAATGTGTGCATTAATACTTTTTTTTTTTTCGATAATCTATATAGAAATAGTAATTTTTCGTTTTGAAGCCTATCTATATTTAAAATATTTCTTGTCAGAATCATATTATGAAAAGGTATGAAGATTTAACTTAATTCCTCTCTGAAATATTGAGAGTACTTGCAATATTAGAGATAAGTAACTATATAAATCTGACAGAGATTTGAAAGGGCATCAATAATAAGTTTCTAAATCATTATTCGTTTATCAATCAATTATATTTTATGCATCTAATTCAAAGCTTTAAAAATCAATCTTTGTTTACAATACAAATATACAAATGTAAATTGTATTGAAAGTGTTGTTTATGATTCACTGATAACAGTAATAAAATGAACTAAAGATATTCATAGAATACTTTTGAGAACAACTACACTAATTTGTTTCAAATTGGCGTTAAATTCGTAGTGAGCCATTCCTGAATGGTCAACAGTGCCACCATGTGGACTTGGCATAGATGTTTATACCATCAAACTTAACTGCGTGTGAACTATAACGCTGAGTGAATTGATGGATAAATGAATTAGAAAATTTATATGCACTTTTCGTTTGAAGAATTCAGAATGGCAATAAAATTTATAACCGCTAATGAAGGAGCTTCCTCCAAATAACCGCACAATGTTGAGGTATTTTCGGAGTTTAACACTCCGACATACCCACCACCACCGCAGCATTTTCCCATGAATTATCTCTCTGAGGAATTCTATTGCTATGTGATTTCAGCTCCAAATCAAAAGTGCCGGTCAAGACCTTTTCCGGGTCCTCCTGAATTCTGAGTGGCGCCAAGACCATGCTCATTGTGCTGAAATGCCAGTCAAGTAGCTCCGCCTCAGCAACCAGCATCCCATAAAATGCATATTTCCCAATGAGTGTACATCCTGGAACCTGCACCAGCAGCAACGAATTATTCGAAAGAGTGAAATTCCAAATTGCTGGTTCAATGCGTATATCAGATGATCTGCGCCAGAAAATGGCCTGGAACTTCGCATATAGACGGAGAATAGTTGCATTAGCCAAATAATATTTTAGACTACGAGCAAAGATATACATTTTATAGATTTATCCATTTAATATCGCCTTGAACGTATCCTCGTCGATCCAGTTCCCTATGCTGAAGCACCATAATTCAAACAAATATTTTCCGGGATTTGGAGAAGATTTCAATAAAGGTCCGAAGCGTTTTGCATTTAATTCTCGATAATCATACAGAGCAGTTAAATTTTTCGTTTTAAACTTAGATCATTTAGAAACTTTTTTATCAAAAGCTAAGACAGAAAAGTGCTCATAAAATTAAACCTATTGTTCATCATCAACGAGAATTATGCAGGACATAATATAAATGGTTCTGATATATATAATCCATGAATCATGTTTATCAATCAGTAAAAACTACAGACAGTATTTCATTTTTCGAATTTATCGAAAGTGTTGAAGATATAATAATTATACTAAAGATAATTCATAGCTATACTTTTTGAGAAACAACTCACATTAAAATTGTTTCAAATTGATTAATTTCGTTATGTACATTTCCTTCTGGCCTGTTTCGGTGCCGGCATGTTGTATTGGCATAGATGTTTGCATCACTGCATCATCCATCGTTGAAATTTAAACCGCTGTATGAATTGATGGATCGATTGAATTGAATTTTATGTCACTTTGTCGAGGAACCAAAATACGCGATACATACCTTTATAAAACAGTAATGAAGGATCCCCCTCAACAGCCGTAGTAATGGGTAATTTCGGAGTTTCCATCTCGCAAGAATATCGCACGCCCATTTCGTCATTTTCACGAATAGTTTCCTATCTATTTGGATTCAGCTCAAAACACAAATGTGCCCGAGCAAGACCTTTCTACAGTCCTCACGCTGTTATGATTAGCGCCAAGACAATCTACAGGATGAGCTGTTGAAATTCCAAACACCATCACCAAACACCTTGCGCCACCAGCACAACGATTACGACTTCTTTCAAAACCGTTGAAATTCTCCAAAATCGCCTGGTGTAAGACGGATGACGGATGCTCCGCCAACCAAAAATTGGGCCTGGACCTCCGCCGCCATAAGGATGGAAGGTTTTTGCACATATAGATATTTGAGAATCCGACATGAGATATAAATATAGGTTTTCTCAAATTATATATCCTCTCACTTAAGCCCGTTTAGCTGCATTCACCAGATATCCATAATAACACAAAATATTTTTCCTGGCGAAGAAATTCATAAGCCTCTGAATGTGTTTGGCATTAATACCTCGTAATCATATAGAAAAGTTAAAATTTTTGTTTTGAACTTAATCTATATTTAAAGACTATTTTTCTTGTCAGAATCAATTATGAAGAAGTGAAAATGAAATTAACTGTAATTGCCTCTCTGAAATATTTGAGAGTCTTGCCAAATAAGATAAGTCAACTATATAAATTGACAGTAATATTGAAAGGATTAATAATAGTTCTAATCATTTATATTTCTGGGTTTAATCAATCAGTATATTTTATGCATCTAATTCAAGCTTAAATAATCATCTAGAAGTTCACATACAATATCAAATGTCAAAATTTAATTGAAAGTGTGTTTAATTGATTCATGACGAAGTTTCAAATAACTAAAGTATTCATATGTAGATAGTCTGTATGAGAGACTATTAGCTCACATATTTGTTTCACATAATCTGGGGGTAATTCGTAGTAGCCATCCCTGAATGGAACGTCAGTGCCACCTATAGTGGACTTGGCAAATAGATGTTTACATCAATCATTACTGCGGTCTGTTGAACTTATCTCGCTGTAGTGAATTGATGGATAAATGACTTAGAAAATTTAATGTCACTTTTCGTTGAAGAATTCATATGGCAAATACAATCTTTTAAACGCTAATGAGGAGCTCCCCCAACCCGCCACAATGTTGAGGTATTTTGAGTTTTCACCTCGAAATACCCACACCCGCACCGCCAGCAATCCATCATTATTCCTGAGGATTCTATTCTATTTGGATTTCCAGCATCAATCAAAAGTGCCTGGCAGAACCTTTTTCCGGGTCCTCCTGAGTATCTGAGTGGCGCCAAGACATCTACATAGGTCTGTTAAATCCGAAGTAGCCGTCGCCTCAGCCAACCAGCATCCTATAAAATTGCCTTTCAATGAGTAATACTATCCGAGACCTGCCTGCATCCAAGCACAACGATTATCGACTTTTTCAAACGTTGAAATTCTCCAAATCGCCTGGTTCAAGGCGTATATCAATGAGCGCCGCAGAAAATTGGCCTTGGACTCGCCACAATATAGACGGAAAGAGTTTGCACCAAGAGATAATGAGTTAAGATCGACTGCGATATAATTTATAGATTTAATCCATTTAATATACACTTGTGACGTATGCACGTTCGATCCAGTTCCTTATGGCTGAAGCAACCATAAATTCAAGAACAAATAGTTTCCGATTGGAGAAGAATTTCATAAGGCCTTCCGAATCGTTGCATTAAATCTCGATAATCATACAGAGCATTTAAAGTTTTCGTTTTAACTTAGGAATCATTTAGAAAACCTTTTTTATCAAAAGCTAAGACGAAAAGTCGCTCATAATTAACCTATTGTAATCATCTCAACAAGAATTATGAAAGGGACATCATAAAAAAGTTCTGATATAATATCCTGAATCATGTTATCATACAGTAACTACAGCAGTTTTTCATTTTTCGAATTTTATCGAGAAGTGTTTGAAGATATAAATAAATATAAATATTCATAAGAAAACTTTTGAGAACACTCACTAAAAATTTGTTCAATGTAGTATTCGTATGTAGCCATTTCCCTTCTATGGCATCTTCATTCGTGCCGGCATGTGGACTTTGGCCATAGGATGTTATGCATCAATCAATCAATCTATGCCGTGAATTATAACGCTGTAATGATTTGAATTGGATTGATTGAATTAGAAAATTTATGTCACTTTTTTGTCGAGGAACTCAAAAGTAGCGATACAACTTTAAATAACTCAGCTGAATGAAGAGCTCCTCAAGCGCGTAGTTAATTGGGTTAATTCGAGGGTTCATCTCCAAAATACAGCAACCGCCATTGTCGCGTAATTTCACGATAGTTTCCTATCTATTTGGGATTTCAGCTCAAACCAAAAAGTGCAGTAAACCTTTCCCAGGGCTTGCACGAATGTCGTGTAGTTAGCGGCAAGACAATCTCAGATGAGCTATGTGATCGCAAACAGCCCACACGCACACTGCGCAGCAGCAACGAGTTTATTCGACTTTTTCAAACCGTTGAATCTCATAAAATCGGCCTGGGTTCAAGACGGATGACTTGATGATCCGCCACAGAAAATTGGCCTGGACATCCGGCCGCGATAAGAATGGATTGTTTTTGTCACACAGTAATATGATATTGAGATCCACATGATGATATAAATATTATAGTTCTAAATTTAGATATATCTCCTCACGTAAGCTCCGGTTAGCTGATTGCCATCCACGTAGATACGGTCCCATAAATCAAACGAAATATTTTCTCTGGCCGAAAGAAATTTCATAAGCTCTGGTTAAATGTGTTTGCATTAATCTCGATAGGATCATAGTAGAAAAGTAAATTTTTCGTTTGAACCGTAATCTATATTTTAAAACTACTTTTCTTTGTCAGAATCAATATATGAAAAGTGTACAAATGAAATTGAACTTAATTGGCTCTTGGAAATATTGAGTAAGTATTGCCAATTAAGGAATAAGTGACTATATAAATCTGAACAAGGGAAATTGAAAGGCTCAATAATAGTTCTAACATTTATTCTGTTTAATCACAAGTCAATATATTTTATGCATCTAATTCTAAGAGCGTTAAATTAATCATGTATAATTTCAATATCAAATATTCAAATGTAAAATTTATTGAAAGTGGTTGTTTTATGATTCAATTTGAAAGAAGATATAAGAGGATAACTAAAGAGTATCATAGATGAAGTTTTGAGAAAACTCCATAATGTTTGTTTCAAATTGGGGTAATTCGTATTAAGCCATTCCTGAATGGCCAACCTCAGTGCACCATGTGGAATTGGCATAGATGTTTTATCCATAATTATTACTGCGGCGTTCGTGGAAGTACTAACCGCCTTGAGTGAATTGAATGGATCAAATGAATTAGAAAATTAATGTCTTTTGTGAAGAAATCAGATATGGAACATACTGATCTTTATAACCGCTAATGGAAGGAGCTTCCCCTTCGCCGCCACAATTTGAGGTATTTCGGGTTTCCACTCGAAATACCTCACCAAGCCAGATTCCCATACATTATCTCCTGCGGAGTTCTATTCATTTGGATTTCGCTTCCAATCAAAAGTGCCGGGGCAGAACCTTTTCCGGGTGTCCTCCTGAGTATCTGAGTGGCGCCAAGACATGCTATATGTGTTTAAATCAAAGTAGCGTCGCTCCAGCACACACCAGGCATGCTAATAAAATGCATTCCAATTGAGTGGTAAATCCTGAGACTCTGCATACAGCAGCAAGATTAATTCGACTTTTTTCACTACGTTGAAATCTCCAAATTGCCTGGTAAGGGCGATATCGATGATCCGCCGCCAAAAAATTGGCCTGGACCTCCCGCACCATAAGAATGAAGAGTTCATCCAGAAAATATTAGGATCGACATTAGAGAATTGATTTTATAGATTTAATAAATTTAATATTACGTTGAGTTTGGACGTTGATGCTCAGTTCTATGCTAAGCACTGCCCATACTTCAAAACAAATATTCCGATTGGAGAAGAATTGCTAGGCTTGTCCGAATGCGTTGCATTAATCCTCGATAATCTACAGAGCATTAAATTTCGTTTATAACTTAGATAATTTAGAAACCTTCTTTTATTCAAACTACAGACGAAAAGTCTCAATAAATTAACCTTATGTAGTCATCTAACAGATTATTGAAAGGACTCATAACAAGTTCTGATATAGATATCCATGAATCATTTATCATCATTAAACTACAGACAGTATTCATTTTTCGAATTTATCGAAAGTGGTTGAGATAATAAATAATAAAAATATTCAATTAGAATACTTTTGAGAACAAATCACAAAGTTGTTTTAATGAGTAATTCGTATGTAGCATTTCCTTCATGGCCAGTTTTCGTGCCCGCTTGTGATTGCATATGATAGTTTTTGCATCATCATCAATCTATCGGTGAAGTTTATAACGGTTAATGAATGGAATGATCTCTCGATTGTGAAGTTAGAAATTTTATGTCACTTTTGCGGAGAACTCAAAATAGCGAATAGCATACCATTATTAACCGCTAATTGAAGGGCTTCCCCCACAACCGCCGTAGTAAATTGGTAGTTCGGAGTTTCCATCCAAAATATCCGGCACCGCATTTCCGTCATTTCACGAATAGTTCTAACTATTTGATTCTCCAAGCTCACAAACAAAAGGCAGCAAGACCTTTCCAGGTCTCACGATGTCTGAATTAGCGCCAAGACAATGCTCAGATGAGCTGATGAGATCCAAACGCCTCACACACCTGCACCAGAGCAACGATTATTCGACGATGACTTTTTCAAACCGTTGAATCTTCAGAATCGGGCCGTGGGTTCAAGACGGAGAGCGGATGATAGTGCGCCCACCAGAAATGGGGTGACCTGCGCCGCCCAAAGGATGGATAGTTTTTGCACCAGTAATAATAGTTGAGATCCGCATGAGGATTAAAGTTTTAAAAGGTTTCTCAAATTTAATATATCTCGTCACGTAAGCTCCGGTTTAGCTGCCAAGGTTCCAACCACCAGATAACGTCCCTATATTCAAAACAAATTTTTCCTGCCGAGAAGAAATTGTTCATAAGGTCTGAATGTGTTTGCATTAAATAACTTCGATAATCATATAGAAAAGTTAAATTTTCGTTGTTGAAACCTATTCTATATTTAAACTACTTTTGTCAGATCAATTTATTGAAAAGTGAGCAATATGAAATTAACTAATTGCCTCTGTGAAATAGTTGAGAAGTACTTCCAATTATAGAGATTAAAGTAAATATATTAATGAGAACAAAGAATGTTGAAAGGGGTGATCAATATAGTTCTAAAATATTTAATTCGTTTATTGCAATCAATATTATTATGCATCTAATTCAGCTAAATAATATCTATAGATCAATATCAAATATTTCCGAAGATTGTTCAAATTTTTGAAGTGTTTGTTTATAACTAAATTGTCAGAAAGTATAATAACTAAAGATATTCATGAGAATACTTTTGAGAACAACTCACATAATTTGTTTCAATGTGGTAAATTCCGGTATGAGCCATTCCCCTGGATGGCAAACTCAGTGCACTTTATGTGGGCTTGCATAGGATGTTTTTACATACTCATTACTGCGTCGGTGAATTATAACCGGCTGTAAGTGAATTGATGGATAAATTGAATTTAGATAATTTTAAGTACTTTCGTTGAATAATTCAGAATGGAAATACAATCTTGTATCCCGATAATGAAGGAGCGTCTCCTCCCGCCAAAGTGTTGAGGTATTTTTGGAGTTTCCAGCCTTCAGAAATACCCCAGTTAACCGGCAGCAGTTCCATCATTATCTCCTGAGTGATTCTATGCATTTGATTTCCAGCCTCCAGAACAAAAGTGGTAAGACTTTTTCCGGGTCTCCTGATATCGGTGGCGCCAAGACCATGGCTGATTGATGTGCCTGTTAAATCATGTAGCCCCGCCCCCAGCATCACCCATCCCATAAAATTGCATTATCCAATGAGGTAACCATCTGAGACGTCTTGCCCAGGCCGAACGGAGTTATTCGATACTTCAAACGTTTGAAATCTCAAAAGATTTCGACTGTGTTCAAGGCGTATATCAGATTTGATACGCCGCAGAAAATTGGGCCTGGACTGTCCGCACCATAAGACGGAAGAGTTGCACAGACATAATTGTATTTAAGATCCGGGACATTGAAGTATAATTTTATAGATTTATTAATTTAAATAACTTTTGACGTATGGCACCGGTGTCGAATTAGTTCCTCTGCCTGAGCTAACGCGTTCCATAATTCAATACAAATATTTCCGGATCGGAGAGATTTTCATAAGGCTCAGAATGCCGTGCATTAATTCCTCGATAATAACGAGAGTTAAATTTTCGTTTTAACTTAGATATCAATTTAGAAACTTTTTATCAAAAGCTTAAGTTACGAAAAAGTGGTACAATAAAAATTAACTTATTTGTATTCATTCGTCAACAGTATTATTGAAAGGACATCAATAACAATATTCTGATATAAATATCCATGAATCATGTTAATAATAAAACTACAGACAGTAATCTCATTTTTCTTCGAATTTATCGAAAGTGTTGAAGATATAAATAACTAAAGATATTCATAGAATACTTATTTGGAACAACTCACTAAAATGTTGTCAAATGGTGAGTAATTCGTATGTAGCCTTTTCCTTATGGCCAGTTTCGGTGCCGGCCATGTGATTTGCATGATTGGCCTCAATCATAAATCCATCGGTGATGTTATAACCGTGTAATGAAATGAGGATGATTGAAATTAGAAAATTTTATGTCTTTTGTCGAGAACTCAAAATAGCGATAGCAACCTTTATAACGCTTGAAGAAGCTCCCCCTCAACTGCCGTAGTATTGGTATTCGGAGTTTCCATCTCCAAAATATCGCCACCGCATTTCAGTCATTGTTTCAAACGATAGTTTCCTAATCTATTTGGATTTCGCAGCTTCAACCAAAAGTGCGCGCAAGACCTTTATCAGGTCCTCAAACGATGTCTGATTGGCGCAGACAATGCTGCGGATTGAGCTGTTGAAATCCAAACAGCCCATCACCACACCAGTGCACAGCAAGAACGATATTCGACTTTTTCAAACGGTTGGAAATCCTCAAATGCCTGGATTAATGACGGATGACGGATGATGCTGCCACAGAATAATTGGCTGGACATCCGCCGCAAGATGGGAATTTGTCACCAGTATAGATTAATTGAAGTTCCGGACATGCAGTAATAAATTTCATAGAGTTTCCTTCTCAATTTAATATATCCTTCACTGTTAAGTCCGATTAGCTGCAGTTCCACACAGATACGTCCCATAATTCAAACAAAATTATTTCTGGCGAAAGACCTTTCATAAGGCTCTTGGAATGTGTGCATAATACCGTCGTATAATCATATTAGAAAAGTTAAATTATTTCGTTTGAACCTATCTATATTTGAAAAGCTACTTTTTGTCAGAATAATTATGAAAGTTGACAAATGAACATACACTTAATGTGCTCTTGGAAATATTAGAGAGTACTTGCAATTATAAGATATAGTAACTATATAGAATTGAACAAGAATATGAAAGGCATACAATAATAGTTCTAAAATATTATTCTGTTTTATCAATCAATATATTTTTAATTCATCTCTCAATAGCTTAATAATCATCTTAAGTTTCACTACATCTTCCCAATGTCAAATTTATTGAAAGTGTTGTTAGTGATTCAATTTGAATTAATATGTATAAAAGAATAACTAAAGATATTGCATAGAATACTTTTGAGGATCCACTCACATAATTTGTTCATAGAATTTGGGTAATTCTTAATGTAGCCATTCCTGAATGGCCAACCTCAGTGACACCTATTGGAACTTGGCAAGATGTTTTCCACAATCATTACTTCGGCGTCTGTGAATTATAACGCTGTAGTGAATTGATGGATAAATAAATTAGAAATATTAATGTCATGTTTTCGTGAAGAATTCGATTATGGGAATACAATCTTTATAACCGCTAATGAAGGAGCTTTCGCCTCAACTGCACATTGTTGGAGGTATTTCGGAGTTTCCTCGAATACCCATTCCACAACCGCCAGCATTCCCATCATTAATCTCCTGAGATTTCGTATTCTATTTGAGTTACCAGCTCCAAATCCAAAAGTGGCGGCAAGAACTTTCCGGTTCTCCTGATATTTGAGTGCGCCAAGACCCTGCTATTATGTGCTGTTAAATCCAAGTACGGCCGCCCACACCATGAGCATTCCCGTCATAAATATGCATTTCGAAAATGGAAGTAACCATCCTAGACACTGCGACCACAGCAACGATTACGACTTTTCCACCGTTAAATCCCAAAATTCGTCCGTGGTCAAGGCGTATTAACAATGATCGCCGGCCAGAAAGATTGGCCTGGACTCCGCCACATAAGACGGAAGAGTTTGCGCACAGAATATATATAGGATCCGAAATGAAGAATATAATTAAAGATTTATCAAATTTAAATACCTTTGAACGTATGCAACGTTCGATCCATGTTTCCTATGCCGTGAAGCACCCCAATTCAACCAAATATTTCCGGATTGGAGAAGAGAATTTCATAAGGCTCCGATGCGTTGCATTAATTCATCGATAATCATACAGACGCAGTTAAATTTTTTCGTTTAACTTAGAATCAATTTAGAACACCTTTTTTAATTCAAAAGCCTAAGAACGTTAAAAGTTGCTCAAGTAAAATTAACCTTAATTATGATTCTCAACCAGAATTATTTGATAAGGACATCTAATAACGAAAGTTTGGAACTACAAGAAATTTTTTGAACCAGATACCTGACGATTTAACACAGAAATTAGTAAATGGTGGACCATCAACTCCATTTGGAATTTGGTTTAGAGGTCTCAAACCAATATTTTATGATTTTTCTTGGATAATTCTATTGAATCTAACATTAATTATAAAGTGGGTAAACAATGCAAACATTCATTCCGGGAGATTTAGACGGAGTGGGTGTTCCAAATGGTTAGAGTCTGGCTATATGACATAAGTCTTTAGAATATGTTTATAGAGTTAATAGAGCATATTGTTAATATAATACTCTATGGACTGTTTATACGTCTAGAACCAAATAATCCAAACACTTTATTTGGTGGTAAGATGTATGGAACTAGTTGACAGTTTTTCCCTTCTACATCTAATTAGCAGTCAAGAGAATGGGAGGTCAAAGAAAATAGGTATTGAAACTTCCTTTCAATATGCATAGGTAGTGTAAGAACAATCTGTGGAAGGAATATATGTGCATTCCATTCAAAACAAAAAGAGGTTATCAAATTATTGCAGGCGGTCGGATAGAGCAGGGAATGCATAATATGATTTTCAACTGACCAAGTAGATCAAGCACAGGTAATCTTTTCTGTGGAACTGCAGGAAATATACAATGTTGTAGCTGGTATTACAGGACCAGCAGGTTAATGGAAAAAGATTATAAGTTGCTCCTTATATAACAATCGCAACTTGGATACGAGTTGGTTAAAATCTTTAACATTTACATAAATGAGTTGAAGAAGTATTCGAGACAACCATCCATGGAGGGTCATTTAAGAAATTCCCAATGAAAGCTGCAAAAGTTTGGGATTTACTGAAGACTGAAGTAAAGTTTTTGACAAAATGTTTGTACTCAAACAAAAATAACGCTTACGACTACTTTTAACAATCTTACTCCAACCACTCCTGAACGCATACATTTGAATCTCATTCAAGCAGAAAATTGTGCATAAACATGTCCTCATGCTTCATTAATGTTAACAGCTCGTGACGCATATGCATATTCCATTGAAAAATAAAGGAACTCGTGAAGTTTAAGAGTTTTTTACAAAAGTTTGGTAGCAGAAACATAGCCAAGTAAACTTTAACATAGACCAAACAGTGCATACCTAAGCAATGAAATCAGATTTTCTCAATTAAGCATAATCAAACTCCTACAGCTATGAAGACCATAAAGCCTAACTATAACTTCGTATCTAATTTAACGCGCTTCATAAGGACTCTCAGAGATTTAATCAGGGAGACTTACGAGAAACAATGTAACATTTCATCGACGTTTAACAATTCCTCAAGCACATTTCTAAAACAGGACATCACAAATTCAAATGACACAACAAAAGAAGAAAAGTATATCAAAAGAAAAGAAGCCAAACACAAAATATCAGAATTAGTACACATTTACTCATTCTGGTAAAAAGTCGTGTAATTCTTGAACGACAACCATTGAGCGAGAAAGGTTTAGGTTAAGTCGAAATTATTAAATATCGTTAGACTCTAGGCAGGTAATGGATACTTATAAAAGCTGCTGAAGACAAAGCATTTTACCCTCGACATAAATTAGTGAAAGTAGTAATTGGAAACTTGCTGAAACCACTTGACGAAGCAAAGCGAGGAGTGGTTATTGAATAACTTGATATAACAACGATGAACTTATAAAAAGTGAGATATGATAGGAGCGTTGAAGATGCTTATATTACATCTAGAGAACTTTGAGAGAATCTAAACACTCATCTGGGACCAATTTATGAGCGGGAGTATACTGGAAAAGATAAAAATCATCAAGAAGAATAAGGAAAATTTCCTCTAAACTTTTTTCGTTGGATTAAACTCAGACAAAAAATGATAATTTTAGGTGACAGAGGTGAGATGTCACTGTTTTGTTCTCAACTCTTTTTTCACTCTTGAATTTCATGAATTTTCACAAAAGAACCAAAAATAAGTTAGTTTTAATTTTTTTTATTTTTTAAATTTTGTATGTAAGATACAGAAATGTAGTCGAAGCAAAAAACATGTCACGAACAAATCTAAGTGGTGTAAAGATGCACAAAAGTGCACTTATAACGGTATGAATCTTACGTAGAGAGCAAGGGATGGTTTAATGAATGCAAAAAAGATGTGTAATTAAGAAAGATCTTAGAAGGTTGTTTGGAAAATAAGTCTGGGAAGAGTATTTGTAAGGCATTTGTGAAAGAAATATACCAACGAAAACAGCGGTTTGCTTTTTATAGCAATTCAATCGCAGGAATTCCGGATGAAAGTTTCAACAAGGTTAGAGGAATGTATGTAGACCAAATTTGTAAACTATATTTGCGGGTCATGTGGGCTTCTCCAAAATATTGTATATCGCAGTTGGAAAAATTAAATGAACATCCATAGACAAGAGTTCATGAGAAAGTTAGATGAATAGAGAACTCGGAAGATCAGTGGAGATGCCACTTTTGTATCGAAGAAGAGTTGGAAAAAATGTGTGAAAAACAATAGAACATAACGTGAGATATATTTGTGTATACAGATCTCCCGTACGACTTTTAGACGCAATGGGAAAAACGATTTAAAGAGAGAATTTAGAGAATATGAACTTGCTAAGATAGCATTTGAAGCTGCAGGAAAAGAAGTTAAAAGTTGGGGTCGGTTTGTACAACAATATCTTGGTGATAAAAATGAACCATTTATTTATGAATTCACGCAAAAAATATAATTTAGGTGAAGAGGTGACATTCACCTGTTTCTCACCTCTTTCTTCTCCCGTCCAACCTCATGAATTTCCCGAAATTAAATATAAAGTTTATCTTTTATTTTTTTTATTTTTTTAATTTTGTGATGTAACGGATTATGTTTAAACAATCGGCACAAAA